>NW_027316278.1:32200318-32797818 GCF_026437365.1 Eucyclogobius newberryi | reverse complement strand
AGGGCGAGGGTTAAGGGGAAGGGCTAAGGGGGAGGGGTCAGGGCGAGGGTTAAGGGGAAGGGGTCAGGGCTAAGTGCAGCCTGTATATCCATCCATCCATTTTCTACCGCTTGTTCCCTTTCGAGGTCGCGGGTGACTGGAGCCTATCCCAGTGACTTCGGGCCTTAGGTGGGGTACACCCTGGGCAGTGGCCAACTTGTCGCAGGGCCTGTATATGTCCAAGTTTAATTTTCTTCGTAAAACTTGTGCTTTTATTCAGGAGAGCCGAATTGCCCGAAAAATTGTCATTTTACAGCAGTAGCAAGTTACCAGAATGACATCTGGATGTGTCATAGCTCTGTCATTGAACGGTCCAGACAGATTGTTTGGGATACTTAGAAATCTAATCTGAACTACTTTATATTTTTAAACATCGCAATGAATCAACTTCTTTTCTATCATAAAGAACACTGTAACATTCATAACCACGTCTAGACATATCTTGATGGCAGAACACATAAAATCGAAAAAACATGAAATTTAATTCCTTTCACGGTCAAATGGAAAGAATAATTGCCGGCAAAGGTTGTAATACCAGCCAAAGGTGTCACTGATTGGAAAGACATTTAATAATGCCTGGAAATGCAGAATACTTTGCTATCATTCTTTTGCTTGGCGGTGGAGACTGCAGCAGAAACAATCATCTCCAAGGCAAACAAAAACCTCAATCCTTTTCACACAAATGTGGCTCCACTTCGCTCAGGGTTCGACGATCCAATCTCCAAACATGAATAACCCGGTGCCGAAAAGCAATTACCCCGCAGTGAAGACAGGGAGGGCCAGCCACCTCCCTCCGCCCCAGGGCTCCAGCGGGCCACTACAATACAATTTAATACTTGCTCTTTAATCTGATTCCAACACAAGCCGGATGTATGTGAATTTCCGAGTTGAATTCCGAAAGTTTTCCGAAAGCAATCATGAGTTTAACGCATTTGTGGATGTTTTCATTGCTCTGCCTGTTGCTGTGTAAATCGCAGTACAGTATGTGCAAGACTTGGGAATAGGCTTGTCTGACCTTCCAGCGCAAACACCTCGAGATGGATAAATCATGTCTCGTAAGTGGAAGAGTTGGGAATTGTAAGTTAACCTGTGTCAACCAAATACACGTCTTAGCTCCTCTCTTTTGTCCAAGGGTTATCGTGATCACAACGACATCAAACGCACACTTTTGATGCGTACTTGACTAAGACACTTCACCTATCTCAGGAGCTCTATGGCATCCCGGAAGGTTCAAATGATTTATTACCAGTTACAATCAAAAATGAGCTGTTATGTATTATTCTTTTCTGATATAAGCCTCTAATGTTTGAGTAAAAAACAAACCTATATTTTAGCAGCAATTTGAACAAATAACTTGTTCTTAATTATATTTTATAATTAGACATGGACACATTCTGCTTCAGCATGTTTTATTATATTATTTTGCACCATTATCAATTATTTTTTAAACATTTTAAAATGCAATATTGATTCAAACTACTTAAACCTCACAGCTTAAACATGTTGCCTTATTTATTTAGATTTTTTTTCTTTTTGATGGACAGGATTGCTGTAGCATGACATGGGGAGAAAGAGAGAGAGAGACATTTGGCAAACAGTCGAGGCCATAAATTGAAAAACGATCTGCTTAAACCACGGCACCGACTGCGAGCACAATTCGACTCCTTTTCTCTGAGCCAAACCCGCTCTGCAACGCTGCATTGTGTATGGCCAATTAAGATGACTCAAACATGCATTAATCGCTTGAACTCCGAGTGGGTAAATGAGAAGGGAAAACATTTATAACAGTTAAAGTCGGTGCATTTTGCCTTTGAGACCTTGCTGGCTCTGCACAATGCACAGAATTTGGATCTCTGGGGACGACCCTCTCCTCGTGCATTCACAGAGAGAGCGTTTGTTTTGGCCGGCTGCGGTCCGCGTCCCATAAGCTGTTAATATAGATTGGCAGAGTCAGTTTGTATAATTTTTCACCTTGCGCATGGGCCCTTGACGCCTCAGATCTCAAGCGCTAATAAGCCTTGACATTAATACAATCCAGGTAAGTACCTGGTAAATCCAAACCTGGCTTACCCGTGTGCTCAGTGCCTATCTGGCCACATCGCCGCGCTGGCTTCAAAACTATTTAAAGCACTCCCTTTCCAACACTTTACATCATCAGCCTTTTAGATGACACCAAACCTGGGAGAACATTTGTTTCTTTAACGATGTTCTTCGGTGAAACAGATGAGCGCGGCTTTCCGAGCATTTGCCAGATGGACCGCGGTTTGAAACCTGCCTCGGTGCTGGAGCTAAAGCACATTAGACTGCGCTAAGTTAGTGTACTCGGCTGCTTCTTAAATACAGCCATATGTGTGGTGGACTTAAAGATTGCCCGGAACAACAAAAGACCCCACAATACACTTCAGTAGCCAATAATTATCTTTCTTAACAAAGCTACAGCCTGATATTCCCATTACTAAAGGATTCCTGGCTGAGGAGAGCATACTTTATGTTGCATCTACAAGGTTGCTAATTAAAATCCATACCCCTAATGAGTTTTTAGCACCCCTATTGGTTAACATGATTACCTAAGATAAGAGCAGTAAATTGGGGTCCTTTTAATTAAGTCTAAGATTTACAAGACTGCAGAATGGAGGAGGCCGCCGAATTGACTTTGCTTCTGTTCTTCCCACAGCCGGGGACTCACCGCGGGGCCCTCCTCTCCACTTCCAAGAGCACACACAATTACGTTTATCATATCAGCATATTGTTCCGTCTTTGGGTTATAATAAAATTTAATGAGGGAGAGGCGCCGTGTTTATTTAAAGCAGCGCTCGAGTGCAAATGGGTCTTGGCGAGTACGTCTGAGGATCGGGGAGGATGTTCAAGACGAAAGAAACGAAAGGAAAAGGACATTCAACCAGTTGTTCCCTGTTTGAACGGTAGTATGTAAAACACGTACAATGGGGTCATCTCTGGGGCCAGGATTCCTCGTTCCTTGTGCCTCGGTTGAATTATACCCTTTGCTTTCAGTGCCAAGAAAGCAGTATAGTTTATGACGCCGAGCATTACCACGAAGATGTAGATGTCATCCAGAGCAGCGACTAAATTCTCCACAACTTTCACTCCACTTGTAGGATAAAGAAACCATTTGAGGAGGAATTAGGAGCCAACCACGGCATCCCGAGTGCAATATCCACCAGATGGAATGATCTCGTTGACGCAGTAACTAACTTGTACCTACAAACTGTCAACACACTTCTGGAAGCCGAAAGACTCAAAGATCAAGCTCTAGCCAGATAAATGAGCTCTTGGAAGTGTTGTCTCCTTTGCAGCGAGCTACAGACAAGGTGAAAAGGTTGTAACCGTACATACTGCTCCTCCTTGTGTACTTTCCCTCATGCAGAATACAACCGTCATCTGGTGAACTTTGTAAAAAAAAAAGAAAAGTGTCACTCAAACACTTGCTTCCAAGGGAATTTTGCAAATGTAAAACGGGATGCAACCACAAAAATCTACAATCTACAGTCTACAAGATGTCCGCTCTGTTAAACTCATCCTTCTGCTTCTTTGTGCTTGGGCAAGATGTCCACGCATCAGAGGAGTCGAGGAATGAGCTGAAACAGATTGTAATGTAACCAAAAAGTGTCCAACTCTTTCCCTGCCAGTCCTGTTCGCACAACACACCCCGTAGTTTAGGTTTCACTCAAGTTTAACAATCTCCACGGCCCCAACACGACTTCCTGCTATAGGTTTAACCACATATTGTACGTCAAAAGAAACATCACTGTCTCTACTTTCATTGAAAAAAATAATACAAATACTGTTATTGTTCATTGAGCTGTTCTTTTTTATAAGCATATGAAATCTTGCAGTTTTTATTTGAGAAAACCACATTCTTGTAACAGACTTTGTTTAGTTTTGCTTTTTTTTTATTTCTAAACATGTGCAACTGCAATGAAATAAAGTTTTTAGAATTATAATGAGATCTACATGGTGAAAAAGAGCACTGCAGAGATGACAAGCTTCTTTTTTACATCTTCAAAACAACAAAAACAGCTTTACGTACGTTGAGTTGCAGCGGGAATTGCCTCTTTTACGATGTACAGATTATTTGCAGCGGTGCATGCGTGAAGAAATAAACTAGTTTTACTTACTACGACTCTTTGGGCCACGGGAGATTAACTGTGTTCCAGCTCAGGAAACACTGGCTCATCTTCCCCAAACTCTGCCCCAGTATCATCCTTTTCCTCATTTAAAATATCAAATATATTTTATAAAGCTTGCCTGAGATCCTTTCGCAAATACAGCTCCATTTGGCAGTAGCTGTGCACCGCAGCATGTTCAGAGGCAGCGTCCTCGTTATGTCGCGGCGTCTACAGCTTAGCTTGAAGATGGTCATGTACTGGCGAACATGTGCGTCCGGGGGCCCCCCCATCACGGGATGTGAGGAAGTACTTACTCGGAGCGGACCCTGTGAGGTCTATCCAGTCGGGGCCAGTCGAAACGTGGCTTAACAGAAAGCACACATGCACACACACACAAACGCACACGCACACACAAACACACACACACACGCAGCCGTTTCACCTTGAGAATTCCAAATTTTGTCGGATCTCGGAAACAAAGCCTGTTTTATTGAGATTTTCCAATCAGTGGGAGTGAATTTACAGCATCATTTACCTTGATTAAATGAAAAACACAGTGTTTTCCAAATCATTCTCCAAAGTTGCTCCAGAGTATTAGTCGCACCAGCCAAAAAAATGCAAAATAGAGAAAAAAACACATGCACATTTATTTGATAAAATCGTAGACCAAGAACAGACATTTCATCTTGAAATGCAATATAAAATGATAACAGATTAGACAGAACTGTGGTTAGTGTCTGGTATGTCAACGTAACATATTAACAGTTATTCAGATAACTATAGCATAAAGAACATGCTAACAAGTTTACCAAAGCATCAGTTTTACCCCAAATCACTAAATCCATTGAATTCTTCTTCTGCACACTCCGGAGGAAGAGGAAGTGCAGATTCTTCTTCTGCGTCGCTTAGAGCCTAGAGCGCCCTCTTGTGGTTGTCATGTGAAAATAACAACCAATGTCACAGTCACTCGTGAGGCTACCCGAAATAAATTGTCTGTTTGCTGTAACCCGAGTCAACATTTTTTCAAGTGGGTCGGACGGTAGGCAAATTCTTATTTTTTTTACTTTGAAGGCAAACTCAAACTATTTTTTTGAGTCGGAGTGACCACCAGGGGTCAGGCTTCAACAGTCAATGACAGAAAACGTCTCTATCAACCCAATCAGGAGACTTTGCGTAAATCAAATTTCACACCCTGACAGAGGCTCACATTACTATGGACATGTCAGTGGCGCCGACAAGTGCAAACCAATTTGTAAAGGCAATATGACGACTTCTACCCGTGATCTGTTCTATTATAGACGCAAGTGGAGGACTGAAAATGATGACGCGCACATGCGGTGTGCAGTGCGTTATCAGTTCTTTGAGATGAAAGTCAGGTTTACCAGCGTGATAAAAATATTCGACACGGTGGTTCAGGAAAGACCGGTCGGTGAGTCGGCGAATTAATTGAAAAATAAAAGATTTTGAAGTTTTTTCAACAAAATGCTGATATTTTTTTTTTCAGTCGGCTAGTTTCATAGCGGGTCGTTGGGTTACGGCAAACAGACATATTATTTTGCCTAGCCTGAGTATAAATCGCACCCCAGCCCAATCTAGCAAAAAAGGTGCAATGTATAATCCGTAAAATACAGATGTATTCCAAGCTCAAACATTCCTTTCTTTTTTCCTCATCATTTCTTATTTCTTTTCCGTTTTGTAGTTTTAAAGGTGAGGCCAGAAGATCACGTTGCGCCCTCGAATCCGGAGGAGGCTGGTTTTGGCTGATGAAAGTGTTGCTATGGATGAAGTCGCACCATCTCCATTACTTTAACAGCAGCACCTGTACAGCATCCCGCCAAGCAATAATCGATTGTTTGAGTGCAAAGCTGCTGCAGGCTGCATAAAAACCTGCCAATGATACAAGAGGCCAGAGCCGAGTGGAGGTCTGCCCAGGAGAGAGCGCGAAGAGGGCAGCAGAACCAGGACGGGAAAGGGCACTGGATGTACATTTTCAGACAAATTGTGGGGAAACATATTGAAAATGCTAGTGCAATTGGGATGAAACTGGCAATTCATTTACATTGCACATTTTAAAACATGTCCAGAAGCTGCAGCATTTGTGAAAATACTAAAATATGAACAGGAATCACATGCACAATTCAGAACGTTGTAGATCTCCAAACTACTTAAGATGGAAAAACAAAACCGCGGTATCGGCAATAAATGCAACAGTTCAACTTTGGGGAATGGGTGTTCGCTGGTGGAGCAGTGGTTTAAGGTGATGCACATGTGCGGTTGCTACCTCAGCTTTTCCTGGGTTCACCCCTCCCTCTTCCCATTTCACGCCACGATAGCTGTCCCGTCAAAACAAATCTTTAAAACGAAAATAAAACTAAAAATAGTCGGTTCCAGAGCAAAAAGCAATTAGGTTTGGTCAACTGGAAAAAAAAGTTTTATGCTTTTCAGTTCATCTGACGGAGAACTGGAGAGACAATGCTTTATCAAGTATAGATATAGAGTTAACGATTATCAAAGAAATATTATCCACACACAATTTCTTTCACTCTAATACTTTACTGTTCCAATAGTATGTGACCAGCTTTATGAATGAAAACGTTCAAAAATTTAAATATATATTGTATTATATAAACAGCCACTACACATTTAGGTGTAGATTGAATTGAAATTATTTACTTTAGCTAATTTTATAGTATTTTTTAAAGTGAATAATCTTGAAATCCCTAATTCTAGACCTCCTATTGAAGTAAATGCATAGTATTATTACTATACATATGTTGAAATTTGGCTAATTTAGATTATTTTTGCTAGAGAGAGCACAGAGAGAGGTAGATCGAGAGTTGGCAGCAGGCTTGTATCGCAGAAGCGCGCCGAAACAGGGAGGTGTCAAGGGTCAAAATGAAATCCTGGATCAGATGAAACTGCAGTGGAAGAAGAAAATATCTGGGCTGTGGAAGAATAACAACGTTTAGCAGGGCAACCCCACTTCTCTGTGCAATTATGAAATATGTTTAGAGTTTGGAGCGGGAAGGCTGAAAGTGAACAAACAGTTTAGTAAAGGTCCCATATCAAGCTATTTTTTCCCATTTCGCAGTCTATCCTAATGGTATATTTGATAATAATAAGTGTTGTGCAACACCCATAACATAATAGTTGCTTAGTTTGAGATGTTACAGATGCAGAATGCTTCCTGGAGGAGGGACTGAAACAGAGATGCGTACTAGCCCCCATTCGTCTGCTCGTCAAAGGGGAAGGATAGAGACTGTCTAGCTAAAGACTACAGGAATCAATCAAAAAAACACTTTGCGCACATGAGATACCAATAGCACTGCAAGAAGGTTAAAAGCTCTGAAAAGTTGATTCTGCATGACATGGGACCTTTAAGAATGATTCAAGCTCAGTATTTCCTTAACTAATTATGCCAACCCTAAGTCCTAACACCTAATCATAACCTTACTTACGTAGTTACTAAGCCTGACTAAATGTTCATTATGAAAAGTCTTTGCTTATAATTTGCTATGGCAAACAAAGGTGTAGTTATTATAAAGTGGTACCAAGGTTTAATGTAGAAATATCTATGGCTGAAAAATGAAACAAGAATAAAGGTCCCGCTGGAGTTGGGTGATCTGAACCGAAGCTGTGGTCAGTTCTTGTCACAGGATGTCCATCAGCACATGTGGCACCAGGACAACCTAGGCCGTCGATTATCAACTTGTGACACTCAGGAGAGGGGCAGAGCTGGCAACCGCTCACCATCTGGTGGGCGGTTGGATCCGTTGGTGAAGGAAGAAGCTAGACGTAGCCCTCTGTCAGCAGTGTCTTCAACTCACACCTCCAGGAGACATTATCTCAGACCCTGGGGGGGGGGGGCTGGGGACATTGAGCTTGAGTGGACCATGTTCTCATCCTCCATTGTCGATGTGGCTTCTCAGAGCTGTGGTGGCAACCCCCAAACTTGGTGGTGGACAACGAAATAAGAGGTGCCATCAGGAGGAAGAGGGAGTCCTGTCAGGCCTCTTTGGCATGTGGCAGTCCGGAGGCAGTTGACATTTATTACACCGCGTGCAGTCGCAGAGGCAAAAAAGGTTGGGAGGAATTCGAGTCGGCTGAAGAAATTCTGTCAAACCATCTGACGCCTCAGTAGGAGGGGGACGCTTTCATCACTAACACTGCTGGTGCAGGTGGAGAGCTGTTAACTTTGAGTGAGGATGTTGTAGGATGGTGGAAAGAACACTCACTTTGAGGATCTTCTCAATCCCGCTGCTATGTCTTCCGAGAAAGAAGCTGAGGTGGTGAATTTACATTCCACCTCTCACCTATGGCCATGAGCTTTGGGTAATGACCAAAAGGACAAGATTGCAGATACAAGTCGTCAAAATGAGTTTCCTCCGTCGGGTGCCTGGGTGCTCCCTTAGAGATAGGGTGAGGAGCTCATCTAATCTGGAGGAAGTGTGCATGGAAAGACAATCTTAAAGTTAGACTGCTGCAATCCAAACTCAACCCTGAATAAAGCATTGATGGATACAGAAAGTAAAGTAAGAAAGACAGCTCATCATATATGATTTGGATATCAAGTCAGATGTGTATGAATTAAAAAATGTATGGACATGGAAAAGAATATCAGACTGCCAGAACCCAGCCAACAGGAAGTTATAGTAATGTCCACAGAATGAAAAATGACGGCCGTTAGTTGGTGTGGGGAGAGATGCAGAGAAGAGGATCAAATTGAAGCAGATTATCTATTCAATTTAAATGCCCTCTTACACTCACATTTACTCATAAATCTCCTTTCTGTCTCTTAGAATACCTACTTGACACCAAACTGTGTCAAAATTCTTCAGCTTCCTTCATTTGCTTTATTCTCAAGGGTCGTCATCTCAGATCATCGTGACACAAGTTGAATGGATTCTGTTGATTATTTTGTCTTCAGCGGTGCCTCTTGTTCAGTGAATAGCTTCTGATTGCTCTGGTTTGACATGCATTTCACTCAATTGACAAATCAACCATTGGCAGCACCAAAATCAGAGCTGACGGATTAAATGTTCCTAAAATCTGCTTTTCAAACTCAAACGTTCCCTTTTTAGATAAGATCACAATCTCCCATCAAAATGTCTATTCTTGTCACTTTTAAAACATACATTTCTTTGGTAATGCCCCACAAACCTTTTTGGGCACTTGCAGTGAACTGTGAAACAAGGTGGACCACCAACGCACCAGTCCAGCTACTCACAAAAGAATAGTTGCTTTAAGGGATTTTCATTTCTCGTAATTCAGGGGGGAGGGGGGACATTTAAACCTCAGAGGATTTTAAGATACTTGAGGTGAATAAATAAATTAATTAATTAAAACGGCCAAGAAAATACAATGTTATCCAATCACGTTCTTAGTTGGATGAGCACCACCAGAAACCTTAAGTGCTTAAGTTAGACTACTGATTTGATGAACAGTTTAGATGATTGTATTAAAGATTTAGCAACATAAAACTGAGTGATGAGTCCCTCTAAGATGCTGTCATCGTTGCCTCCCCCTTTCAGTTGCCAAGTAACGGCTACACACTGCCAGCTGCTGTTGACATCCAGCGGTTCTGTGAATGGACTTTCTTTTGTTTGCCACATGTGTGAAAGATGCAGCCATTTTGTGAACAGGGAGGACAAAGTCAAATTGCACTTTGTTGTATAAATAATTCATATTAATTATTGTTCAAATGTCAAATGTATAGTTTCTGTTCACTGTAATTCAAAAGCACTTTAGTTTTTCTATTTTCCTAAATAAGCTGCTTATACCAAGGCATTTTATTCAGCAAAAGGAAAATAAAAGCTGCTATTACGGTCTGTGAAATAAGGCAAAAGTACTCATGCAGTGCTGAAATAATATGATGTGATTATTTTGTCAATTTAATGTTCAGCTGCTATAAGTTCAAGGACACGGATGAGGCCTTGGCTGTGGTGATAACATAGAAACTACTTTATAGACTTTAATAGAGTCAGCCATTTGAATACTATATATAAAATGCTAATCAATCAGTCAATCAACCTTTATTTATAGAGCCCTTTACAACACTCAAGGGTCCTACAGTGGTGAGCATCTCCTTTAGAAACTTGGCCAGGACAGTTTGTAGCTCTTAATGAAAACCAAATCATTCACAGTCCATTTTGTACAGCGACAATTACACTTGATTATCCAGAAAACGTAATGAAGAATTATTTGATTTGAGTTCAAACTACTTTTTGCACCAGTTTCTCCTGTCGGCCACACACCCAGTGCCCGACCAGATCAAATGTAGGCACAAAAACAGATTTGCCATCACTCCTGGTTTCTTTTTGCTGATTGTGTTTTGGCCTGGGCTGAATGGAATTGCATCTTTTCACACAGCTCTACGGGGATTATTATTGATGATTTGGAATAATATAGCGTTGATTTTTCATAACCCCCGAGCTGTGGCGGTGCGGGGACACATGGAAGAAGTCCAGGAGAACAGCCAGTATTAAGACCAAACCTGGAAAGGCAAGGCAAGTTTATTTGTAGAGCATATTTCATACACAAGGCAATTCAAAGTGCTTCACACAGCAGGAAAAATGCATTCAAATCACAAAGAAATTACAGAAACAGAAATACAATAAAATTAACTAAATTAATTAAAAACAATTTAAGTCATAAAAGAGAAGAGTGCAAAGAAAAATCCTTTCAGTCATATCCACAGCTAAATAAAACTGTTTTAGTTTAGATTTGAACATTGTCAGAGTAGAACCTGTCTCACATGGTCAGGAAGAATGTTCCAGATTTTAGCTGCATAAAACTGAAACGCAGGTTCCCCATGTTTAGTCCTGACTCTGGGCACCAGCAGGAGGCTGGTCCATGTTTAGTCCTGACTCTGGCACCAGCAGGAGGCTGGTCCATGTTTTGTCCTGACTCTGGCACCAGCAGGAGGCTGGTCCATGTTTAGTCCTGACTCTGGCACCAGCAGGAGGCTGGTCCATGTTTAGTCCTGACTCTGGCACCAGCAGGAGGCCGATCCATGTTTAGTCCTGACTCTGGCACCAGCAGGAGGCCGGTCCATGTTAAGTCCTGACTCTGGCACCAGCAGGAGGCCGGTCCATGTTTAGTCCTGACTCTGGCACCAGCAGGAGGCCGGTCCATGTTTAGTCCTGACTCTGGCACCAGCAGGAGGCCGGTCCATGTTTAGTCCTGACTCTGGCACCAGCAGGAGGCCGGTCCATGTTTAGTCCTGACTCTGGCACCAGCAGGAGGCCGGTCCATGTTTAGTCCTGACTCTGGCACCAGCAGGAGGCCGGTCCATGTTTAGTCCTGACTCTGGCACCAGCAGGAGGCCGGTCCATGTTTAGTCCTGACTCTGGCACCAGCAGGAGGCCGGTCCATGTTTAGTCCTGACTCTGGCACCAACAGGAGACCGGTCCCTGAGGTCCTCAGAGTCTGAGATGGTTCATATGGCACTAACATGTCCGAGATGTACTTCGGTGCTAGGCCATGGGTGGGCATTGGTGTGAAAAAAAAAAATCCCAAAATTAAATATCAAATAAAATATCACTTTTCTGTCAAATATAGGCTATTGAATCTATTATTTAATTCATTTCACGTCACAATTATTAAGGATACAAGTGCAGACAGATGCCTGAGGGCAAAAAAGCAAAAAAAAAAAAAAAAAATTCAATTTATTTAATTTATTTAATTTATTTAATTTATTTAATTTATTTAATTTATTTAATTTATTTAATTTATTTAATTTATTTAATTTATAGCCAGTGCTAATTTTAAACTCCCATCCCTGGTTGGGCTTTTCTACACTTTTTACAGATATAGAAGACATTAAAACACATTTTTATAATTAAATCAATGGTAAATATATACATCTACACAGCTCACTCTTCCACACTCATGCACTTTCATAACACTTACAGGTGGGTACAGATTTGATGTTCTTTCAGCCAGCCCTTAAGTCTGGAGGTGAACATTTTAATCTCCAAGATGCACTTTATTTCAGGGGGTAATGAATTCCAGCGTTTACTGCTCTTATAGAAGAAGGATGATTGTCCAAATGACGTCCTGCACTTTGGGATTCGACAGTTTTGAAGAGGCTCTTGTCACTCTGCTCCTGCTGTTTAGTGTCTGTATAAATGTACTGAGCGGTTCAGGGGCCAGGTTATTGATACATTTGAAACATAATTTAAGAAAACAAAGGTTACTGAAGCTTTCAAAACTTAATACATTATAATTATTAAAAATGTGGAAATGATGAAATTGGACAGGTTTTCAGCAGGGCCGCTTGGTTTTGCATACAGTATCTGATTACTTTAACGCAATTTAGATCTATTTGTATCGTTTTGGATATTTTCTTATTGTGTTTGTCAAATTTGAGTCGGGGGTCTAGTACCAACCCAATATATGTATTCTTATTCTTATTATTCATATAGAGCCAAATCCAAACCAAGCAGTAACCTTCTTTTCCTCTGCACATGTTGGTAATCCAGCTTTAACCCAGCTGTTCGCCTAGAGGAACTTCAAAAAGTGGTTCCCCTTTTCAACACACATTATTTCCGAAAGGCCATTAAACCATGACGTTCTATGCCATTCCACTTGATTTATGTCGCATACGTGTTAACAAACGGTAGTGCATTAACATATAGGACTGGATAGGATATGCGCACAGGTACTGCTCGGCTTCATAACATCACAGTGGATTAGTCATGGTACGTTCAGGCCAAAGGCGTCAAAACATTTGCTTGAAGGTGTTTCAGACGTGCGGATTAGACACGATATTCGCCAGGCGTAAATAAAAATAAATAAAAAAGAAGTGTGTTCCCTGCTGCAAATTATTCCACGCTTTCATTGCATCTTAGTGACTGCATTTTGCTGCGTTCTTTACTGCTGAGTGGAAATTATGGAGCAGAATCTGGAAGTTGTGGAGCTGCACAGAACCTGCAGAGGAGACAGAGGACTCTAAAAGGTAGATCAAGCACGTTCAACTTTTTTCTTTGGACTGCTAAACTTAACTTATAATTTATGTTAGAGGTACATTTATTTCTTTATTTTAAATGAATGAATGAATGAATATTTATCTAACTTTCAGTCTGGGTTTAGAACAAAACAGCTGCTCTTAAGGTTCTTATTGTTTCTTGCAAGCTCTAGATTTGAAAAAAAAAATATATTGTGTCGCCCTGTCCATCGATCTGTTCGATCTGAAGGCTTTTGATGCTCCGCTTTTGATTCAAACCCTTAGGCCACATGACAGCTGTGACCAGGCCTTAAACTGGTTTGCCAGCTATCTGCTAAATCGATCATAATGGGCCAAATTGGCAGGAGCTTCTTCTTATTTTAATGTGTCCAAAAGAGTACCTCATTGCTCCATTTTAGGCCCAATTTTAACATTCTATGTGTTTATTCAGATGATACAGTACTTTACTGTTGTTAAAGTTGACTGAAATTCCTGATGTTAGAGCTGAATGCAAAAAAAAACTAAAGCTATGGTTTTGTTTTCATGGACGCTCGGTAACAGAAAGTATCCCCCTAATTTAGACCTCTCAGGGAAACTGCATTTAGTTTGTCTCAAAATATAAACACCTTGGTTTCATTCTAGACCAAGAGATCTTTTTGAAAATATTTTACAACATTTAATTTATCAAATGAAGGTAAAGTTTGGCTTCTTTCCCTGTTTTTCTCTTGAAGCTCGTTAACATCTGGTATCGGCCACATTAATGCCTCTATTGGATTATGGCGATGCAAAAATCCTTGGATACTGTTTATTCCTGAGCTTTGAGATTCACAACAGGTTGTGCCAGGCTCACCACCTGTGCCAAGGCTGGAGGGCCTTCTTTGGGTGCCAGGAGGTCACACATGAGAGGTTTTTAGTGTATAAGTAGTATGTAAATGTGCACCCACCTGTGCGTGTTCCTCACAGAGTGGAGGGCAGTACACGTGATGTCTACAGCATGTCCATGTCTCATGTAAGGACCGACTGGGAAAGAGAGCGTCTATGCTGCTGCTGCTGCTTGGAACTCCTTTCAAGTGGACTTAAGGTTGGGAGAACTGGTCTTACTTAAGTTAAAAAAAAAAACAGTCCATCCATCCATCTTCTTCCGCTTATCCGGGGCCGGGTGGTTGACCAAAAATGTCTCAAATGTAAACTCTGTCTTTATTCATACTTAAATATCTTTTAATTTTGTGAATCCTTTTTCATGCATTGTGTGCTGCAATATTTTTCACTGCCTGAAGTCTCACTCTCAATGGGTTCACATTTGGTTAAATAAAGGTTAATAAAAACATAACATAGGCGTCCCATCACAGTGGAGCCCTGAGTTTAAAGACTCATTTTCCCCTTCATAAATGAGTGTGTGCACATGGCGGAAACTATACCGAACATAGACGGCCTAACATGTTAATTTAAGGCCATTTCTTTACTGTTTTATGTCAAACACCTTCACTACCAGCATATTGGACTGAGAAGTTGTTCTTTGGCCTATTTGCTCTGTGTGTCCATGTACATACACAGGGGGAAGGAACGTGTAGGTTTAAATTAATCGTGTTGATGTATTTAAAATGTTTTTTTTTCATTACACATTGCGTTACCATGCAACATTAAAAGTGTATCTACTCAAAATCTATATGTTCACACACGCATTTACACAAAATTGCTTTACACATTTATTTAAAGTTGAGTCGTTTGAGTGCATCTTTCCTTTGCCTCCATATTTTCCGCTTCATCCTCCTCCGTTTTGCTAATGCCTTGAAAAATGCCTTGACTGTACTGCTGCCTTGACATCTGCTCATTTGTTCCGTTTACAATGGCTTCCTGAACGAGCCGGAGTCATTCAGGCAACAGGAAACGCTGCCATCATCCCCCTCGTCCATTCACAGAGGCACCTTGGGAGGAAGGTTGTCCCGAGCATCGCGTTGGCGCACGGCTGCCACGGGGATCTTATCGCCGCCGCCGGGCATTTGTAATGACGAGGTTGGACATAGATTGCGGTGTCAGATGGGATTTGAGATAGCGGAGATGTGACTGATGTGGTGTATTGAAGGTGGACGGATGCTGATGCGGCAGGAAGGGCGTGGTGACCTATCGTACTCTGCAGGGCGATTGGTAAAAGATGTATGCTCTTTTAATGGGTTAAGCAGCCATTCATGAAAAATACAAGCGCTACGAATGGTGGAGAGATGTAGCCTTCAGACCGTTTGTTAGATGTATATGTTCTTGTTTCTTTAGGTTTCGGTTAGATAGTGGGAGCTTTGTAGATACGCTGTGGTTGCCTCTTATAAAGGCTTACTCCGACTGATTATGTAACGAATGAAAAGAGAAGTTTTAATGCACTGCTAACCCTTCATTATGAATAAACCATTCTTAAAGAAACCGTTAAGTTGTAAAGTCGTTATTGTTAGCTGCTTACTTTAGATTGAGTCGTAAAAAGATTGATAGATTCCCATCAAAAAGATGACTAATCCAGTCCGTGTTGTGTTAACATGAGATCCATTTAAATAAAGTCTTCCATGATGAATAATTTTTTGACAATATTTTCTTTTTTACAGAAATCCATTTTTGTCAGGCTTTTGGTGACTTTTAGTAGGAGTATATATAAAATGCTCAGATGTTGGCAGTATGGTTCGTCATCGAGGCCTTGCTGACGGCGATATGATGCCAGCTTTGAAGCCTAGGTTTGTGTCCTTGAGCAAGACACTTCAGCCGCTTTTCCTCCAGGGTCTAAATCAGCATGTGTGCCTTCCATGTAGGTGCAGAAACATGCACTGCCCCGACCCCAAACAAATACATATGCCTAATAATAAACACAATGACATAATGGAACATAACTGTTTACCATAAAGTACATGCATTTAACATCATAGAAGCTATTTATTTTAGAGAAACACTTCATAACAACCTCTCCTTGAACCGACACCTTAACGTGGTGGAGGGGTTTGAGTGCCCGAATGATCCCGGGAGCTATGTTGTCGGGGGCTTCATGCCCCTGGTAGGGTCTCCCAAGGCAAACAGGTCCTAGGTGACGGGTCAGACAAAGATCGGTTCAGAAGCCCTCTATGATGACAACACGAACAAGGCAGTTTACGTCGCCCGGATCGGCGTAACCGGGACCCCATCCTGGAGCGGTGTTCAGTTATTGGACATCTGTGCTAGCCACGGATTGTCCCTAACGAACACCATGTTCAAGCACAAGGGTGTTCATCAGTGCACATGGCACCAGGACACCCTAGGCCGGAGGTCAATGATCGATTTTGTTGTCGTGTCATCAGACCTCCGGCCGCGTGTCTTGGACACTCGGGTGAAGAGAGGGGCAGAGTTGTCAACCGATCACCACCTGGTGGTGAGTTGGATCCGCCGGCGGAGGAGGAAGCCGGACAGACTTGGCAGACCCAAGCGCATTGTGAGGGTCTGTTGGGAACGTCTAGTGGAGCCCTCTGTCAGTAGGGTATTCAACTCGTACCTCCGGGAGAGCTTCTCCCATGTCCCGGGGGAGGCTGGGGACATTGAGTCCGAGTGGACCATGTTCTCCGCCTCCATTGTTGATGCGGCTGCTCGAAGCTGTGGTCGCAAGGTCTCCGGTGCCTGTCGTGGCGGCAACCCCCGAACCCGGTGGTGGACACCGGAAGTAAGGGATGCCATCAGACTGAAGAAGGAGGCCTATCAGGCCACTCTGGCTTGTAGGTCTCCGGAGGTCATCGACGGGTATCGGCAGGCCAAGCGAGCCGCGGCTCGTGCTGTCGCAGAGGCAAAAACCCGGGCCTGGGAGGAGTTCGGGGAGGCCATGGAGGAGGACTATCGGTCGGCACCAAAGAAATTCTGGCAAACCGTCCGGCGCCTCAGGAGGGGGAAGCAGTGTCTCACCAACACCGTTTATGGTGCGGGTGGAGGCCTGCTGACCTCGACTGGGGATGTCGTCGGACGGTGGAAGGAATACTTTGAGGATCTCCTTAATCCCTCAGTCACGTCTTCCGAAGAGGAAGTAGAGACCGGGGACTCGGAGGCTGGCTCATCCATCACCCAAGCTGAAGTCACTGAGGTTGTTCGCAAACTCCTCGGTGGCAGGGCTCCGGGGGTGGATGAGATCCGCCCTGAGTACCTAAAGTATCTGGATGTTGTAGGACTGTCTTGGTTGACACGTCTCTGCAACATCGCGCGGCGTTCGGGGACCGTGCCTCTGGACTGGCAGACCGGGGTGGTGGTCCCTCTGTTCAAGAAGGGGGACCGGAGGGTGTGTTCCAACTACAGAGGGATCACACTCCTCAGCCTCCCAGGTAAGGTCTATTCCAAGGTACTGGAGAGGAGAATCCGACCGATAGTCGAACCTCGGATTCAGGAAGAGCAGAGTGGTTTTCGTCCCGGTCGTGGAACACTGGACCAGCTCTATACCCTCCATCGGGTGCTCGAGGGTTCATGGGAGTTTGCCCAACCAGTCCACATGTGCTTTGTGGATCTGGAGAAGGCTTTCGACCGTGTCCCTCGGGGTGTCCTTTGGGGGGTGCTCCGGGAGTACGGGGTCCGGGGCCCTTTGCTCAGGGCTGTCCGGTCCCTGTATGACCGGAGCAGGAGCTGTGTTCGCAGTTCCCAGTAAGTCAGACCTGTTCCCAGTGCATGTTGGACTCCGCCAGGGCTGCCCTTTGTCACCGGTTCTGTTCATAATTTTTATGGACAGAATTTCTAGGCGCAGTCGGGGGTCGGAGGGTGTCCGGTTTGGGGACCACAGGATCTCATCTCTGCTGTTTGTAGACGATGTTGTCCTGATGGCTCCATCAAACCCGGACCTGCAACATGCACTGGGACGGTTTGCAGCCGAGTGTGAAGCGGCTGGGATGAGAATCAGCACCTCCAAATCTGAGGCCATGGTTCTCGACCGGAAAAAGGTGGCTTGCCCTCTCCAGGTGGGTGGGGTGTCCTTGCCCCAAGTGGAGGAGTTCAAGTATCTCGAGGTCTTGTTCACGAGTGAGGGAAGGATGGAGCGTGAGATCGACAAGCGGATCGGTGCAGCGGTGATGCAGTCGCTGCATCGGACCGTTGTGGTAAAGAGGGAGCTGAGCCGAAAGGCAAAGCTCTCTATTTACCGGTCGGTCTACGTTCCTACCCTCACCTATGGTCATGAGCTTTGGGTAATGACCGAAAGAACAAGATCGCGGATACAAGCGGTCGAAATGAGTTTCCTCCGCCGTGTGGCTGGGCGCTCCCTTAGAGATAAGGTGAGGAGCTCGGCCACACGGGGGGAGCTCGGAGTAGAGCCGCTGCTCCTCCACGTCGAGAGGAGCCAGCTGAGGTGGCTCGGGCATCTGTTCCGGATGCCTCCTGGGCGTCTCCCTCGGGAGGTGTTTCAGGCATGTCCCACCGGGAAGAGGCCCCGGGGAAGACCCAGGACACGCTGGAGAGACTATGTCTCTCGGCTGGCCTGGGAACGCCTCGGGATCCCCCCGGAGGAGTTAGAGGAAGTGTCTGGGGAGAAGGAAGTCTGGGAGTCCCTGCTCAGACTGCTGCCCCCGCGACCCGGCCCCGGATAAAGCGGCAGAAGATGGATGGATGGACTTCATAACAACCGTGAACAGTTGTGCTCTTTGAGGAGAACCATGTCGGACAGGGCACATGCAGTAGTTACCACCGTGACCACTGCCCTCTGTTATTTCTTTGCTCTTTTCTGAAAAGACTAATATATTATATTAAGGCCAAATTACTGAACAAATTGACAGCATGAGCCTGTCTCCAAATGCACAAGGAAAGAGCAGTATGTGTTTCCATAGCTGCAACACATTGTGTGACTTTTCAGGTGGGGGGGGCTTGTATCCATGGAGACAGAGACATTCTGGAATGTTCCACGGTTTGGTATTTAATTGTTCTTGCATTTATTCAAATACAAGTGTTCCAGTTACAGTCCTGGTGTTTTAACCATGCAACATTGTTCCCTCATCAAGCACATTCCTGGACTAGCATTTAGCTTTATTTGCACCAGTATGAGGAATCCTGGTTAGAAAATCCTCTCCCTTCCGTCAGTCCTCTCTGCAGCTCCGCGATTACTGATGTTTCCTCGACCACTGGCGTGGCTCTGATGTGTCTCTGGCGTGGCTCTGATGTGGCTCTGGCTTGGCTCTGGCGTGGCTCTGGCGTGGCTCTGGCGTGGCTCTGATGTGGCTCTGGCGTGGCTCTGGCGTGGCTCTGATGTGGCTCTGGCGTGGCTCTGGCGTGTCTCTGGCTTGGCTCTGGCTTGGCTCTGGCGTGGCTCTGGCGTGGCTCTGGCGTGGCTCTGGCGTGGCTCTGGCGTGGCTCTGATGTCGCTCTGGCGTGGCTCTGATGTCGCTCTGGCGTGGCTCTGATGTGGCTCTGGCGTGGCTCTGGCGTGGCTCTGGCGTGGCTCTGATGTGGCTCTGGCGTGGCTCTGGCGTGTCTCTGGCTTGGCTCTGGCTTGGCTCTGGCGTGGCTCTGGCGTGGCTCTGGCGTGGCTCTGGCGTGGCTCTGGCGTGGCTCTGGCGTGGCTCTGGCGTGGCTCTGATGTGGCTCTGGCGTGGCTCTGATGTGGCTCTGGCGTGGCTCTGATGTGGCTCTGGCGTGGCTCTGATGTCGCTCTGGCGTGGCTCTGGCGTGGCTCTGGCGTGGCTCTGGCGTGGCTCTGGCGTGGCTCTGGCGTGGCTCTGATGTGGCTCTGGCGTGGCTCTGATGTCGCTCTGGCGTGGCTCTGATGTGGCTCTGGCGTGGCTCTGGCGTGGCTCTGGCGTGGCTCTGGCGTGGCTCTGGCGTGGCTCTGATGTCGCTCTGGCGTGGCTCTGATGTGGCTCTGGCGTGGCTCTGATGTGGCTCTGGCTTGGCTCTGGCGTGGCTCTGGCGTGGCTCTGGCGTGGCTCTGGCGTGGCTCTGGCGTGGCTCTGGCGTGGCTCTGATGTGGCTCTGGCGTGGCTCTGGCTTGGCTCTGGCTTGGCTCTGGCGTGGCTCTGGCGTGGCTCTGGCGTGGCTCTGGCGTGGCTCTGGCGTGTCTCTGGCTTGGCTCTGGCTTGGCTCTGGCGTGGCTCTGGCGTGGCTCTGGCGTGGCTCTGATGTCGCTCTGGCGTGGCTCTGATGTCGCTCTGGCGTGGCTCTGATGTGGCTCTGGCGTGGCTCTGGCGTGGCTCTGGCGTGGCTCTGGCGTGGCTCTGGCGTGGCTCTGGCGTGGCTCTGATGTGGCTCTGGCGTGGCTCTGATGTCGCTCTGGCGTGGCTCTGATGTGGCTCTGGCGTGGCTCTGATGTGGCTCTGGCTTGGCTCTGGCGTGGCTCTGGCGTGGCTCTGGCGTGGCTCTGATGTGGCTCTGGCGTGGCTCTGATGTGGCTCTGGCGTGGCTCTGGCGTGTCTCTGGCTTGGCTCTGGCGTGGCTCTGGCGTGGCTCTGGCGTGGCTCTGGCGTGGCTCTGATGTGGCTCTGGCGTGGCTCTGATGTCGCTCTGGCGTGGCTCTGATGTGGCTCTGATGTGGCTCTGATGTGGCTCTGGCGTGGCTCTGATGTGGCTCTGGCGTGGCTCTGATGTGGCTCTGGCGTGGCTCTGGCGTGGCTCTGGCGTGGCTCTGGCGTGGCTCTGGCGTGGCTCTGATGTGGCTCTGGCGTGGCTCTGATGTCGCTCTGGCGTGGCTCTGATGTGGCTCTGATGTGGCTCTGATGTGGCTCTGGCGTGGCTCTGATGTGGCTCTGGCGTGGCTCTGGCGTGGCTCTGATGTGGCTCTGGCGTGGCTCTGATGTGGCTCTGGCGTGGCTCTGATGTCGCTCTGGCGTGGCTCTGATGTGGCTCTGGCGTGGCTCTGATGTGGCTCTGGCGTGGCTCTGATGTGGCTCTGGCGTGGCTCTGATGTGGCTCTGGCGTGGCTCTGGCGTGACATAACAAGGGACACGTTTAGTGTTTGTAGTTGTCTATCAAAAGGGAGAATCTGATTGGTCAGTGCCAGGCCAGCGTTAGCAGGGCCTGGCCCAGCGAATGAGCGGCCAGTTCTGAACATGTGACCTCCAAAACAACACCACATCTGATCGGACACCGTAGTAACGTGCTATTACTGTGCAGAAATGTAAAGTACCAAGAGTATTTTGTTACAGTTTCATCATTTCACTCCAAAGTATTCTCCAAAATCTATTTGCAGACACCACTTCACTTCAAGCTCGGGTCGACAAACACCATCAAAAACACTCTAAGCTGCAACTTGACACTCTATGAGAGATAAATACGTCACAACAAAGTGATGTGGAGACCCTCTGTTCAGTAAATCCATGTGCGCTGGGGCCAGTCAAACACTTGTATAACACAGGAGGCTACAGGCTGTGAAGAGAAGGAACGTAAGAAAGGAAAGTAAGGTGTATAAAGAATAATATTAACATTATATTAAGGTGAAAACGCATTGACGTATGGTGTGAGAACAAGTACAAGGACGGAAGAGTGAGAGGAGCCAGACAGCAAAGGAACAGTGTGGCCATGGGTCACTTCAGGACAGGGTAAAGGAGATGGAGTAGTCCTCATTTGAATCACTTGACTATTTCAAGTAAGCACCAGGAAGAAGGTCCTCTTATTTTGAAATTGAACCTAAAATACAAAAAAGTCGGCCAATTTTGCAATAGTTAGCTTACATATAACGTTTCTGATTATCTACATCTAATAGATAGTATGTAAAAAGGTTGAAAAAATCTCTTTATCTCAATTCTGAAGAATACAAAGACAGTTAGAGGTCACAAATGATAAAATATTGTGTTACTAAAATGACCATCATTATCACTTAAAGGTAATAAGAGTGATTACATGTTACTTTTACACTCACCACAACCAAAAATATGGACGAGAAGGTAAACTGGGCTGTCAGCAGTAGATCTACATAACTCTCCAGTTGTCTCATACTTTAGTAACAACATTCCAGCCTTTTTTCTCACATATTTCGATTGTATATGAATATTGGCATCTTTGTACAAACAAAAAATACATGAAGTGTGTGGTAGTTTGTCTTCACAGTTTGATGAATGAACCTAAAAGTAAAACAAAAGGTTCTGTATAAAACTATATCATAAATATACACATCATCTTTAACACAAAATACCTTTATCTGAGGATTTGAGAAAATTGAGAAACTAAATTTAGACCCACAAAAATTTTCTGGCCGTCCCATAATGCACTGTGCCCGACAGCTACAGTTCAGTGGGTTTTACTGTGTGTTGTGTAGGTCAGAGGTACTCAAACTTTCCAGCTCTCGACCTTATACTTACTTTTCCTAAACCGAGGCACCCCTGAGTCTCGCATGAAATATAACTTCAGGCTTCCCCTTTTGAGTTTTACCATGATAAAATACATATAAAGCAGGCATGAAGATTATTTTGAGTTCCGTTTTTACAGCATTTATTTTTTGCCTCCTGCATAGTAATTAAATTTGCCCAGTTCATTTTATATACGTTTAAATTGTAATATATAGCGCGTACATGCAGAGGCTTTTATGTTGAAAGGGCCACGTGCTACATGGGTTAGAGATGAGACTGGGTTATTGCAGACGTTACATTTTGTTATATTGTACCTAATAAAGTAAGTACGATACAACAAATCTGTGGTGTAAAACTAAGTGTTGCTTTTGGGTGACATGTTATTACAAGTCTATTACAGAGTTGATCATGTTTGTCGATTCAAAACGCGTGCACTGTCCTGGTTTAACTAGTGGTTTAACAGTAACTATAATTACTGACCCTATCTACGTGAAACTAAAACTACAGGCTTTTTCTTTCCTCCATGAACACCTCACAATCACTGTATACTGTAAGTTGATGTAATCAGGAGCAGCTCATTCGAAGCCGCCGTGCCCAAAGATCCCTTCACCTGGCGCTGTGTGTCCTGGCGGGGGATGAATTCATACATACATTAATCAAACGCAAGTCCTATACAATCAAGTCCTCATCAGCAAAGTGGAGGCGCGGAAACAATTCCTCACGCCTCATTTACTCTCAATGCGGGCCCGGGTTTGGCACGGGTTACTCGCAGAGCGCCGTTCACAGCCACAAGTACGGACTGCCGTGCGTTTTTGGTTCCAGGAGCACAGGTTCACGTGATAACACAGAGAAGTACTCGTCTAATTAGCTGAAAACTGCTCCGGACCACTGCCGAGTCCCTGGATTCTTTCCGTAAACCTGCAACCCGCCACCTGACTTCAATGCAGATGACTTTGGACGAGGCAGGTGCGGTTGGGAACACGCACTCGACGAGAGAGTTGTTCTGTTCTGCCAATATATCAGCAGAGAAAAGGTCAAATATAATGTCTTACTGCACCTTTAAAAAGCCTCACAGGTGTTTGAATTTTGAAGTAAAAGTGGGTCTTTTTACTGCAAAACGATACTTCTTTGAAAAGCAAAGTTCCCTTTTTGCCTGGCTGTTTATGTCATGTATCATTCAGAAGGTTTGACATCCGGGAGAAATGGTGAAGATGTGTTTTTTGTTTTATCTTGAGTGAAACTGATGAGCTCATTTAGAACAAAATGGAACTTCTCTCACTTCAGATGAACAGATTTGTGCTTTGCTCACGAATTCTGCAGAAATGTGCCATGTTTTTCAGTCCCATGTGATATTTTTGTTTCCTTTCCTTTGTCCTTATTTGCAGCCATATAGAGCTTTGGAACAGACCAAAACCAAGGGAGGAGCATTTGACCTGTGTGTGCATCAGACATAACTTGGAGATGCTGATGCTAATCAATCATTTAGCGTCTTGTTTAGTGCAGGAAAATGTAGAAAGTCAGTCTGTCCCTTGTATTTTCCTATAGTCGTTAGAATTAGCCCTCATAAATCACAAATTATGAATAATCAAGAGGTTTTCAGCCGGTACTAACCCGTCGACCACGTTTATGAGAGCCCAAAGCCTGGTTAAAAGTCAGTGTAGAGAATGTAAATGTTTAGTGTTTTATTTTAAATGATAAGCAACATATAAAACTGGCATCTGAGCTAAACGCTAAGTAAAGTTTTCCGCTGTAGTTGAGCTTGAGATGAGAATCAAGAGACCCTTAACATCCTCTTTACATGTTATATGACTCCAGATAAATATAACAAATACAAGTTTTTTGCACTTTTTTGTGGACATTGGCTTCACCATTCATTTGCATGTGATGGAACTATTTTAATGTGATTTCTCTGTTTGTACTCCTATGTTGTACTAAAATGCATTTTATCAGTTAATTCTTGCCTGAAATGATCCAAGGCATTGAAAACAAAGGGAAAAGAGGAACTTCATGGACCTCCAGGCAGACGTGAAAAGTAATTGTAAAAGACTCTTTGGTAAATGGGACGTCAATGGTTTTGTGTGTTTTTTTTAATCCAAAACATTGTTCTGTGAAACTGTACATCCTGCAGAGTTTTTTTTTAAGTATGCTGTATTTAAATGTTCTACTTGTTTCAGGAGACGACATCAAGCACTTTGAAAACAAGTATACTTTTGAGTTCTTGGTTCTTGGTTTTGTTTTTGTTTTTTAAGATTTTACAGTTTTTTTTTTTAAATATTCAGATTCAAATGTCATATTTGCTTACTTATAAAAACTGAGACTCCTCCAAGCTGGAAAGAAGCCATCACATCTTTTATACCTAAAGAAGGGAAGGACCGCTTCATATAAATCCATTTCTACTCTGAATGTGGATTATCGTATATACACCTCAATCTCAAATTTAATTCCGGATTTATCATCAAACAACAAACACAAGCCAACATAAGACGTTCCTTACAGCTTCATCCTTGTAAATGATAATGAATCATATACAAACACAGAATAACAAAGCTGTAATAATGAGTTTGGGCGCTGTTAAAGCTTTTGATTTTGTTGTTATTTATTGAAAGTGCTGAACAAATTTCAAAAAGATGACTTCATTATTAAAAAAATATTGTGGCTCTTTACGATAGTCCAACAGCAAGAATTAAGATTAATGGTCACCTGACCACTGACTCTGGAAAGATGGATGAGGCAGGGCTGTGCTTGGTCCCTCCTCCTGTTTGCTTTGTGCTTGGAACCATTGGCCCTATATATTAGACAATCAAAAACAATTCATGGTGTTACAATTGGTGATATGGAACATAAAAAAACAGATTATATTCTATTATATTTGAACCAACGTAGAACTTTCCATGCCTAATGTGATGCATATTCTTCAGAATATCGGTGCAGTGTCTGGATACAAATTAAATGTTCAAAAAAATGAAATTCACACTTTCTAGTGACACTATTTTAGCTTTATAAAGACTTACCCATTTAAATGGCGGAATCTCTTAGATATTTAGGTGTGGTATTTTATAAAGAGTTGTCAACAATCTTGGAGAAAAATTATACTCTCTTTTCTCTTAAAACAAGACCTTGAAAAATGGTCTCTTATCCCATACTTAAGTCTAAGTCAAAGGATTGCAACGATTTCTTCCAGACTCTCCCAATTGGCATCCCATGATGAGTGGAATAAAACCATGACTGAAAAAAATCACTTTATTTCAGCTCAAATCAGAGCGTTGCTGCTCAGGTGTGAACCAGAAGATGAAGCTCAATGGAAAAATATTTAGTGTTCAGTGTAATGTGATGCTGGGGATTCCTGTGCAGGTTTGACTGGCACATGACAAATGAAGCCTGCGTAAATTCAGCCTGGAAGACTCATCTCCACCCATCTACGTCAAGGCCACCTGCTCCCCAGCTCAACCAACGCACCCAGTCCGGCCTGTCCGTCCGTCTGTGGGAGTTCAGATCTCTCCTTCACCACGGAACTCCTCCAGGTTTCTACTTTTTCCCATGGAGGTTTTCGTAGTTTTTCCTGGCCGAGAAGGAGAGTCCTAAGGACAGGGGATTCCCGGGACATCGCCCCTCGCACCTGCTCCCCATCTTCAATCAACGCACCCAAGTCACTCCTCACGTCGCACCTCTGCTCCCAATCAGAGCACAGCCGGTCCGACATTAACCCTCACTCAGCTGGCTCGGCCGCTTCAGACGTACTGCGACCCACCACCTCCCCTCCTCCTCCTCTGCATCAGCATATACAGCGCTCTGCAAATGCATCTGTTAATGACTATTTGCCATGTCAGCACTGCTTTGCCATTGTAGCAGTATAGGCTGCAGGCGGGCTCAACTGCTAAGCAGAATTTCTATTGGCTGACGGTGACATCAACCACTCTTACCGCTCGGCCGCTTCAGACGTACTGCGACCCACCACCTCCCCTCCTCCTCCTCCTCTGCATCCCTCTCATCCTAATCATCTACCCTGTCACCATATCTACCACCACCAGTCTCCAGGCCCTGGGGGGAGACATCTAATACAAATAGATTATGGAGTGCCCATGATCTCAATGTCTTCTGCCGGGGTCTGAGCGCCAAATAACCCATGTAATAAAGCTTGCTAAACAGTCCTTCCTTTATCGTCTCTGCGTCTCTCCAGGGTGAAATGGTTGTGTCTTCTGGAGGAAGTTCAAATCTGTGTTTATGACCTGGAAAGAGCTAATCACACAAACTAAACAAAATCTCTTAAACTGGTTGGTTTATGACCACGATTTTGCATCAAATACAGCTGACCTGAGATTCAAGATCTGAATTTCAATCGGTATAAAAGTTTTTTGTTTACCAAATTGTAAAAAATAATCAAATGAAAAGCTTTGATATGTTGAAGGAATCATTTGACTTGGAGAAACAGGACTTAGATATTATAAGGAGTCATTATAATCAAGATATTAAACAAAGCATGACCATTATAACCCTCTGACTGAAATATTTATCAACGCATATTAATCAGAACTCACAAGGGGAATAAAATCCCAATTATATAGATGCATGGACAAGCATTCTACTAAATATATTAAAAATAAATGGGAAAGAGAAGGTCGTTTTGTTTTGACGGATGAGAAATGAGAAAGTATATCTACATCTCACTGAAGAACCACAAAATCACATGTTTGGAAGAAGTTTTGTTGGAAAAATGTGTATAATTATAATCCATCATTCACAGGGATTTGCTACTGCTGGATCATTATTGCTTTTGGGACTGCCCTTTTACTCACAAACACTGGACTCAGATGAATGAGGCGCTGCGGATTGTCTTCAACTCTGGTATTCCAACTTTGAAACAATGTACCTCAGATGTAGGACTCCAGCGATGGAGATGATTAATGGAAAAGTACACTCCACGGGTAGTGTACTTTTGGTTTCAGCGGCTAAGGCAGTAGCAAAGAAATGGATGCCGAACCGAGCGAACAACTGGACCGAGGTAACTTTGGACATTTTGAAAACAGAAAACGTACTTTTTACACCGAACTTAAACACATACAGGTTTGACAATCACTGGGACGGATGGGACCGATATATTGGGGGACATAAAGACAAGTATCCAGCTACAATCCACTTGCTTTTCATCCTTTTCATCGCATGGACACTGAATCTGAACAGACATACCGGTAAATCCGTTGTTCTTCCATTTACCAATCCTGTCTCGTCCATTGCCGGCCTGTTTTCAAAGCACTTCCCTTTAGGCTCACATAAAAGCCTTTACTCAAAGAAACATGCAGGAAAACCGCATAAAACGTGTTGTAATTACACACAACACACAACATCACAAGCCTTCTTTGCATTATGCACATGGTGTTTTCAAAAGTGCGTCGCGAGAGAGTGACATCCCGCAGCAAATCTAACATGACTAGCTTGGTGTTTGTTTGAAAGCCCGGGTTGAATAATGAATAAGCCCCCCCCAGTGTCTGCTGCCCTCCTATCTCCACTGTCATCTCTCTGTTGGGCTGCAGAACCGAGTGAAGGAGGCAGGAGACTCTGGGTTTGATATGTACAGTACAGTTAACCTCAAGCTACCAACAGAGCTGTAATTATAATGGAAATAAAATCACAATTTGAAAGGTAGAAAATTTGACTGTTTGCAGGCTTTGAGTTACTAACAAACTCCACTTTGTCCCCTACTAAATCACAATATAATTCTGTTGTATATCCTTTGATTCAGTGCCTAATTTGTAAATCCAGAGTCACAGAAATACTTGTAGTCTGCGTGAACAGGCCAAGACAATAACAAGCAAACGTGCAAACTATTCCTATTATTTCTAAAAAAAAACTAACCAGTCTCCAACTCTCCAACACATACTGACACAAATTAGACGATGACATAACGTTCTTCAAAAATATGGTGTTTGTACAAGAGAAAAGTAAAAGCATATTGTTCATCATATAGTAGAAAGATGTTCAAAAACAAGACACAAAGTAATATAAGATTGAAAACTGTATAACTAACTATGGATGAGAAGTCTCCTGCTTCCATACTCGGGGTCTTCTCCCTCACATCATTTTATCATCACATGTTTCAGTCATGTGAGTTCAGCTCCTTCACGGCCGAGCGGAGGTCCTTCCCCTCGCTCAGACAGAAGAGACGCCCCCTTTACCTTTAAGTACAGCCCACAACTGATGCAAAGAGTGAAGTAAAACATTTTGAATTTGTAGCTTTAGATTATATTAAAAATCATTGTAGGATAGGGTGAGGGGGTTAGCGGCGATTACAGTTTTTATCTCGATTAATCGCATGCTTCAATTTGTTGTTCAAAAGGGTCTATTAACTTTATAACAAGACCTTTTTTGATTTGTAAATAGCTCTTTATTTTACCTTTAAGCTTAAAAATGTTGTAGAATTTACACAGTGTTGCGGTATTTGGACGTGAATAGGATTTTCATTGTATCTGGGAAGAAATGATCTTAAAACGTAGTTTAAGGCCAAATAATAACAAGAGGCTCAGTATTACTTGTGAGTACAATATTCTTTACCTTTTTTTGCTCACTACAATATAAGCCTAATAAAGACTGACAGAGTCCCAGTTCAGTCCCGGTGCAGTCCTGCTTCAGACCTGCTTCAGACCTGCTTCAGACCTGTTTCAGACCTGCTTCAGACCTGTTTCAGACCTGCTTCTGACCTGTTTCAGACCTGCTTCAGTCCTGCTTCAGACCTGCTTCTGACCTGTTTCAGACCTGCTTCTGACCTGCTTCAGACCTGCTTCAGTCCTGCTTCAGACCTGCTTCAGACCTGCTTCAGACCTGTTTCAGACCTGCTTCAGACCTGCTTCAGACCTGCTTCAGTCCTGCTTCAGACCTGCTTCAGACCTGCTTCAGACCTGTTTCAGACCTGCTTCAGACCTGCTTCAGACCTGCTTCAGTCCTGCTTCAGACCTGCTTCAGACCTGTTTCAGACCTGCTTCAGACCTGCTTCAGACCTGTTGACCTGCTTCAGACCTGCTTCAGTCCTGCTTCAGTCCTGCTTCAGTCCTGCTTCAGTCCTGCTTCATTCCTGCTTCAGTCCTGCTTCAGACCTGTTTCAGACCTGCTTCAGACCTGCTTCAGACCTGCCCCAGACCTGTTTCAGTCCTGCTTCAGACCTGTTTCAGACCTGCTTCAGACCTGCTTCAGACCTGCTTCAGTCCTGCTTCAGTCCTGCTTCAGACCTGCTTCAGTCCTGCTTCAGTCCTGCTTTAGTCCTGCTTTAGTCCTGCTTTAGTCCTGCTTCAGACCTGCTTCAGACCTGCTTCAGACCTGCTTCAGTCCTGCTTCAGACCTGCTTCAGACCTGCTTCAGTCCTGCTTCAGACCTGTTGACCTGCTTCAGACCTGTTTCAGTCCTGTTTCAGACCTGCTTCAGACCTGCTTCAGTCCTGCTTCAGTCCTGCTTCAGTCCTGCTTCAGTCCTGCTTTAGTCCTGCTTCAGTCCTGCTTCAGTCCTGCTTCAGTCCTGCTTCAGACCTGCTTCAGACCTGCTTCAGACCTGCTTCAGTCCTGCTTCAGTCCTGCTTCAGTCCTGCTTTAGTCCTGCTTTAGTCCTGCTTTAGTCCTGCTTTAGTCCTGCTTTAGTCCTGCTTCAGACCTGCTTCAGACCTGCTTCAGACCTGCTTTAGTCCTGCTTTAGTCCTGCTTTAGTCCTGCTTCAGACCTGCTTCAGACCTGCTTCAGACCTGCTTCAGACCTGCTTCAGACCTGCTTCAGACCTGCTTCAGACCTGTTTCAGTCCTGCTTCAGACCTGTTTCAGTCCTGCTTCAGACCTGTTTCAGACCTGCTTCAGACCTGCTTCAGACCTGCTTCAGACCTGCTTCAGACCTGCTTCAGACCTGCTTCAGTCCTGCTTCAGTCCTGCTTTAGTCCTGCTTTAGTCCTGCTTTAGTCCTGCTTTAGTCCTGCTTCAGACCTGCTTCAGACCTGCTTTAGTCCTGCTTCAGACCTGCTTCAGACCTGCTTCAGTCCTGCTTCAGACCTGCTTCAGACCTGTTGACCTGCTTCAGACCTGTTTCAGTCCTGCTTCAGACCTGCTTCAGACCTGCTTCAGACCTGCTTCAGACCTGCTTCAGACCTGCTTCATTCCTGCTTCAGACCTGCTTCAGTCCTGCTTCAGACCTGCTTCAGACCTGCTTCAGACCTGCTTCAGACCTGCTTCAGACCTGCTTCAGTCCTGCTTCAGACCTGCTTCAGTCCTGCTTCAGACCTGCTTCAGACCTGTTTCAGACCTGCTTCAGACCTGCTTCAGTCCTGCTTCAGACCTGCTTCAGACCTGTTTCAGACCTGCTTCAGACCTGCTTCAGACCTGTTGACCTGCTTCAGACCTGCTTCAGTCCTGCTTCAGTCCTGCGTCATTCCTGCTTCATTCCTGCTTCAGTCCTGCTTCAGACCTGTTTCAGACCTGCTTCAGACCTGCTTCAGACCTGCTTCAGACCTGTTTCAGTCCTGCTTCAGACCTGTTTCAGACCTGCTTCAGACCTGCTTCAGACCTGCTTCAGACCTGCTTCAGTCCTGCTTCAGTCCTGCTTCAGTCCTGCTTCAGTCCTGCTTCAGACCTGTTTCAGACCTGCTTCAGACCTGTTTCAGTCCTGCTTCAGACCTGTTTCAGACCTGCTTCATTCCTGCTTCAGACCTGCTTCAGACCTGTTTCAGACCTGTTTCAGACCTGCTTCAGACCTGCTTCAGACCTGCTTCAGACCTGTTTCAGACCTGCTTCAGACCTGTTTCAGACCTGCTTCAGACCTGCTTCAGTCCTGCTTCAGACCTGCTTCTGACCTGTTTCAGACCTGCTTCTGACCTGCTTCAGACCTGCTTCAGACCTGCTTCTGACCTGCTTCAGACCTGCTTCAGTCCTGCTTCAGACCTGCTTCAGACCTGCTTCAGACCTGTTTCAGACCTGTTTCAGACCTGCTTCAGACCTGCTTCAGTCCTGCTTCAGACCTGCTTCAGACCTGTTTCAGACCTGCTTCAGACCTGCTTCAGACCTGCTTCAGACCTGTTGACCTGCTTCAGACATGCTTCAGACCTGCTTCAGACCTGTTTCAGACCTGCTTCAGACCTGCTTCAGACCTGCTTCAGACCTGCTTCAGACCTGTTTCAGACCTGCTTCAAACCTGCTTCAGACCTGCTTCAGTCCTGCTTCAGACCTGCTTCAGACCTGCTTCAGACCTGCTTCAGTCCTGCTTCAGTCCTGCTTCAGACCTGCTTCAGACCTGTTTCAGACCTGTTTCAGACCTGCTTCAGACCTGCTTCAGACCTGCTTCAGACCTGCTTCAGACCTGCTTCAGACCTGCTTTAGACCTGCTTCAGACCTGCTTCAGACCTGCTTCAGACCTGCTTCAGTCCTGCTTCAGTCCTGCTTCATTCCTGCTTCAGTCCTGCTTCAGACCTGCTTCAGACCTGCTTCAGACCTGCTTCAGACCTGCTTCAGACCTGCTTCAGTCCTGCTTCAGACCTGCTTCAGTCCTGCTTCATTCCTGCTTCAGACCTGCTTCAGTCCTGCTTCAGACCTGCTTCAGACCTGCTTCAGTCCTGCTTCAGACCTGTTTCAGACCTGCTTCAGTCCTGCTTCAGTCCTGCTTCAGACCTGCTTCAGACCTGCTTCAGACCTGCTTCAGTCCTGCTTCAGTCCTGCTTCAGACCTGCTTCAGACCTGCTTCAGACCTGCTTCAGTCCTGCTTCAGACCTGCTTCAGACCTGCTTCAGACCTGCTTCAGTCCTGCTTCAGTCCTGCTTCAGACCTGTTTCAGACCTGCTTCAGACCTGCTTCAGTCCTGCTTCAGTCCTGCTTCAGACCTGCTTCAGACCTGTTTCAGACCTGCTTCAGACCTGCTTCAGACCTGCTTCAGTCCTGCTTCAGACCTGCTTCAGACCTGCTTCAGACCTGCTTCAGACCTGCTTCAGACCTGCTTCAGACCTGCTTCAGACCGGCTCAGTGCTTACAAAATACTTTGTGGGAGGTAAACCTCTGTTTAGATGGTTTTCAAAGTGAACATCACTGACAAATGCGGGAAACTCTGCGCAGTGTGTGTGTGTGTGTGTGTGTGTTCTTGCAAAGCCTACAAAGTGACACTATCCCAGCACTGCATGTGTCATTTATATTTCATCACTTGTCCTGAGAACTTGTGGCTGCACAGTGCACGTGCCCTGCACACTTCTGACCTTATTATAATCAAACATTAATTTGTAACTGCTTTGAGAAAAGAGCAAATATGTTAAAATTCATATGTTGCAGGTTAAAACCCCAGAGAGGGATCCACCTGATTCCACAGTGAGTTCACCTCCTTAAGAGGCTCCTTCAGACATTCAGACAAGCTGTAGTGACGACGAGTACAAGCCTCCAGCAAGTCCAAGCTCTTCATCCTGCAGCAATGTCTCAAACTGCTCCAGCCTGTCGTGTGAGTCAAAACCAAAGCCAACACAGTCCATCAGTCATCAAAAACCTATTCAAAACATTGCCTTGTGCGCAATACAGAGATCACTGAAATGAGACAGAAAAGCTGCCAAACGGAACATGGTAAAAGAGTGTGGAACAAAGCTCATTAACATGTTTACTGCAAAAAGTCAAATTTAAAAATGGCCCGGCATCTGCAGATGAAGGACATGGATGAAACTGATGCATTCAGCTTCCCAACTGGCTCCAAAGAAAGGAAGAGACTCCTAGAGACTCTGAGAAATAAGGGAGATTGGCGACATAACCAGGAAGTGCTTAAGGATGGTAAAGGAGAGATTGTAACATGGAAACAGCGCTCTGCAAATGCATCTGTTAATGACTATTTGCCATGTCAGCACTGCTTTGCCATTGTAGCAGTATAGCCTGCAGGCGGGCTCAACTGCTAAGCAGAATTTCTATTGGCTGACGGTGACGTCAACCACTCTTAAAAGCGCTTACCTTGCGCCCTCTGACCTCGCGCTCTTGCTTCCGGGTTCCCGGTGTTTGCGCCGCGCACGCCACTCTCAGTGCTTGCTGCCATGGGCCTGCGCGCTCTGTGTGCGCCCGTTATGCCGGCTAACGGGCGTGCTAGTTAGTCTGTCCAGTCCTCCGTCTCATTTATCCAGCTGCAGATCTGAATCATGGAGCTAGGGTGCACTGTCGCCGCCTTGCCTACTTGCTGCCTTCTTTGCCTTGTTGCCTTCTTGCCTTCTACTTGTTGCCTTGCTGCCTTCTTTGCCTTGTTGCCTTGCAGTTGTGTCCTTCCTGCTTGGATCTGAATACTGAACCATGCATAATTTATTCAAACTGTAATGTCCGATTTAAATTTATTGACCATGTACGAATAAACATTTATTTTTGCTAATCCTCAAGTCTCTGCCTATCACGACGAACCTACGCGCCTTTATATTTAGCTGGTCCTGGGCCAACTCCCAGGTGGCGTTGTTGGCTTTTATCAAAACATGAGATGGTTTAGTCTGGCTTGGCCACACTGGACAGAGGGCTAAGCTAAACGACCCTCAGAACACCACACCATGTTTAAAAAAGGAGACTTATGGAGACATGATAAAAACCTGTAGGGATAAAAATGACAACTCTGACGTAGGAACACAAAGAAAACGAGTCCAAGCTGTCTCTTCCAAACTTCTTCCAATGCAAAAATCATCTGTGGGAGTCCAGAATGTCATTCAAAACATGTTGCAAGACAGTATCATCGCTCAGATTTGAAGTGATGAGATGTAAATTTGGAGATTCAATGTATGCTCGAAAAGGACGTGAACAACTTTCATTTAGCAATAGCAGCAGTTAGAAAAGTGTCACACTTCAATGAAGACAAGAGAGTGTATGGAAAACATTCACCCGCTGTGAAATTATACTTTTCTCTCAAAGCAGCAGCATCATGGTGTCAGATGTTTCTACTGAAAAAAAGACAAAAAGTTTAAGGAGCTTCTTGACAAAATGTGGTCAGACTATGTTTCTGCAAATGCCCACAGTTCCATGGAACAAAACAAATGGAACAAAGATGTCCCGTTAACCAAAGACATTGCTGCCCTGCAGAATCATCTGAGGACTACTGAGGAAGAAGCCATAGCTGATCTAAGACAAACTGTAACAGTGTCGGCCTACAAACGACTCAGTGAAAGCCTTCTGGCTCAAGTCATAGTTTTCAACAAGGAACGTGAAGGAGAAGCATCACGGATAACTCTAGAGATGTTTCTGAAAGCTGAATGAACCAGGACATTTATGAGACGCTGTCACCTGTGGAGAAAATGTTGAGCCACAGGCTCACTAGAATGCTAACGAGAGCAAAGAGAGGGCGAAAAGTACATGTCCTGTTTCTTCAGCGCATTTTTATGATTTCACTCAGGGACAAAGTTGGGGTTTGTCAGGACAATCCATTTTTGTTTGCAAAAATCGGCACAACAACAAATATCCGTGGCTGTGACTGTTTGAGGAAATTTTCCATTGAATGTAAAGCAGACAATCCATAACTGCTCAGATCCACTAAATTTCGGAAGCATGTGGCAACATTGTGCCAGCTCCTGGACCTGTCTGACCAAGAGCTAGAGCAGGTAGCGTTTATGGGCCATGACATCAGAGTACACTATAACTACTACAGGCAGGCTGATAAAACCTTCCAAGTAGCTAAAGTTGGAAAGCTTTTATTTGCCATGGAAGGTGGAGCTGAGGCCCTTAAAGGAAACAATCTGGATTCAGCAGTTTCTGGTTTGTACTGTCAAAATTAAAATGTCTATACATATCCTATGACTTCTAACTTCTTCTCTTTTCTACAGACAAGATGGTGTTGGAAGAAGAGCGCGAAGAGGACCACCTCTCCAGTATGTAACTGCATCCATGTCCAATCATAGCTGCAACATTGTACACAACATTGCACTAGATATTTGAATAAAGTGAACCACAGTGAAGATCTGACATAATAATTAGTAGTAATGTATGTCTTTGTGTTCAGTGTCTGAACAATCTGATGGAGAGGAAACTATCCTGGAGTAGCCGTCCAATAAACGACCAGCAAAGCTGCACGTGAAGAAACGCCCTGACTTTTTTAAATTGTGTTAAGTTTACAACCTTGAGGGATGTTTTAGTACAGCTGGAGGTCACAAAACATGAGCGTCACGAGATTTCAAGATGTAATTTAAAAATTACACTATTAAATCTCCATTTAAAAACTATCTTTTTTAGTGAATTTGGGTCAGATGACGCAATAAACCACTAAATAAACCTAATTTTATTTAATTTTAAGGGTTTACTACTTATGAGATCCATTTAATTGTACTGTTGGGAGCCGAGGTAGGTTGGATGGTTAGTTTGGGGGGTCTGGCCTGAACAGATGGAGAAATCCTGATTTAGGAAAATGTTTTATTCCAGAATTTAGCTCTTGGGTATAATAATGCCCAAAGAAATGTACAAAAACATTTAAAAGAAGTTGCTTATGTGATTTGTGATCAGAGTTGGATGGAGCCAGAGAGGAAACTGTCCTGAGGCAGCCGTCCATGAAAGCACCCAGAAAGAGAAGCCAAAAGAAGCGTCCTGATGGTGACTAGTTTTAAGTTCTTAAATTTTGGGTGAAGGAATGCGCAAATTGACAAATATTTAAATGGGAGAAGGGAGATCTCTGTCTGCTCTAATATTTCAGTCCCTCCTCAGTTCTCCTCCCATCACTGCTGCTCTTCTCTAATATTTCAGTCCCTCCTCAGTTCTCCTCCCATCACTGCTGCTCTTCTCTAATATTTCAGTCCCTCCTCAGTTCTCCTCCCATCACTGCTGCTCTTCTCTAATATTTCAGTCCCTCCTCAGTTCTCCTCCCATCACTGCTGCTCTTCTCTAATATTTCAGTCCCTCCTCAGTTCTCCTCCCATCACTGCTGCTCTTCTCTAATATTTCAGTCCCTCCTCAGTTCTCCTCCCATCACTGCTGCTCCTCTCTGTCTGCTCTAATATTTCAGTCACTCACAGAGGTTTTGCGGGGAACATAATGTCACAACACAGCGCTTGTAGTTGCTAATCGATCACTAATTATGCATGCACATATTTAATTGTTAATGTCACCCTTGTGTTTAATACTTGTTTTCACATGATTTCTGGATCCAAGAAAAACTGATTAAAAAAAAGAATGGACGCATGCCTCTTATCCTGCACTGGTGTATGCATTTCAATATAGATTTTAATATAGTTACACAACCTCAGGATTTATGTTGAGGTAAATCCACACGGACGACTGACTTAAACAGGGAAAATTAATGTGAATTTTCTGCATTTTGAGCATCAACACCATATGGCACCATATGCTTAGTACACTGGGCCAGGAACTGAGAAAAAAAGATCACGAAAGTCACCCTATATTTGTGCAAGTTTGTTTTACACCAGCATGCTATGGGCTACAAACTGCAAACAGTTTTGTTGAGTTGTTTCTATGTGTATTGCCTTTTGAATTGTTATTCGACAAATATAATTGATTTGCTGAAACATTAATATCTTAACCTATACTAATTCCACAGCATTTTAAAATGTATTAGTTGACAAACAAATCTCTAATAGCAGAAGAACATTTGTCCCATCAAACACAGAATTATATATACTTTAAAATACTGTATTTTACACACTTTAGGGGCACTTAAAAGCCTTTAATTTTCTCATCAAAAAAACCCACAGTGCGCCTTATATATGGATTAATTCTGGTTGTGATTACTGACCTTGAAGAAGCAATTTTGTGTGGTACACGTTTTGTTTCGCATAATGCGCCTTATGGTCCGGTGCCCCCTATTTGAAAAAACACAACATAGAAAATAGACCAGTCATTGAAAGTGCGCCCTATAGTGCAGAAATATGGTATTACTAAACACCCAAAGTGACGCTAACGACTGATCAAATGCATTCTTTAATTTATTAAAAAAAAATTAAAAATTAAAAAAAAAAATCAAGGGAGACCAGACATCCCCTTTTACTGAGGACAGTCCCAGGTTTGTGCCCCATGTCCCAGCAGATGTATCCTAAACCTTGGATTTGTCCCAGTTTTGTGTCAGGGATATGGCGAGGACCCAAAAGCAGCACAGGCAGACGGAATATCACGCGGTAATGACCTTTATTTAGAACTGCAGACTTGAACAGTTCATACAGATTCAGGGTGAAAAGTCTTGGCTCACAATGATCTTTTAACTGGCAGGCTGGTCCAGAGGTGAGAGGTTTAGCCACAGAGCCGAGCAGGTGTCTAACCAGGAGGGAACAGGAGAAACTCATGGTCAAAGACAGAAGGCCGAGGTAATATCCATGGCAGAGACGAGGCATGCAGATCGAGGACAGACGAGTCAGGCAGGTCGAGGACAGACGAGGCAAGCAGGTCGAGGACAGACGAGGCAGGCAGGTCGAGGACAGAAGACGAGGCAGGCAGGTCGAGGACGGACAAGGCAGGCAGGTCGAGGACAGAAGACGAGGCAGGCAGGTCGAGGACAGACGAGGCAAGCAGGTCGAGGACAGACGAGGCAAGCAGGTTGAGGACAGACAAGGCAAGCAGGTCGAGGACAGACGAGGCAAGCAGGTCGAGGACAGACGAGGCAAGCAGGTCGAGGACAGACGAGGCAAGCAGGTCGAGGACGGACGAGGCAGGCAGGTCGGGGACAGATGAGGCAGGCAACAGAAAATAAGTCCCGGGAAAAACGCTGGTAAGTCGGCTATAGCACAAGAACAATCACTGAAGCGGAGACAGCAGCAGGCTTAAATGCAGCTAGATGAGGAGGCGTGGCTAACAGGTAGAGCGGAGCAGAGACAGGTGTAGGGAGTGGGTCTGATGAGGAGGTGTAGGGTCTCAAACTACAGGTATTCAGTTTATGATTAAGGGAGATTTCTTAGCAGAAACGAGACAAGACGGGGGCACCAGGGTAAAACCCAAAGAGCTAAGATACGGTCCTTAATCGCGCTCGTTAAAAAGGTCTGAAGGGTGTTTCACGATTCAGGGACTTACACATAGTCTAATCAAACAAACAATAGTCAATAACTCTTGTGTAGTTTATTTATCCAAAGGGCAATCAAAAACACCGGAGCAGAAATGTGCACAGGTAAATCAAAGGTGATGTTATATCAGATTTGACAGCAAATTTCATGCAGATAATGTTAAACCAGGGTTTTGCCTTTATAATCAAACGTGTCTATGCTAATCTATATCAAAAAGAGGGAAAGTGAGAAGCTAAAGGGAGGAGGAACAGCTGAGCTCTACCCAAACCACGTCACAAAAGAACCGCACACTGAACTCGGCTTACGGTTTTGTAGAGACTCGGTCCGGCTGGTCCTTGTCCGCGGACGAGGTCCGTAGCGAGGCGAGGCGTGGTGTGGCGGCGAAGGTTCGTGAAGCGGGCGGCAGCCGTGGAGCGATGTGGCGGCTGTGGAGCGAGGCGTCGCGTGGAGCGGCGAAGGCAGCGGCGGCTGTGAGGTCCTTGGCGCCGGTGGCAACGGAGGCGGTATCCGAGAGTTCCTTAGCGGTAGAACGCTTTTAGCGGCGTGTTAGCTCCTTACGCGGCCTTTACTCGGATGAGGACGTAGCGCTGATCCACGTAAACGCCGTAGATTACTTCAAAAAAGAGAAACGAAGTAGCAAAGAAAGTCTCTGTCCGGTTTAGCGCTTAAGCTTAGTTCCAGGTGGTTCCAGGTGGTTTCAGGTGGTTTCAGAGTCCAGGGCTGGCATGGCCTTGTCGACCACGTGACGGACGGATTTTTGTTGAGACAAAGGAAAAAGTGAAAGGCTCGTCCGTGGAGACGGCTTCCAAGAGAAAAAGACAAAGGCTTGAACACAAAGGGGATGAGAAGAGAAGAGAGGGTTTCTAGCTTGGAGCGTCCTTTTGATACCTGGCCCACAGGGCATGCTGGGAGCGAAAGGGGCGGGCGCTATTGCGCAGACTTCCCGTTTAACATTTCCTGGCCGAGAAAATAAAGCTGGAGTAACGTAAATAATGGCAAAACATTTAAACCCTGTTTTAACACTTACACGTTAAACACTTTTGGGCAATTTGTGCACATTTTTTTCTTGAGGTAGATACATTTTACATCTTCTTTCACCTGTGATGGGCACTTGAGTTAAAGCATTGGGAATATAAAACCTTAAACAGTGGAAAAATACGTAACACAAGGTATAACATGCGGTGTATGGGGTTGATTCAGACGAACATTCATGGCATAATCACATAAAACATGGTTTTCATTGGGCCGTCCTCCTGAAAGTCACTGGGGAGAAGGTTTGTTATTACAAAAGTCACAGCAGCTCCCTGCGGTGAAGGAGAGAGGGAGAACGAAAAAACCCCCAATGTTCAAAGAGAGATTTTTTTGTCATCTGGCCGTGGAACATCCATCTCCATTCCCCTACAGAGGCATGGCTAACAGATAGAGTGGAGCAGAGACAAGTGTAGGGAGTGGTCTGATGAGGAGGCGTGGCTAACAGGTAGAGTGGAGCAGAGACAGGTGTAGGGAGTGGTCTGATGTGGAGGCGTGGCTAACAGGTAGAGCAGAGCAGAGACAGGTGTAGGGAGTGGTCTGTTGAGGAGGCGTGGCTAACAGGTAGAGTGGAGCAGAGAAAGGTGTAGGGAGTGGTCTGATGAGGAGGCGTGGCTAACAGGTAGAGTGGAGCAGAGACAGGTGTAGGAATGGGTCTAATGAAGAGGCGTGGCTAACAGGTAGAGTGGAGCAGAGAAAGGTGTAGGGAGTGGTCTGATGAGGAGGCGTGGCTAACAGGTAGAGTGGAGCAGAGACAGGTGTAGGAATGGGTCTGATGAGGAGGCGTGGCTAACAGGTAGAGTGGAGCAGAAACAGGTGTAGGGAGTGGTCTGATGTGGAGGCGTGGCTAACAGGTAGAGTGGAGCAGAGACAGGTGTAGGAATGTGTCTGATGAGGAGGCGTGGCTAACAGGTAGAGTGGAGCAGAGAAAGGTGTACGGAGTGGTCTGATGTGGAGGCGTGGCTAACAGGTAGAGTGGAGCAGAGAAAGGTGTAGGAAGTGGTCTGATGAGGAGGCGTGGCTAACAGGTAGAGTGGAGCAGAGACAGGTGTAGGGAGTGGTCTGATGAGGAGGCGTGGCTAACAGGTAGAGTGGAGCAGAGACAGGTGTAGGGAGTGGTCTGATGAGGCTGACTGAGTGGAAAGATACCAGCAGACAGGAGATGAACCAGTTGTCCTGGGTTTTGACCACTTCGAGCCCCAACAGTAAAGGGGGGGGGGGGATATACAGTTGTTTCTTTGGCCAAAACATTTATGTAATTATGTTTTTTCCAGGTAATTAGAATAAAACTTTTTAGGGACACTCAAAGGCGTATTTCATTATTAATTCACAGCTGCTCTGGCCCTGGCCCCTCTACACTTTGCTGTCCTTTATCTCCTACAGTGTGTTCACTCTCACCTGGCCTCTGTCAAAGGCTCTGTGAGGCTATTATTCTTTGATATATCCAGTTCCTTTAATACAATCCGGCCCTTTCAGCTGAGAGACAAGCTGCTGGGGATGGATGTCAGCTTCCCACAGGCTCCAGGATTACTGACTACTTGTGTGACAGGCCCCAGTACATGCGGTTGGGAGCACCCTGTGTGTTACTGAGGCCAATGGAAGGGCTTGTCAGGGTACTATCCTGCCTCTGTTCATGTTTACTCTACGTCTATGTCTAGTATTAAGCTACTAATGAAGCCAGAATCGACTCAAGGCATTTGGAGGCCCTGAACAAGATATGAATTCTCTGACAAAACTATAGCTCAGACTTGAATGAATCACCTAGATGTTACTCAGTTCCTTCCAGTTCATGGTTGCTTTGATCTTTTCATTTTATTTTTACTGGGTAAAATAAGGTTTGTAGTGTAGTGTGGTGAAAGTTAAGTTAAATAAAGAACTTTTATGTGACTGTGGCTTTAATGGCATAACAAGAAATATTCCATCTCTAAATGGAGGTTCTCAGAGCCTTTGTACCCATCGTTGTAAGAGTGCACTTATTTCAGATGAAACAGCATGTGTCCATTAAGTCCCATTCACATGACAATGAAACGGAAGATGACAGGCCAATGCAATTGCTTGCCTTTCACCACTGATTATACATTTCAGTCCCGGCTGCAAATTGCCAAACATAATACACGATTTGCATTACACTCAGGGTGAGCCGTCGTCTACCGCTTTTCTACAAGCAGCAATGAACAACAAGAAAATGTATGGCTTTGAATCATGGAAATTAAAGAAGATTGATGTCTACAAATGAGGCAGCGTGCCCTAAGTGTTTCTGAAACTATTTTTAGTATTTCATGTTTAAGTTATCGTGCAAATTTAGACGGTTTCAGTATTATGTTCAGTCAAAGTATTTAGTGAGTTTATTTTAATCTTATTTTTTATTCATTTTTATTTTTACATTTTACTATTGTTTGTTAATCTTGTTTTTATTTACTGACAATGGTAATAAACCTTTATGATTCTGATTCAAAACTCAAAAGTGATGTATTCACTCGTTTATGCTGCCCAATAGTAGTTTCCAAATATTACCGTAACTATCAGTGGACAGAAATATGCTTTTGTTTTATTGCTTTTATCATTTGCATTTCATGTTTTAGAATGTCCAATAATGCCTAGGTTTAAAACAAAGATCCTACCTTTCAAATGATACGATTTGCATAATTTCTCCCTCTGCTGTCAGCAACAGGCATTAACCATGAAATTGTTATTTTTTTCTAAAAATGTAGCAGTGATTTAGCAACGTGACTGGTACGCTGTATATGGAAATGCTGAGTGGTTATTATTACAAAAAACTAACAGACTCAGACAGATTTCGATGCCACAACGATCATAAGAAACACATATGAGAAAATAGAGTGCAATTTCCAAAACAATATAAAAGAAGTGTATTAATAACCATATCTAATTACCCATTGTAATGATCTAACAAAACCAAAAGGTTAGTGAGGAGACCTGCTAAAAACCTTCAATTTCAGATCCGCTGCATGGTCCATTGACACTTTTTAATTTAATACTTTTATTAGAGCTTCCAAGACGTAATATTAGACTAATGAAAAGTAACTGGCCTCTGGCACCGCAGTAGATGGCCCTTGATTGCAACCACATGAAAAATGTAATCAGGATTTTTTCACACATTTATTAAGGCTGTAAAACAAAAAAAGTTAAATGAAATGCATGTGGGGTTTATGTGTAAAATATATGTCTTTCTTGCAGGTGGGTTTGCTTGAGGGCTTCAGGGCATATAGAGCTCATATCAAAAAGAACATTTTCTGACAATTGGTCCGTGAAATGGGATGATTTGTGGCCTTCTGTCAGTATTTTCATACACAATAGATAAATATCACCATGGAACGGCACTGGTCTGACGCATTTAGCATTTTACTAAGGGGAGGTGCCAACTCAAGTCAGAAGTCAAGTCAGAAGCTGGAAGGAAAATATGCTTGATGGTGTAGTAGTGATTGTCTAGGAACCGGAAGGTCTGCATTGTTCAAACCTTGTCCCGGTTTGGCCTTTGTCTTGCTGTAAACATTGTTTGGTCTTTTATCCAGTCCTAGAATTTGATCTAAAACGACCTAATAAAAGAAACAATCTAACGTCTGACCGTTTTCCGCCTGCTTTTTTATGCCTCTGGCCTTTGCGAGAGCTGCAGATTACAATAGCAGGCAAAAAGTGTGCAAAAATGGCTATGGGACACTGCTGAATCCTATGTGTGTCACCATTTAGGTATAGTGAGTTATGTATTATGCCAAAAATATCTGTAATGTTATTTCCAGCCCGGCATCTACACTGTCTGTGCAAGAAGAAAAATCACCACAGACAAATATTTGGAAGGACCTTTAGCTTTGATTACAGCACACATTCGCTGTGGCATAGTTTCAATAAGCTTCTGCAATATTCAAAGATTTATTTCATTCCAGTGTCATTATTCCTCACGCAGATCTTCAGTGTGTCATTATTCCTCACACAGATCTTCAGTGTGTCATTATTCCTCACACAGATCTCCAGTGTGTCATTATTCCTCACACAGATCTTCAGTGTGTCATTATTCCTCACACAGATCTTCAGTGTGTCATTATTCCTCACACAGATCTCCAGTGTGTCATTATTCCTCACACAGATCTTCAGTGTGTCATTATTCCTCACACAGATCTTCAGTGTGTCATTATTCCTCACACAGATCTTTAGTGTGTCGTTATTCCTCACACAGATCTTCAGTGTGTCATTATTCCTCACGCAGATCTTCAGTGTGTCATTATTCCTCACACAGATCTTCAGTGTGTCGTTATTCCTCACACAGATCTTTAGTGTGTCGTTATTCCTCACACAGATCTTCAGTGTGTCATTATTCCTCACGCAGATCTTCAGTGTGTCATTATTCCTCACACATATCTTCAGTGTGTCATTATTCCTCACACATATCTTCAGTGTGTCATTATTCCTCACACAGATCTTCAGTGTGTCATTATTCCTCACACAGATCTTCAGTGTGTCATTATTCCTCACACAGATCTTCAGTGTGTCATTATTCCTCACACAGATCTTCAGTGTGTCGTTATTCCTCACACAGATCTTCAGTGTGTCATTATTCCTCACACAGATCTTCAGTGTGTCATTATTCCTCACACAGATCTTTAGTGTGTCATTATTCCTCACACAGATCTTCAGTGTGTCATTATTCCTCACAGAGAGTGACCACTGCACAAAGCCTTCTCCAGCTCGTCCCAAACACTCTCACTGGGGTCAGATCTGTGGTACATTAGTTTCTGCTTCTCCTTCGATGTTTTCTTTGCTCGATGCCAATGATTTGACCCTTCTCTAACACACTGACATCTTCTCCATGACCACGGGATTCGTCTTTCCACATGGTTGTTTCAGAAATAAGACGCCGCTCACTACATCAGTCAGGTTTAAACCAGTTAACCAGTAGGAGGCTCCACCTACTGTATTTGCTTAGTTGAATCAAAGTGGCTATGCAGTAAACTGTATTCAAAAGCAAACACTACATGAATGTAGTTAAGTGAAAATGGAATAATCTGGAGAATAAAGCAGCTATTCACGGCTTTGATCACCCACAAAATATTATGAATCTGTAAGAATATAGTCCTATTCTATTAACTTTGGCAGTGCAGCAAGTGTCACTATCTCTGATCCAGATATTGCACTTTACTGAGGTCTCTCATCAATTGTGTACACCTTTAATCAATGTGTCCAAATTGCAATAAAAACGTTGACAGTTTATGTCAAAGTCTTTAATAATATTGGCCATAGACCCTAGAGCCAAAATGGAGGTAATGATTACTTTGCACTTCAGGCGGTTTGATGTAAAATTTATGAACATCCAACTACAGTTCAATCTTCTACTAGAAAAGGCAATTGGGTGAAGCAGGGATGGGCCTGGTTGGTACTTGGATGGGAGACCACTGAATGCCAGGTGCCACAGGGGGGCTGTTGTTGTGTCCTTAGGCAAGAACGCTTTTCTATTATTTAGTGTTTTTAAAAAGTTTTCTATGAGTTATCTGTTCTTTCACTTCTGTACCTACTTTGTGTTGTAACACTGGAATTTCCCCACTGCGTGGACAAATAAAGGCTTATCTTATCTTATCTTTTAATCCACCTTGTCTCCAGTGTCCAAGTGTGCTGGTGTATGAATGAGAGTGAATGTGGGACAACAGATGTAAATTCTGTGTATTTAAAACATGTATAATATTATCATGTATGTTCATTAGCATCCACTGTTCCGACTAAATCAACGAATAACTATAACTTCTTCCCTATTTCAAGCCGAGTCACAATTGAATCCTAATGGAGTTTGTTGACCAGGCATTACCACAGTAAATACAGCACGCGGTACTAACAACACAGTATTTAGCGCACAGCTAATGTTAGCATTCTTCTTTGTGTCTGTATTTGGTAGAATAGAACTCCTAATCGCTGCATTTGCTCTTGTAATTATTGAACAGTGGGCGATAGAGCAGTTCTTGTATATTAAATTAATAGAATGCTTCCCCCAGAGAGGTCCGAATGGCTCCATGGCTTTGAGCCTTCTCCATATGTGACATGACCATGACCATGACCAATGAACGTTATTCAACTCAAAGATGTCCCTGCAAACCCACATCCATAATGTTTGGCGTAAACAAGTTTTACTTTGTGTGTTTTGAACGGCTTTGCCAAAAGCTGTTTTTCACTAGCAAGGACCACAACCTCAGAATATACTGTAAATATAAATGTATTATTTATGAAAATGATGGTCATGATAGAAAAGTGATTTTAAAAGGGATATTTGAAAGCCAGTTTAAGGATTCTGTGGAGACGATCGGGACTCGTGCTTCGTGTCCCCCTGAAAAGATAGAACGATAAACATTAAAGGGGGTCGGCGGGTGGGATGGCATGTAAACAAAAGATAGAGAGACAGGAAGCAATTGGTGTTAGGGTTAGAGACCGTAAGAGTGTGAGGGATGGTCCCGCTCACAAACCTAATATCACTAAACTAATCTTAATTTGAGCTTTCAAATAACAGAAACAAAAACACTTGAAATCCAAACTCCAAATGGTTGGTTCCACTGGTCAACCTCATTCTTCTCTTGACATCTCGTCAGAATCTCGCCACTTGTTCATCGCACACTGTTCACGACTTATCAAATAAATAAATAAATAAATCAATAACATGTGCTACCGCTTCAACGTGTCTGAAACAAACCTCTGTGTAACTTTGACAAAGGAATAGCTGAAAATGTGCTCGCCTTTGTAATGTGCTGATGAACGCCTGTTTTCTTGCCTGTTTGGATGTGGCTCAGTGACCAGCGTGTCTCGATCTTAAGTCCGCGCTTGACTCGGTTCCGGATGACAGTGCTCCCTTGCAGAAAATGCAAAAAAATCATGGCTCAGAGCTAAGGGTTTAGAGCGAGATTTGTGCACAAGGATCAGGATGAGAGCGGAGCTGGCTGCTTGCAACAACTTTGGATTATCTTCAGCCTCACTGTGAGACAAGCACTCTGGGAAAGTGTCAGTGACTCCAGGCCAAATGTTTAAAGGTTTATTCCACAGTCTTAGCTGGCTGTTACTTGAATTGCATAAATATGGAGGGGTGGTGATATAGTAGGTATTAAAAAGTTCATCGATACTTCCACTGCAGCTTTACACAAACATTTGACGACCCAACATTACTTTTCTCCGACTCAAAAACCAGGATTATATTACTGGCTTGTGCGTGTTAGCAACGAGGCCTTGAGAGCTGGATAATAGTTATTGAAGATTGTGAATACGAATTCCGGTGTGTCCAAGGTAGTTCATGTGTGTGGTTAAGTGGTTACACAAAAGAACATTTTCCAATTATCACCTACAGAACGCCCTTGTGCTGCAGGTCATGATCGACATAATACATAACGTACAATTCCACACATTCCTGCACCCGTTTAGCTTCTCCCCCATTGAGCCGTCCGACCTGCCCCAACCCACGGGTATAATACTAGGGGTGTGCCAAAATATCAATATATCGTGGGCTGATGTATCGATATATTGCCATGAGTCATTTTTGGGATGATTTTCCGAATTTATTTTGCGACCGCACTACAATTTTGTTGCTTGTTTGAAGAAAGGAAACTTGTTTTGATGATTAAAATGGGTGTATTTCTTTTTCAGTTTGTGCAGGTCGTGGTTTAACAAAGAAGACTGTTGTTAGAATGTTTTGGGTTTTTAAAAAGTGATAGCATGACACGTCCCAAAATCGCCATATTATTGTACCGTGAGCCGTGTATCGTGTATCGAATCGTGAGGGACAGTGTGATTCCTAGCCCTGTATAATACAGGCCAATATCGAAACTGATTTGTACTTTGACTTGTTTTCCATACATTTAAAGCCTAAATAATAACTCATAAGGGCTTAAATGTTCTACTTTTCATAATGCTACACCAGTTCCATTGTATCGCATTCAAAACTATAGGTCAAACATATTTTTTTGAATGTATCATATCTTATTTTGCATTTTAATTTGCAAAAATATATAATTTGTTATTGCATAGAAATTAGCATTTTTTGTTGCATTATAAAATGTATTATATTCTAAAACAGCTGAATTTCTCTGTGCATATGACTGATCATTTTCAGATATCAAACACGATTTGTCTACTGAAATATATATGGCAAAAAAATGGTTCTGGGTGTGATGGCAGCAAAATGGCTCAATTATAGCCAACGTCGCCAGTTTAGCCTTTAGAGGCTACGAACAGGGCCAAGTTACCGGTCAGATCTGTGGCGAGGCGATACTGTTGTAAGAATCAGTGTATTTCTGAGCCATAAAATTAATGCTTGAATACTTTTTTTATTTCAACGTGTACAGGGGTTAAAAGACACTTGTATGAATAGTCCTAAAGGGTTTGCTAAAATAGGGCCCAACTGACTGATAACCTGTTTACGCTAACTTGTGGGGAATTAAGACAACTCTTGTTTCAGAGGCACATTTGAGTTCACGGCACACAACATTCCTCTGCGTGCAGATCCCTGACACAGAGCAACAGGGAAGTAGGATTACTGAAACTAAATTAGGAAACAAAGCACAACTCCAGGTACGTATTTGATGTGTTTTAACATGATTACGAGCAGGAAAACAATCATTTTGCTTATCATAGTCCAATTACGTATTCATGATTACCCTTAGCCTTCTTCTCATTCCCCAAGGCGCCAGGGAAGACAAACACAGAGGCACGTTGGATCTCCTGGAGCATTGCCTGCTGATCAGAGCAGACAAAAGCCCGACAGAGGATCACAGTACCAGTTTTCCGCGTGTGAACAAACGGTTTGATGCGTCTTTGTTTCCACACCGCCGCTTTACATCACAGCCGCAGGGCATTTGCTGTGGAGGAGGGCTGTGTGTTTAGTTAGATTTCATTCTGTTGGATCTTGGAATAGGAAAAGCTGTGGAAGATTTGGCGGTTGGCAACGCTTGGTTTTGCAAATTGATGTTTCAATCAGTTTCAATAGTTGATGGTAGTTTCCATTAGTGAGGCTTGAAATATGTTGACTAACCTTTGACATAGTGTTGCTATGGAGGAATTGGAGTGTGTGGCTGGTGATCAGAGAAGGGACGTGTAACATAGTGTAACCTTTAGAAGAGATTGTGCCTTTAAACTTGAGAGTACTTGAGTCATCGCCCAAGGCCACATGGATGGAGCTCAGGCGTACCATAGATATTTTGTCTAAAACATAGATGATGACATGACGTAGATGATCTCTTAGATGATGACATGACGCATTTTTTTCTGCATAATTTTCAGTTCTCTGTTTCTGCAAGTCATTCCTTGTGGATATGACTTGTAATTCTAAATGTAGGGAAGGGTTGTTTCTTACTTTTTCAGCGTACTGCATGTGGCATGTACTCTTTTGGTTTGAAAACAAAACTAAAATCACATTTAATCTGTGTTGTTTTTTCCTTGTCAGTTTATGAACAGGCCATGGAACCTCCAGAATTCCTCCTCTGAGCTGAGGCTCTAGTTAGTGACCTTTCGGATCAGAGAGAGGACGCAGAGGTTTAAACACAGCTTTGAAACTGGCAACCCAAATGAGAGACTCGGATGAGGCTCATTGTGCTTTCTGCATGTTTAGCTCGTATCTGGGGACACAGATGGATCATATTTGTGAAACTGTGAATGCAAATACAACATACTGCCAGTAACGTGCTCCCTCATTTGTCCAGGAGTGGTCCATGGTTGAGAAGGTTTTGTCCGGATACTGTTTTAGAAAGGTCTCGATTTCAATTAGAACATAATTAACTTTCATTCTGAAGTTACTTTTTTGAGCAGTGGCGTTTCTACTCTCTTGATCTCTGATTGGTCCTGCCCAATGGGAGGAGTTATAGCTGAAACTCACCCTGTTGTTTACAAGTCTGACAGTTTCACTCTTATGGCTTGGGTCTTTAGGGATACTGAAGTCTGGCCCACATCTCCATCAGAGCGGTCAAGTACCTCGTTGGAATTTGACTGGTTTGATTTCTGCCATGGTGTTATGAGGCTATTGTAGACTGAGGGGAGGTTGTCTCTCAGACCACCATTCCTGTTTAAAGAAGGCTTTTCTTTCTTAGCAAAAATTGCCTTCTTCACTCATTCAAACCATCAATGACTGTTCATTTCTGTTGGTACTTAACAATAACAGAACCAGAATCATTCCAAGTTTAGCCTAGTTTTCTTTACCAGTAAAGTACATTTTCTTTCCATCACTGTCTTCAAACACGTGATTTGTAACGTTCTTAGGACCAATTTGAAAACCTATTCTGTTCATTAGATCTTTTTGTTGTTGCTCTGTTAGAAATAAATGATCCTTGTTTAATTATACGTTGAAAATAGTTTGCACTCTATAACCAGTCTTGGCTTACACTGGACATTCTGTGACTCAACCTTTCCCTCTGAAGCTTAAATGAGCTACGGTAATGTGATCATGTGGGATGGAAGGGGACAACTGTGGGGACGGCTTTAGGGACCTACACCAGTCTTATTTCAGGTTTATCTAACAACCGCCTGGATGACCGAGGTGTTTCACAGTCTGCTTGAGTTCTAAATTACAGAGCTCGCATCACTGCATCAGCTGAGGACCCCATATCGGCAGGGAATAATTAGCGACTATGATCAGCAACAAGGCCGCTTTTGAAGTTACTTTGTCATTAAATCAAACCGTAGTCTGCAATTTATCTCAAAAGCTGAACAGAATTAACATTAGCGACTCTTACCTGGCACGACCTTCTTTGGACGATAACGTACATTTTGCCAGAAATCTGCGATATCCCGACATCTGATTTACTTTCCACCTTATTATATAATCAAAAAGGTTCACTAGAGATGTTTGTGAGGAATTATACTTTATTATAAACACTTATCCTATTATGTTCACTGATATAGACAGTTAAAATAATCTGAAGCGCTTGATAAAATAGTATGAATCTGTTGTACATGTGCAGTAAAACCCAAAAATCATTGAAATCACACTCTTTCATTTTTCTATAATCAACAGTTCATCAACATACCCATGGCATAGGCAATGATTTTGGATTGTTCCTCTTCTCACTTCTCTCTCAAGGCCAATTTAATAGTCTAATTGGCAATATACAACCCACCTAATACAGTTTTACAAGCGTAATGAGACATTTTAAAAATCATTTGGTGGGCTAATATAACACCTACGCAGGCTCCACAAATGCTCCACGTTACACCGGTCTGGTCTGACAAAGATGAATTATTTATTATCGTTTTATCATGGCAACTGTTCTGATGATTGGTCAAATTGTAACCATAGCTGTGTCTTCTGCGTTTAACCACAATTGATCGTAATAAAAACTACTGGTGATCTAATGAACTACAATCAAACCAATCCACTCTGCAATCGAGCATGAGGCTACAATACTTTCCACACTTAGGGTTAACAGCATCACTATCACATAACATGTATAAAAGTACGCCATACAAATCCTACATTTAAGTCCAATTTAGTCCAAAGTTGATCAAATATGTCAATAAATATGTCCATGTTTTAGATATCTCAAGGTAAATCTAAAAAAGATTTTACCTGTGACAAAAGTGCTTTTTAACCCCCCTAAAATGTCCAAAATAAAAGCAGCAACATCTGAAATGTTTTAGAACTGCGTATTGCTTCATGAAGAATAAAACAAGGTGATTGCAGATCTATTTTAAAAAAGAAATCTCTTCCATCTCTTCTTCAATCATTTTAGATGTTGTTGAAGTCTCCAAACTTTCTTATAAAATCATTTAGAGCTGTGATCCAATCAGTGGAATAATTTTAATCAAATGCCCCCACCCTCTACTGCAGAAGATGGTAATTATAATGCGATGGTAATGTTACAATAAGGCAATTTCCTACCCATTTTTCAATCAGGCGATGGAACAGATGAATTATGTATGCATAATTTGTTCTGTATAAGCGTGTGGCATTTCTTTTTAATTGATTTAACCACCCTCACGCTCATGATTAAGAAACAATACCATAGGCTGTCGTTTTCAAGGTTCCTGGTGGCGTTTTCGTCTGACAATTCTGTCCCTCTGAGTTATTTATATGTACTTTCTTGTTCCTGTGTCACTTCTGTTTGGTGCGATTATCAGTGAGTTACTTTAAGTTGAATCTGAACAAATGAAAACATGGAATACATTTAAATTTACCAATCACATTCTAGAAGACAAAAAATTATACAAAAATTAAATAAAATTCCCAGCAAAAGTTTATTCCATCACTGCTCTCTGGATGATGTTTGAAGCTTTATTGTTAATTGGCCTCGAGGATAAGTTGTAGCGTACAGATGAAATTGATGTTGAATATTTTGTAACATTATATTTTACTTTATCTGGAAGAAAATATAAATATGATGGGAGTGAAAGGGACCAGCCATAAACGGTGGAAAGGTCTAACATTAGTTTATTTGCTAACTTAAATCTTATACAGATAACACAGTACACTTTACACCCTAACCCTGTTTGTTTTACTAAAGTAAGTGTATCAGTGGAACACGTTTTGTTGTTTTGTAGATAGTAATGTGTAATTCAGGAGTGTATAAAACAGGAGTGGTAATGTTTCAGCCTCTGCTGACGATGACCTGACCTGTAGATCCGGACGCAAATGCAAATAGTCAACACATATAAAGCTAAATATTACGAACTGTTCTGAACGCAGATAGAATCTTATGATTCTAAGATGATCAATTGTTGACTTGTTGTAATCTTTAGTCGTGATCTAGAATATAAAGACTCTAGAATACATTTTAAAAGAAGTTTTGTAATGAAGACAGCAGAATGATTAAATAAAAAGATTATAAATATATACATTTATTTTGTTAAAAAAAAAAAAATTGTGGTCGAGTGGACATGCCACGTGGAGCGGGCCACAGAGTTGTGAGTTAAAATATGGCTCTCGACAATTTACTGTATGTCCTTCCCCAGTCTTATCCCCATTTCACTTGTCCTGTCGTCAAATAAACCCTATGGGCCAAAACATACTTTGAAAAGAATTCGCCACATAGACATTGTCAGTCAGCATAGTCTTACCTTAAACCTGCTAAATACGTGTTAAGGAAAACTCAACGTACAATCAAAATTTAAAATAAATAATCAATGACCGGTCAACTACTTACATGATCATTAGCTGCAGCCTTAATAACGCTTTACATTTATTTTAGTCTTCACAAGCTTCTTAAGCCTCTCAAAGCGCCACACTAAAGTCTGTGTTGGCAATTCGCTATTACTAGCCACGGCTGCCCTGGGACAGACTGACGCGAGTAAGGCTGCCAATCTGACGACTCTACCCCAGACTCCACCCCCAACTGCACCCCAGACTCCATCCCCAACTCCACCCACGACTCCACCCCCGACTCCACCCCCGACTCCACCCCCGACTCCACCACGACTCCACCCCCGACTCCACCCACGACTCCACCCCCAACTCCACCCACGACTCCACCCCCAACTCCACCCACGACTCCACCCCCAACTCCACCCACGACTCCACCCCCAACTCCACCCACGACTCCACCCACGACTAGTCACTCACACGCACATCTTTTCTGCCGTTCGAATCTTTTTCCACAACACGGCAATCTGTCCATTTGTGTCCTCAGTTTTGCCCAGGTGCTTTAGAGGAGCTGTTTTACATTTTGTTTTTAAGAGACAAACACCAGGCCTGTACTGTGTTATTCTGACAGAGGAGCCTTGAAGAACGCACGGCTCTCATCATTTATTCAAGCACAAAAGAAGAACAGAAAAGGCCAGCGTCTGAGCGATCACACGGCACACGCTGGCACATCCCTGTTTTTTACGCAGGCACATTGCATCACCCAATAAGCTAATGATGAAAAATCCTCGCTAGGAAATCCGTCTTAATTAGTCTCATATTGCCCCGGACGAGCTCGGAAATCTTATCTCAACATTTTAGTAATTAATTGTATTGGTGATTTGCTGAAGACTGAAGCAAGGAAAAAGACTCCGAGGACCATTTACATTTGAATCTATAGAATGGCAGAACTCCAGTGTTCCAGTAGTACAAATATTTCCCTAATATTTAAACACACATTGAAACACTGAATTGTATTGTTGTTAAGTTTATGGTACAATTTAAAATATGAACGTTAATAAGCCAATAGGTTTGCAGGGTGCTTGGTATCAGAGGCAAAAGTAGGCAAGGCATTTTGTAGAGCACAATTCAGACCATTCAAAGTGCTTCACACATCAGGAAAAAACATGCATTAAAATCACTCGGACATGACAGAAATCACAAAACAGTTAAAGAAATAAAAGAGAAGAGTGCAAAGAAAATCCTTTCAGTCATATGCACAGCTAAACATGAATGTTTTTAGCTTAGATTTGAACATTGCCAGAGTAAAGGCCAGTCTCACGTCTTCAGGAAGAATGTTCCAGATTTTAGCATGTTTAGTCCTGACTCTGGCACCAGCAGGAGGCCGGTCCATGTTTAGTCCTGACTCTGGCACCAGCAGGAGGCTGGTCCATGTTAAGTCCTGACTCTGGCACCAGCAGGAGGCCGGTCCATGTTTAGTCCTGACTCTGGCACCAGCAGGAGGCCGGTCCATGTTTAGTCCTGACTCTGGACACCAGCAGGAGGCCGGTCCATGTTTAGTCCTGACTCTGGCACCAGCAGGAGGCCGGTCCATGTTTAGTCCTGACTCTGGCACCAGCAGGAGGCCGGTCCATGTTTAGTCCTGACTCTGGCACCAGCAGGAGGCCGGTCCATGTTTAGTCCTGACTCTGGGCACCAGCAGGAGGCCGGTCCATGTTTAGTCCTGACTCTGGCACCAGCAGGAGGCCGGTCCATGTTTAGTCCTGACTCTGGCACCAGCAGGAGGCCGGTCCATGTTTAGTCCTGACTCTGGCACCAGCAGGAGGCCGGTCCATGTTTAGTCCTGACTCTGGGCACCAGCAGGAGGCCGGTCCATGTTTAGTCCTGACTCTGGAACCAGCAGGAGGCCGGTCCATGTTTAGTCCTGACTCTGGCACCAGCAGGAGGCCGGTCCATGTTTAGTCCTGACTCTGGGCACCAGCAGGAGGCCGGTCCATGTTTAGTCCTGACTCTGGCACCAGCAGGAGGCCGGTCCATGTTTAGTCCTGACTCTGGCACCAGCAGGAGGCCGGTCCATGTTTAGTCCTGACTCTGGCACCAGCAGGAGGCCGGTCCATGTTTAGTCCTGACTCTGGGCACCAGCAGGAGGCCGGTCCATGTTTAGTCCTGACTCTGGAACCAGCAGGAGGCCGGTCCATGTTTAGTCCTGACTCTGGCACCAGCAGGAGGCCGGTCCATGTTTAGTCCTGACTCTGGCACCAGCAGGAGGCCGGTCCATGTTTAGTCCTGACTCTGGGCACCAGCAGGAGGCCGGTCCATGTTTAGTCCTGACTCTGGAACCAGCAGGAGGCCGGTCCATGTTTAGTCCTGACTCTGGCACCAGCAGGAGGCCGGTCCATGTTTAGTCCTGACTCTGGGCACCAGCAGGAGGCCGGTCCATGTTTAGTCCTGACTCTGGCACCAGCAGGAGGCCGGTCCATGTTTAGTCCTGACTCTGGCACCAGCAGGAGGCCGGTCCATGTTTAGTCCTGACTCTGGCACCAGCAGGAGGCCGGTCCATGTTTAGTCCTGACTCTGGGCACCAGCAGGAGGCCGGTCCATGTTTAGTCCTGACTCTGGAACCAGCAGGAGGCCGGTCCATGTTTAGTCCTGACTCTGGCACCAGCAGGAGGCCGGTCCATGTTTAGTCCTGACTCTAGCACCAGCAGGAGGCCGGTCCATGTTTAGTCCTGACTGGCACCAGCAGGAGGCCGGTCCATGTTTAGTCCTGACTCTGGCACCAGCAGGAGGCCGGTCCATGTTTAATCCTGACTCTGAAAAATAAAAACTGCCATTTAGGTCTAAACTTTTTGGACTATAGCTTGACCTAAAAGCACTAAATTTTGCTTCTAAAATTATCACAATTAATATTATTCGTTTCTTTCAATCATATTTTGACTGAATAATCATGATCATCGATTAACCAAAACAACTCAACATCCTTACTCCCACCCTCCTGATTAAAATGCAAACAAACAGCTCCATCCCTTATGAAATACTGAGTTTCGAAGCTGTCAAGGCAAACAAATATTTGCTGTGCATTTTAAGACAAAACGCAAATCATAAATCATCACTGCACATTCTGAATGTATTCATAAAGTCTTTGCCGTAGATTGCTTGTATTGTACGGGCTCGTGTTTACATATCCTCACTATTCTGCATATGAAGCACAATGGCATTTACTCCTGCGGCCGCTTTTTAAACTATTCTGATTCTGCCACGGCGCTTTCCGCATGGTCGCACGGAGAGGCCAACAGAGATGCGCCGCTACAGTATGTCAGACAGGCCTGGAAATAATCAAAAGCCCAAAAAAGAAATAGAAAAATAGATGTATACGACAACGACGACGACAACAACAACCAAAAAAAACATTCAGAGCAATGAGCAGCGCGCCACATGGCAAACCGCAATGCATTCTTTTGTTCCAATCGGACCGGCGAGCAAAGGGAATATAAAATGTCAGACCAAATATTTCTCAAACAACAGAGTAATTACCATAGCAGTGAAGGCCAGCAGGACGCCAGCTTTGGTCTTTTTCCACCAACAAAACAAGCATGCAGAGATCCCGGGTTTTAACAACGAGCCGGGCTTTGAAAATTCATAATTTTCTCTCATCAAGTATCGCGGCGGAGAAAGGAAAGGCTTTTCGAGTGACACTCAGTTAGATTTGATTGGTAGATCGGGCTGAGAGTTGATTTACTCAGGTCTAAACCAAGAGATAAACATATATAATATACAATATACTGAAGGAAGCCAGGACTAAAGCAGTCAATAAACTGTAATAAAACCATTTAGAACCAAACAAGGACTAAATCAGGTTCAGATTCACAAACCAAATCCAAAGCGCATACCCTGGACCCTATGACTAAACACTCAGCTACATCTAAGTACAGAAAAGAACTATAAAATCTAGATTAGTTTTGATTTTTACTCATATAATTGCTACATATGATTACATTCACACATTTCTAAATTGCTAATGAACAGCCAAATTACATTAAATGAAATCTATGTGTGAACATGTGAATAAAACAAGAAAAAAGCTTTGTAAATGTGATGGTTTTATTCCTTTTACTGCACGTTTACTTCTTCTCCCTACACGAGGAGCAGTGGGGAGAAGATTGATTCATACTAGGACACATGCTCATAATGCCCGATTGACCCCCGTGTTGGTCGTCAAATTGTCAGATTAACCTCAAATGTTTGTGCATCATTTGTGCACACAATATCAGCTGTTTTTGAGAGATTGATTGTTGTTTGGTTATGGTCTGGCTAAAATGGAGCTTCTTGTGTTTATAAACCAATAATCAATAAATGTACCGAATCTCAAAAACGGAGAGTGCCCCGATCAAGATTCCAACACGGTTTTGGGTTCAATCGGACATTTTGAAATGAATCAGACATTTTGGGGTCATTTAGACATTTTGGGGTCAATCGGACATTTTGGGGTCATTTTGAAATGTTTAGTCATTTGGATATTTTGGGGTCATTTTGAAATGTTTGGGTCATTTGGACATTTTGGGGTCATTTGGACATTTTGGGGTCATTTGGAAATGTTTGGTTCATTTGGAAATTTTGGGGTAATTCAGACTTTTTGGGGTCATTTGGAATTTTTTGGGTCACTCGGACATTTTGGGGTTATTTGGTCATTTAATTTTGGGGTCAATCGGACATTTTGGGGTGTATTGGACATTATGGGATCATTCGGACATTTTTTGTCTCATTCTTCTTTGTTTGGGCTCATGTAAATCTATGTTAAAGCGTGAGTGCTGTTTTGACACGTGTCATGCATTTCTCTGATTGGTTAAGCCACCTGCCAATCACGCCTATCAGAAATCGGTTCCACATCATAATGATTCCGTTAAATATTGTGTAAAGTATTGGCTGGTCTTTCATGTGAAGGTACAGTCCACGTTCCTTATGCCCGTGTGCTGTGCTCATGTGATGCTGTAGTTCCTGTTGTATCTGGTGGATTGCTAATCTCCACCTCGCTGTCCTCTGTTGGCTGCGCGGTTATATTTCACTGGCTCCTGGTCTCAAGCCATTTGTCTGGTCCCTCAGCGCCCACACGTGACAGGGCCACTGCAGCAGGGAAAAAAGAACACTAATTCCCTTTTAATGTTTGTGATTGAGCTGCTGCTTTGTCTCTTCTTTTCAACTTTATTCTACTGTAATGCCGTTGGCCCACGTCGGGCGTGGCGGGCTCTGGAGCGAAATCCTGAATTTACTGAACTGTGAATGATTTGAACTGAATGAAGACGGTTTCAACTGAACTCTTTCTACTTAAAGGGATGAAACAAAGTAACTATATTAACTTCACTTATAATAAATTATGATTACAATAATAATGCCCAATGGCGAGTCTTTTAATTTCATCCACATTTAGTTAACATTAGAAATGTACTCAGCGTAACACATAAATATATGACACAGTTGGTTGAAGCATTTGCCCATGAACTAGATATTCAATGGTTCAGACTTCCACCTGAATACTCTATGTACCTCTTATAGACCCTTCCACGAGTGACGCATGTACCAGGAGGCACACGCAACGAAGCGGCAAATAAAAAAAGGTAATTTTGTTGTTTGCAGACAGCGAAGACACGTGGTTATTGTTTACGTATTCATCACAATGGTGGGTAGGGGGATTACATTGTGCTCTGCTGAGGCATAAAAAAAGGTAAATTCACATGTTAAACCTGATCATTTCTATTTGTGACTAGGCCCTAGACCTCCCTAAATTACAATAAACATGATTCATTTTAGTTTCCACCCATCTGTATTGAGTATTATTGGCCCATAGAATGTTGTGATCTCATCTGAAATCCAGCAATATCGAACTTCAACCTCTACTCTCTAAAGTTCATTACTGTAGGATTTGTGGCACTTGGTGAAACAAAACTGGTGAGTGTTTTTGGTATATTCATGTCCAGAAAAACAGTAGATTTAAGAAATGTTTAATAAAATGTTGTTAGCACTAATGCTAACTTCTCCGCTAACGCTAACAATCTCAACTAAACAGTTTTACACAGTGTCATATTTTTAACTCTGCTCTGGCGTTACTCACATGTGGTCGAGTCCAGTCGCCAAAACAGCCCTGTTTTGTCCTAGTTTGTAATGTTTGGTGGCTAACGCTAATGCTACCTTTGAAAATGCATCAAAGCTAACACGTACCAGGCTTTGGAACGCAGAACGAAGGGTCTACAGTACCTACACCTCAGTTTGAAAGTGTCCTTGCTGTATAATAGTATTTCCTGCTGTTAAAACAATTCTGCTATTATGCCGTTTGAAGAATCTTCCTGGTCTCTATTTACAATGATTCACTAGTCGTATTTTTAGACTTAAATCACATCAGTCACTTTTCATCATCATCCACCTCTTCCAACATCCAGTCCTCTTCTGATAAGACAACATGTAAGCGACTCCACATCTCCTTTTCATCTTATCTGCCCTGACTTCCTTGTGAAGTGTGACGAGTTGGCCTAACGTTGTCTCAGAGAAGTCTATTTTTTTGTTTCTTTCTCTCCAATGGATGGGTCTTGAAATTGCTGAGCCGTTGAGAAATAAGAAAAAAACCCGAACTGTTGACAGACACGGGATCAAGGGCGCGATGGCGAGCTCTACGGGCCACTCGGAGCAGCGCGGCGGTAATCAAACATCTAATCAACAAGCGCTTCTGGAGATGGGAGATCAAATGGTCCAGATAAGCCCCAGGGCACTGAGGGAGCAATAAACAAGAGTGAAGAGGAGGCAGAAGATGGGGAGTTTACAGCGACTCTGTAAGGCTTTCAGATGATATCACAATATTCTCTACGCCTGTGTTATTTTATGGAGATTAGGGAGAGGTAAAATCAATGTTGTTAAAATCCCACTGCATGACATTTCAGCTAATAAAGAAGTCTGAAATACGGGTATTTTTGTCATTTCTTCAGTGGCGGCTGGTGGTACAAATTATAGGGGGGGCTATTTGACATGACCGTGTTTTTGTTTTTTTTAAATGTCCAAAAATGAATTTTTTAACACTGACTGTATGGATACATATCTTAAATACACATTTACAACTGAATTAATTAAGTAAACACACTTTATTTCCACTCCAAAAGAGCAAATCAAAAATCTCAGTGATACTGTCACTTATAGTGCAGAGTAGCAATTACTACATTAAGAGGAAATAAAAACAAACAAAAACACAAAAAGTGCCATTAGTTACCCTGAACTACATGTGTAACATTTACATTTTTATATTTAATCATCACATCCATTATTGCTGTATGGAAAGTTGTCATTTATGGCTTTCTTTCATAGGTTTTCTAATAAGCAAAGCATATTTTTATCAATAGAAGTTAAGCGATACTTAATGCTCAGCGTTAGCCTCATGCAAGTAATAAACAAAAAAAACTGCGTGTTTGTTGTCATGGTAACGGAGCACGGAGTTTGACAGATCACAGGTCTCGGCTCGGATTGATACGAAATCAGCCGCTTTCAACACAAATAAATCCAGCCGTTGAGCAGCTCATTCTGAGTCGTTTTGGACGTACCTTTTGTCACAGACTCTGTAGATGTCGTAAACCAAGCCCCCGGAAGCCAAGATGGCCGCCATTGAAACCTATGGAACGTGCTTGGGACATGCCTGAAACACCTCCCGAGGGAGGCGCCCAGGAGGCATCCGGAACACACTTTTGATTGTGATTTGATTGGCTAAAAATCCCCATTGCTTCTCTATGGGACTCTGGGGAACGTAAAAAAGTGACGCAGGCTGCGCCAGGCCGCAGACCAGGCAGTGCGCAAACAAACTATACATCTATATCTATATATATATCTATATCTATATCTATATCTATATATATATATATATATATATATATATATATATATATATATATGGATATATACACATGTATATATATATATATCTATATATATATATATTATTATTATTTTACACATTTACTCTAATAAGAATATAAGATATTTCTGAATAAATTATATTGTTTTTAGACACAAATAAATTGACGTAGTTGTCAGATTGACAGGGGGGTGGCGCCCCAGCACCCTTAATGGACCAGCCGCTGCTGCATTTCTTTGCTCAAAAATACCTTACAATGTGAGCAATAGTTGGCTTGCTTCTCCACAAATCTGACTCGTAGCTTGGCCTTGTGACGCCATGGAGTTGTTGTTGCTTTGCCTAGAATGTTCCACAGTATGGCTTTAACGTCCGTTTACACGTTAGTAAGCTGATGGCGACGGTTTACTTAATAGGACTTTATTAAGCATATATTTGGCCAACAAAAATAAATGGCTAAAAATATGAATAATAAACAAATATCTAAACAGTGATCAATATGTGGCCTGCTCCGCTAGCTTCTCCCCAGTCCAATCCTGATTTATTGTCATTATTTCATTTTTAAAAATTGCAATATATATTTATTAGCCGTGTCACTTGGGGGGCCACAATCAAAGTCTTGTTTAGAGCCACCAAATGCCCCTGATGATGGGCTTCAACATTTGTGATTATTCTTTTTCTTTTGGAAACGTTTTTACTTTAATTTAGAGAAAATAATGCATGTGACATTGGGCACTTTGTCATACAATACAATGAGCTTAAAACTGCTTTTATATTGGATCAAATAGTCTGCTGTGCTTGATAAGTAGAACACTAGAACTTCAGCCAATGGTCATTTTATCCACCACATCCCAAATCTAATCGATGAAAAGAACTGTTTTGTGCAGAGCGAGATCCATTTGGAACCTCATTCCTATTCAAATGTGTCCACCTGTCTATCAATCATTCAAAATGAACCAAAAGAGTCATGTGTTAGATTTGTAACACCAAACCTCTGGGCCTTAACGGACTGAAATGTAACATTACTTTCAAAGAACTGTGAAATTGTTACTGTAATGAAATAGAACGATTAATACCCATGTTAAAAAAAATCTGTTTTTAATTGTAATAAAACCAGGAAGACAAGCTGATTGCACCGCTTTCAGCTGATCGGACCATTTAAATAAAACCAAATAAACTGAATACCATGCACCCGGCTGACTTCTGGGTATTATGCTAAATCATGTCAGTGCACAAGTCTCATGTGTGACTCTTAATGTGGTGTTTTTAATTGAATTCCGTGTCACATTTATTGTAAGATATTATCAGATAATTTTCCAACACATGATGTACTCCACCTATCCATGGGTTTCCCTGCAATGAAAGTCTTACCCCGTTACCATCACAATTAACAATTCAAAATGCAAAAGTCCTCAAGCATCACCTATAAACATGAAGCTGAAAACCATGTACAGCTAATAATATGTTAGTTTTGCCTCTAAACTCCTGCAAACCTGTCCGAGAGTAACATTTGAATGGATAAAAGCAGTTTGATTTGATATTTGTCGACATATTAGAAAGGAAGATTGAGCCAGAATATTTGAATCAGTTAATTATGTTTGAAGTTATTTGATGTCAATCCCGAGGACTAGCTGCTGAACTGTATGTCACGTTAAAATGTATTAAAAACCTAGAAAAAAACCAAGGCTCAATTTCTCTACTCTCTTGTCCAAAAAAATGCATTACAAATTCTGCCACAACTGACATGATAAAATAAAAGTAAAATAAAAGTAAAATAAATACAATAAATAAAATATAAATAAATAAATATAAATAAATATAAATAAATATAAATAAATATAAATAAATATAACTAAATATAAATAAATATAAATAAATATAAATAAATATAAATAAATATAAATAAATAAAATAATAAACAAAATTAAATGATAAATAAAATAAAATAACATACACCAGTGATTGTACATTATTAGACATGTAATATTTGAGAAATATAAACTGGCTGACTTGGCCCAGAAAGACTGATATCTCTGTAATAGTTTGGTCAATATTGAACCATCACCTTGGATCAGTGCACGTCATAATAGAAACTGCTGAAATACCTCGTGTTAAAAGTGATCCTATGATTTAGCTCTTACTTTGAAATAAACATAGGACACCTTCCCGTCTGTGAGATTTACATGGTATTTACTCCAGCAGAATTTACGGCAGTGACTTTGTTGGAAGGGCATAAACCAAAGTGAAGTTGGACACGGTTATATACGGCATGGCCCGCCTCCAGCTATAAATCGGATCACAGTTTGTGGAGGAAGCCAACGCCAACTTCAAACATACTCAAATCATCAGGACGGCATCCCTGCAGTCTGCGTCACGTCTGCTTTGTCAAACTATGGCACTTTTGCAGTTTTGATATTGGAATCAACGTGTCAGCTACGTACTGTACACACGAAATATAAAGCGGACATGCTATACATTCTTGGATCTCTCAAAAGGAAGTGGATGACTCAAACTTCACCGACGATCGAGGACTGGACAGAAATTGTAATGTACATCAGAAAAATGAAGAAGAGGAAAAAAGACGTTTGGACTAAATTTGAAAATGGACAAATTTGATAAACTATGGACACAATGGGACTAGACTATTGGACTTAGTCATCATTTTATTTGTTTAAAAGTCATTTTTGTTTGTGGTTTTCAAGCTAAATTGTGATCTAATATTACTCCAAGACATGTTATTCCTTTTACTCAATCTAAAACCACATCATTAAGCTTTACAACTGTAATATATCTTATTTGCCGTTTTGCAAATACAATACATTTGGAATATGAACACAGCCCATAATGTTATAGCCAAAAAATAGCCAAAATTGTTTATTATTATTATTATTATTTTCATTTGGATGGGTCGATTGCACTTAAAATGAAGGGAAAACTGTGTCCTTAATGCGCTTGCCTCTTGGAACAGCCTCCTTCTGCTTGATTTGTTTCCATGGAAATGTTGCTCCTTTAGTTATGATATTATACAGCGTGGAATAAAACATATCAAGCTGCATGGAGAATGTTTTGAAGTATGAATTTAACTTCCGATTTCCATGGAATTATGCTGATGATTTTCCACCTCTAGAAAGTTCCACACTGCCTCTGAATACAGAATGACATGCTTAGGTGGAGCACAGAATCATGGCTAACATTTTGGTTATCTGTTTATGTTATTATAGAGACACACCAGAACCAGGAAACCAGAGGACGCTGGGAGAAGATGCAAACTCGGAATAAAAATGAAGCATAAAATGGGCTAAAGGCAAAATGCAGACGTTGAAGTCGAGGCAAAAAAGCAGTAGCAGTAGTATTAGTATTAGGGGTGGCTTTAGGAATAATAATAAATATAGCCGCAAGCGGCAATGATCGGCCCTCGCCACGCCGCCGCCACACCGCCGCCACGCCGCAAGAGGAGGGGGCGCTAACGCGCCCCAATTGTCCTTTTATCACGCCTACTGCTGAATCTGTGACGCTGTCACATGTTCTCCCCTTTGTTTTACCATCAAAAAGCAATTTTATTTTGAATTCTTGGCAAAATGTGCGGCTTTGCCGCACAGACACCGTGACTCTTTGAATGAAAATGTGGATAACTTTTGATGGTCCTGAAGATGAGTCTCACCAAATTTCAGGTTAATAGGGCTGACGCCCTGGGAGGAGTTTGTGAAAGTCTAAAGTGTAAACATGTTCTGGCCCCATTGGAATAACATGGGAGGTTTCGGTCATCGTTACGGCAACGCCATAACAATTATGACATGGGTCTCATTGACTTTTTTGATGGGGATGCTAAAATTGAGTTGTGTGTCAAATTTCATATAATTTCGCAAAACTAAACATTTAACCTCCATATAAAATCTGTAGGGGGCGCTGTGGCGCCAAATGAATTTATTTCACTTCAAGTAGGTTTAGGGCAAAGAGTTTAACAACTGATTCTAATTTGACGCAATTCGGACTTTATCTGCGCAAACGGCAGAAATTTTAAATATGGGAGATTTCTGAAATTTTAGTTACAGTTTGCGGCTTCGCCGCACAGAGACCGTGAGAGGTATCAATGTAATTTGGATAACTTTTGATGTCCCACTCCTCAGTAGCATTTTCACCAAATTTCAGCTTTTTAGGGCCAACGCCCTGGGAGGAGTTCGTAAAAGTACGACGTTTGGAAAGACTCCGAAGTCATGTTTAGCCATTTTTGAAGCAATATGGCCGACATTTGGTTCGGGGGACGGCGTTGCCGTAATAATATTTTTTACTTCTCTTGTCACCATCTACCTCTGCGCCAAATTTCATGATTCTACGATCAGATTTTTTTTGGGTCATTTCCCATCTCTCAATGCATTTTTGGTACATTTGGTGGCGCTGACGCGCCAATTTTTTTTATTTTAGAAAAGGGAAATAGCCAGAATGTAGAGAGGCACGATTTTTAGAGGTGTGCAAATTTTTGTGACTTTTCGTCAATGTTCACTGGGTGAAAAATAGGGGGGTTGGTCCCGAGAAGAAGAAGAAAGAAAGAAAGAAAGAAAGAAAGAATAATATTCCGATGCGAAAACAATGTTTCCCATTTTTCAAATATCATAAACTATACATTTTCGGAAAGCGCTACCTCATGGTGTGGGTCCCTGGTCACTGACGGGTACTTTCGATAATTTTGAGTGGGCTCCGCCCACTTTGTGTTTTTGGCCCTCTATACAGTAATAATGTTCAATTTTTGCATTACATGCTTATATGCACGGAACATGCAAGAGATGGGGAACGTATTCGTGAGCTACTTAGCGCAAATGAGTGCTTTATATGGGGATGACGACCGCTTCGCGGTCGTCATCCCAATGTAAAGTGCTCGTTTAGTGCGAACTTTTGCACGGGCTTCGCCCGTTTACAACGGTAATGTTCCATTTTCCTACAACTAATTAGTATGCACGGGGCGTGCATGAGTGGAGGAGTGCGTTAGTGAGTGTTTGGAAGTGGGCGAGCGCTTCGCGCTCGATTTCGTGCGCACTACGTGCGCACTTTCGCAGCCGTGCTTCGCACGGCCTTACGAGATTAATAGGCCTCTCGCCAGCTTGTGGCGCTCGGGCCTAATAATAGTAGTAGTAGAAACAGCAGTAGCAGAAATTACAGTATAAATAGCTGTAGTAAATATATTGAATATTGCATTACAAATTGGTCAATGATAAACCATGCATGTGGAATTGTTTTACAAAAGCAACTTAAAAATATTAGATAAAAAACCATACTCTTATCATCATTGCATTGCATTGCATCAAGTTTTGAAAATGAGCTTGTTCAATTGATAAAAGTTTACATGTTCCTTCTCCGCCCCCCCTGGACGAGTTTATTGAATTCAGAACTGGAACACTGGCCTCTCCAAACGAGTTGTAAAACAGCTGCAGTACATCCAGAACGCTGCTGCTCGGGTCCTGACTAGAACCAGGAAGTACCATCACATTAGTCCTGTTCTCAGGTCTCTGCACTGGCTCCTGTGGCTCAGAGAAGAGACTTTAAAGCAGCTCTGCTCATGTACAAGTCTCTCCATGGCCTAGCACCAAAGTACATCTTGGACATGTTAGTGCCATATGAAACATCTCAGACTCTGAGGACCTCAGGGACCGGCCTCCTGCTGGTGCCCAGAGTCAGGACTAAACATGGACCAGCCTCCTGCTGGTGCCAAGAGTCAGGACTAAACATGGACCGGCCTCCTGCTGGTGCCCAGAGTCAGGACTAAACATGGACCGGCCTCCTGCTGGTGCCAGAGTCAGGACTAAACATGGACCAGCCTCCTGCTGGTGTCCAGAGTCAGGACTAAACATGGACCAGCCTCCTGCTGGTGTCCAGAGTCAGGACTAAACATGGACCAGCCTCCTGCTGGTGTCCAGAGTCAGGACTAAACATGGACCGGCCTCCTGCTGGTGTCCAGAGTCAGGACTAAACATGGACCGGCCTCCTGCTGGTGCCCAGAGTCAGGACTAAACATGGACTGGCCTCCTGCTGGTGCCAGAGTCAGGACTATACATGGACCAGCCTCCTGCTGGTGTCCAGATTCAGGACTAAACATGGACCGGCCTCCTGCTGGTGCCAGAGTCAGGACTAAACATGGACCGGCCTCCTGCTGGTGCCCAGAGTCAGGACTAAACATGGACCGGCCTCCTGCTGGTGCCAGAGTCAGGACTAAACATGGACCGGCCTCCTGCTGGTGCCAGAGTGAGGACTAAACATGGACCGGCCTCCTGCTGGTGCCAGAGTCAGGACTAAACATGGACCGGCCTCCTGCTGGTGCCAGAGTGAGGACTAAACATGGACCGGCCTCCTGCTGGTGCCAGAGTCAGGACTAAACATGGACCGGCCTCCTGCTGGTGCCAGAGTGAGGACTAAACATGGACCGGCCTCCTGCTGGTGCCAGAGTCAGGACTAAACATGGACCGGCCTCCTGCTGGTGCCAGAGTGAGGACTAAACATGGACCGGCCTCCTGCTGGTGCCAGAGTCAGGACTAAACATGGACCGGCCTCCTGCTGGTGCCAGAGTGAGGACTAAACATGGACCGGCCTCCTGCTGGTGCCAGAGTCAGGACTAAACATGGACCGGCCTCCTGCTGGTGCCAGAGTCAGGACTAAACATGGGGAATCTGTGTTTCAGTTTTATGCAGCTAAAATCTGGAAGTCTTCCTGAAGATGAGAGACAGACATGTGAATACTTTTCACTCAGCACTAACTCGCAATGACAACTTTGGACTTGGCATTGGATTTATGTTACATCATTTACACGTGAAATAGCAGAAAGCACAGGAGCAGAACAACAACAGTCTCCTAAGCAGCTCCTGATCACATGACTCAGTGTGGCCATCTCAGCGCCCGATAAAACCTGTTTAATTAAGATATTTCCATACTGTCCCATTAAACTGATAGCGCTAATTAGAGCTCGGCTTAGTGTAGGCGGCTAATGAAATCCACTATCAATAAAGGCTGATAAGAATGGGTCAATGTTGTTATTTACAAAGTGCACTTCAGTGTGATGACATTTTGGAGATAATCCAAGCAAGTTAGTTTTCATATCATCAGGCGTTGGTCAGCAATATTGTAGGTGATAATAAACAACACCTAATATGTACATTTAAAGGTCATTTATTATGCAAAATGTTATTGTGCGCAACAGCATTTGAAGCCCGCCCAGGTCCTGCAACTAAAATGTCTAGTAATTTTTCCTTTGGTTTTATAAAATGTTCAAATTTTAACAGTTTAAATGCACTAGGAGGCTACTGATGCCCATAGCACCATGCTTTCAGAACAATATAACACATTTAAACATTGTAATGTTGCCGTTAATACAATTTCGGACACTGATTTTTATTAATAATGGCCGAATTAAAACAGGCTGAGGGCCACATCTGGCCCCTGGGGCCACAATTGCCTATGTCTGACTTAGAGCATACCAGGGACGAGCATTTTTATCCAATCAGAGACTTTGTTGGATGAGAACCATGCAGAATCTGCCTGTGACAGTCCTTGACAGTTGTTTCTCTGTCATGGATCAACGATATTGTCGGTTACAGACGACTACAAGAAGAAGTGAAATCATCATCTGAACGGTGGTTTCTTGTTTCCTGCTGAATGGACGTGTCCCAGTGAAGGTTAGCTAAAATATATGACCCGCAAAGTCTTATTATTCTGCTGAAAATGTGCTTGTGGAAAATTTACTGCGGCGCAAAATGATCCACGGTCCATCACAAAAGCTGCCGCTCCAAATCAAGGTCATGATCAAGTCTGAGAAATAAAAACATGCACATGCAAAATATAACGTTTACAGGAGCATTGTACTTTTCTCTGCATTTTACATATTTGGATGCTGTTACTGAAAGATCGTATCATCTCCAAAGAAAGGACCAAAGCAACTTCATGCTTTTATGAATGTTCAGTTATGGAAAGGGAATATAGTTTAGCCCTGGTTCAAGTCTGACATTTTACTCTGGTTTAGGCCTGGATTCGTCTCAGTTTACGTGCTATTTTAGTCTTGATTTAATTCTGGACGACTCAGTTCTGGTTCCATCTTGGTTTGCTCCAGGTTTAATCCTGGTTCAGATCCAGCTGTGTCCTCATTGGTTCATTCAGAGCCTTGGCAAGCTAATGATGTTTCTAGTATTCATATAGTCTTTTCTGTATTCCGGTTTAGTCATGGGTGGTTTAGTATCTCTTCAGTCCTGGTTCATTTTGAATGATTATTTAAATATTCAATGAATATTTTAGTGGCAGATTAGTCAGTTATTCAGATTAATCGCTGCAGGCCTAGTTCAGACTGTGATTGTGTCTACTTTGTTACAAGATAAGATAAGATAACCTTTATTTGTCCCACAATGGGGAAATTCCAGTGTTGCAACACAGAGTAAGCACAGAAGTATAATAATAAAAAACAGATCACTTATAAAACGCTCCTGTAGAAAAACTCAATAAAAATGATAATAACACTAGCTGTTATATAGACAGAGAATATTGCACCAGGATGATTGACATTATGTCACAGTATTGCACATGATTATGACAGTATATCATGTCATGTTTATGAAGATGAATGACACATGTTCAGGGCTAACAGTGTTTGTTGTAGGGTCTGACAGGAGCAGAATAATCCACCTTCGCACATCGAGGGTGGATCAGTCTCTCACTGAAGCTGCTCTCCAGAGCGGAGAGAGTGTCCTGCAGGGGGTGAGACTCATGGTCCAGCATAGATGTGAATCTAGCCAGGACCCTTCTGTCCCCCACCTCCTGCACCGAGTCCAGGGCACAGCCCAGGACGGAGATGGACTTCTTGATGACTCTGTCCAGCTTCCTCCTCTCCCTCTCTGTGATGCTGCTGCTCCAGCAGGCCACACCATACAGGAGCTGATGCCACCACAGAGTCGTAGAAGGTCTTCAGGGGTGGCCCTGTCACTCCAAAAGACCTGAGTCTCCTCAGGAGGTAGAGCCGACTCTGGCTCTTCCTGTACAGTGCATCTGTGTTATGAGTCCAGTCCAGTTTGTGGTTCAGATGAACACCCAGGTACTTGTATGAGTCCACTCTCTCAATGTCCCATCCCTGGATGTTCACTGGTGAAGGGGCAGCAGAGTGGCGTCTACGGAAATCCACCACCATCTGCCGGCTCTGGAGTGTCTCTGACGTGGCTCTGGAGTGTCTCTGGAGTGTCTCTGGCGTGTGTCTGGAGTGTCTCTGGCGTGTCTCTGGTGTGTCTCTGGTGTGTCTCTGGAGTGTCTCTGGCGTGTCTCTGGTGTGTCTCTGGCGTGGCTCTGGTGTGTCTCTGGAGTGTCTCTGGCGTGGCTCTGGTGTGTCTCTGGTGTGTCTCTGGTGTGTCTCTGACGTGGCTCTGGTGTGGCTCTGGTGTGTCTCTGGAGTGTCTCTGGCGTGGCTCTGGTGTGTCTCTGGTGTGTCTCTGGTGTGGCTCTGGTGTGTCTCTGGAGTGTCTCTGGCGTGGCTCTGGTGTGTCTCTGGTGTGTCTCTGGTGTGTCTCTGGCGTGGCTCTGGTGTGTCTCTGGAGTGTCTCTGGCGTGGCTCTGGTGTGTCTCTGGTGTGTCTCTGGTGTGTCTCTGGAGTGTCTCTGGCGTGGCTCTGGTGTGTCTCTGGAGTGTCTCTGGCGTGTCTCTGGTGTGTCTCTGGCGTGGCTCTGGTGTGTCTCTGGAGTGTCTCTGGCGTGGCTCTGGTGTGTCTCTGGAGTGTCTCTGGCGTGTCTCTGGTGTGTCTCTGGCGTGGCTCTGGTGTGTCTCTGGAGTGTCTCTGGCGTGGCTCTGGTGTGTCTCTGGTGTGTCTCTGGTGTGTCTCTGGCGTGGCTCTGGTGTGTCTCTGGTGTGTCTCTGGAGTGTCTCTGGCGTGGCTCTGGTGTGTCTCTGGTGTGTCTCTGGTGTGTCTCTGACGTGGCTCTGGTGTGTCTCTGGTGTGTCTCTGGTGTGTCTCTGACGTGGCTCTGGTGTGTCTCTGGCGTGTCTCTGGCGTGTCTCTGGCGTGGCTCTGGCGTGGCTCTGGCGTGTCTCTGGCGTGGCTCTGGCGTGTCTCTGGTGTGTCTCTGACGTGGCTCTGGTGTGTCTCTGGTGTGTCTCTGGTGTGTCTCTGACGTGGCTCTGGCGTGGCTCTGGTGTCTCTCTGGTGTGTCTCTGACGTGGCTCTGGCGTGTCTCTGGTGTGTCTCTGACGTGGCTCTGGCGTGGCTCTGGCGTGTCTCTGGTGTGTCTCTGACGTGGCTCTGGTGTGTCTCTGGTGTGTCTCTGGTGTGTCTCTGACGTGGCTCTGGCGTGGCTCTGGTGTGTCTCTGGTGTGTCTCTGACGTGGCTCTGGCGTGTCTCTGGTGTGTCTCTGGCGTGGCTCTGGCGTGGCTCTGGCGTGTCTCTGGTGTGTCTCTGACGTGGCTCTGGCGTGGCTCTGGTGTGTCTCTGGTGTGTCTCTGGCGTGGCTCTGGTGTGTCTCTGGCGTGGCTCTGGCGTGGCTCTGGTGTGTCTCTGGTGTGTCTCTGACGTGGCTCTGGCGTGGCTCTGGTGTGTCTCTGGTGTGTCTCTGACGTGGCTCTGGCGTGTCTCTGGCGTGTCTCTGGCGTGTCTCTGACGTGGCTCTGGCGTGGCTCTGGCGTGTCTCTGGTGTGTCTCTGGCGTGGCTCTGGCGTGTCTCTGGTGTGTCTCTGGTGTGTCTCTGACGTGGCTCTGGTGTGTCTCTGGAGTGTCTCTGGCGTGGCTCTGGTGTGTCTCTGGTGTGTCTCTGACGTGGCTCTGGTGTGTCTCTGGCGTGGCTCTGGTGTGTCTCTGGTGTGTCTCTGACGTGGCTCTGGTGTGTCTCTGGCGTGGCTCTGGCGTGGCTCTGGCGTGTCTCTGGTGTGTCTCTGACGTGGCTCTGGCGTGGCTCTGGTGTGTCTCTGGTGTGTCTCTGACGTGGCTCTGGTGTGTCTCTGGCGTGGCTCTGGTGTGTCTGGTGTGTCTCTGACGTGGCTCTGGTGTGTCTCTGGCGTGGCTCTGGCGTGTCTCTGGTGTGTCTCTGACGTGGCTCTGGCGTGGCTCTGGTGTGTCTCTGGTGTGTCTCTGGCGTGGCTCTGGCGTGTCTCTGGTGTGTCTCTGACGTGGCTCTGGCGTGGCTCTGGCGTGTCTCTGGTGTGTCTCTGACGTGGCTCTGGTGTGTCTCTGACGTGGCTCTGGTGTGTCTCTGGTGTGTCTCTGACGTGGCTCTGGTGTGTCTCTGACGTGGCTCTGGTGTGTCTCTGGTGTGTCTCTGACGTGGCTCTGGCGTGTCTCTGGCGTGTCTCTGGCGTGGCTCTGGCGTGGCTCTGGCGTGGCTCTGGCGTGTCTCTGGCGTGTCTCTGGCGTGGCTCTGGCGTGTCTCTGGTGTGTCTCTGACGTGGCTCTGGAGTGTCTCTGGAGTGTCTCTGGCGTGTGTCTGGAGTGTCTCTGGCGTGTCTCTGGTGTGTCTCTGGTGTGTCTCTGGAGTGTCTCTGGCGTGTCTCTGGTGTGTCTCTGGCGTGGCTCTGGTGTGTCTCTGGAGTGTCTCTGGCGTGGCTCTGGTGTGTCTCTGGTGTGTCTCTGGTGTGTCTCTGACGTGGCTCTGGTGTGTCTCTGGTGTGTCTCTGGTGTGTCTCTGACGTGGCTCTGGTGTGTCTCTGGTGTGTCTCTGGTGTGTCTCTGACGTGGCTCTGGTGTGTCTCTGGCGTGTCTCTGGCGTGTCTCTGGCGTGGCTCTGGCGTGGCTCTGGCGTGTCTCTGGCGTGGCTCTGGCGTGTCTCTGGTGTGTCTCTGACGTGGCTCTGGTGTGTCTCTGGTGTGTCTCTGGTGTGTCTCTGACGTGGCTCTGGCGTGGCTCTGGTGTCTCTCTGGTGTGTCTCTGACGTGGCTCTGGCGTGTCTCTGGTGTGTCTCTGACGTGGCTCTGGCGTGGCTCTGGCGTGTCTCTGGTGTGTCTCTGACGTGGCTCTGGTGTGTCTCTGGTGTGTCTCTGGTGTGTCTCTGACGTGGCTCTGGTGTGTCTCTGGTGTGTCTCTGGAGTGTCTCTGGCGTGGCTCTGGTGTGTCTCTGGTGTGTCTCTGGTGTGTCTCTGACGTGGCTCTGGTGTGTCTCTGGTGTGTCTCTGGTGTGTCTCTGACGTGGCTCTGGTGTGTCTCTGGCGTGTCTCTGGCGTGTCTCTGGCGTGGCTCTGGCGTGGCTCTGGCGTGTCTCTGGCGTGGCTCTGGCGTGTCTCTGGTGTGTCTCTGACGTGGCTCTGGTGTGTCTCTGGTGTGTCTCTGGTGTGTCTCTGACGTGGCTCTGGCGTGGCTCTGGTGTCTCTCTGGTGTGTCTCTGACGTGGCTCTGGCGTGTCTCTGGTGTGTCTCTGACGTGGCTCTGGCGTGGCTCTGGCGTGTCTCTGGTGTGTCTCTGACGTGGCTCTGGTGTGTCTCTGGTGTGTCTCTGGTGTGTCTCTGACGTGGCTCTGGCGTGGCTCTGGTGTGTCTCTGGTGTGTCTCTGACGTGGCTCTGGCGTGTCTCTGGTGTGTCTCTGGCGTGGCTCTGGCGTGGCTCTGGCGTGTCTCTGGTGTGTCTCTGACGTGGCTCTGGCGTGGCTCTGGTGTGTCTCTGGTGTGTCTCTGGCGTGGCTCTGGTGTGTCTCTGGCGTGGCTCTGGCGTGGCTCTGGTGTGTCTCTGGTGTGTCTCTGACGTGGCTCTGGCGTGGCTCTGGTGTGTCTCTGGTGTGTCTCTGACGTGGCTCTGGCGTGTCTCTGGCGTGTCTCTGGCGTGTCTCTGACGTGGCTCTGGCGTGGCTCTGGCGTGTCTCTGGTGTGTCTCTGGCGTGGCTCTGGCGTGTCTCTGGTGTGTCTCTGGTGTGTCTCTGACGTGGCTCTGGTGTGTCTCTGGAGTGTCTCTGGCGTGGCTCTGGTGTGTCTCTGGTGTGTCTCTGACGTGGCTCTGGTGTGTCTCTGGCGTGGCTCTGGTGTGTCTCTGGTGTGTCTCTGACGTGGCTCTGGTGTGTCTCTGGCGTGGCTCTGGCGTGGCTCTGGCGTGTCTCTGGTGTGTCTCTGACGTGGCTCTGGCGTGGCTCTGGTGTGTCTCTGGTGTGTCTCTGACGTGGCTCTGGTGTGTCTCTGGCGTGGCTCTGGTGTGTCTGGTGTGTCTCTGACGTGGCTCTGGTGTGTCTCTGGCGTGGCTCTGGCGTGTCTCTGGTGTGTCTCTGACGTGGCTCTGGCGTGGCTCTGGTGTGTCTCTGGTGTGTCTCTGGCGTGGCTCTGGCGTGTCTCTGGTGTGTCTCTGACGTGGCTCTGGCGTGGCTCTGGCGTGTCTCTGGTGTGTCTCTGACGTGGCTCTGGTGTGTCTCTGACGTGGCTCTGGTGTGTCTCTGGTGTGTCTCTGACGTGGCTCTGGTGTGTCTCTGACGTGGCTCTGGTGTGTCTCTGGTGTGTCTCTGACGTGGCTCTGGCGTGTCTCTGGCGTGTCTCTGGCGTGGCTCTGGCGTGGCTCTGGCGTGGCTCTGGCGTGTCTCTGGCGTGTCTCTGGCGTGGCTCTGGCGTGTCTCTGGTGTGTCTCTGACGTGGCTCTGGAGTGTCTCTGGAGTGTCTCTGGCGTGTGTCTGGAGTGTCTCTGGCGTGTCTCTGGTGTGTCTCTGGTGTGTCTCTGGAGTGTCTCTGGCGTGTCTCTGGTGTGTCTCTGGCGTGGCTCTGGTGTGTCTCTGGAGTGTCTCTGGCGTGGCTCTGGTGTGTCTCTGGTGTGTCTCTGGTGTGTCTCTGACGTGGCTCTGGTGTGTCTCTGGTGTGTCTCTGGTGTGTCTCTGACGTGGCTCTGGTGTGTCTCTGGTGTGTCTCTGGTGTGTCTCTGACGTGGCTCTGGTGTGTCTCTGGCGTGTCTCTGGCGTGTCTCTGGCGTGGCTCTGGCGTGGCTCTGGCGTGTCTCTGGCGTGGCTCTGGCGTGTCTCTGGTGTGTCTCTGACGTGGCTCTGGTGTGTCTCTGGTGTGTCTCTGGTGTGTCTCTGACGTGGCTCTGGCGTGGCTCTGGTGTCTCTCTGGTGTGTCTCTGACGTGGCTCTGGCGTGTCTCTGGTGTGTCTCTGACGTGGCTCTGGCGTGGCTCTGGCGTGTCTCTGGTGTGTCTCTGACGTGGCTCTGGTGTGTCTCTGGTGTGTCTCTGGTGTGTCTCTGACGTGGCTCTGGCGTGGCTCTGGCGTGTCTCTGGTGTGTCTCTGACGTGGCTCTGGCGTGTCTCTGGTGTGTCTCTGACGTGGCTCTGGCGTGGCTCTGGCGTGTCTCTGGCGTGTCTCTGACGTGGCTCTGGCGTGGCTCTGGTGTGTCTCTGGTGTGTCTCTGGCGTGGCTCTGGCGTGTCTCTGGCGTGGCTCTGGCGTGGCTCTGGTGTGTCTCTGGTGTGTCTCTGACGTGGCTCTGGCGTGGCTCTGGTGTGTCTCTGGTGTGTCTCTGACGTGGCTCTGGCGTGTCTCTGGCGTGTCTCTGGCGTGTCTCTGACGTGGCTCTGGCGTGGCTCTGGCGTGTCTCTGGCGTGTCTCTGGCGTGGCTCTGGCGTGTCTCTGGCGTGTCTCTGGTGTGTCTCTGACGTGGCTCTGGTGTGTCTCTGGAGTGTCTCTGGCGTGGCTCTGGTGTGTCTCTGGTGTGTCTCTGACGTGGCTCTGGTGTGTCTCTGGCGTGGCTCTGGTGTGTCTCTGGTGTGTCTCTGACGTGGCTCTGGCGTGGCTCTGGTGTGTCTCTGGTGTGTCTCTGACGTGGCTCTGGTGTGTCTCTGGCGTGGCTCTGGCGTGGCTCTGGCGTGTCTCTGGTGTGTCTCTGACGTGGCTCTGGCGTGGCTCTGGCGTGTCTCTGGCGTGGCTCTGGCGTGTCTCTGGTGTGTCTCTGACGTGGCTCTGGAGTGTCTCTGGAGTGTCTCTGGCGTGTGTCTGGAGTGTCTCTGGCGTGTCTCTGGTGTGTCTCTGGTGTGTCTCTGGAGTGTCTCTGGTGTGTCTCTGGCGTGGCTCTGGTGTGTCTCTGGAGTGTCTCTGGTGTGTCTCTGACGTGGCTCTGGTGTGTCTCTGGTGTGTCTCTGACGTGGCTCTGGTGTGTCTCTGGTGTGTCTCTGGTGTGTCTCTGACGTGGCTCTGGTGTGTCTCTGGCGTGTCTCTGGCGTGTCTCTGGCGTGGCTCTGGCGTGGCTCTGGCGTGTCTCTGGCGTGGCTCTGGCGTGTCTCTGGTGTGTCTCTGACGTGGCTCTGGTGTGTCTCTGGTGTGTCTCTGGTGTGTCTCTGACGTGGCTCTGGCGTGGCTCTGGTGTCTCTCTGGTGTGTCTCTGACGTGGCTCTGGCGTGTCTCTGGTGTGTCTCTGACGTGGCTCTGGCGTGGCTCTGGCGTGTCTCTGGTGTGTCTCTGACGTGGCTCTGGTGTGTCTCTGGTGTGTCTCTGGTGTGTCTCTGACGTGGCTCTGGCGTGGCTCTGGTGTGTCTCTGGTGTGTCTCTGACGTGGCTCTGGCGTGTCTCTGGTGTGTCTCTGACGTGGCTCTGGCGTGGCTCTGGCGTGTCTCTGGCGTGTCTCTGACGTGGCTCTGGCGTGGCTCTGGTGTGTCTCTGGTGTGTCTCTGGCGTGGCTCTGGCGTGTCTCTGGCGTGGCTCTGGCGTGGCTCTGGTGTGTCTCTGGTGTGTCTCTGACGTGGCTCTGGCGTGGCTCTGGTGTGTCTCTGGTGTGTCTCTGACGTGGCTCTGGCGTGTCTCTGGCGTGTCTCTGGCGTGTCTCTGACGTGGCTCTGGCGTGGCTCTGGCGTGTCTCTGGCGTGTCTCTGGCGTGGCTCTGGCGTGTCTCTGGCGTGTCTCTGGTGTGTCTCTGACGTGGCTCTGGTGTGTCTCTGGAGTGTCTCTGGCGTGGCTCTGGTGTGTCTCTGGTGTGTCTCTGACGTGGCTCTGGTGTGTCTCTGGCGTGGCTCTGGTGTGTCTCTGGTGTGTCTCTGACGTGGCTCTGGTGTGTCTCTGGCGTGGCTCTGGCGTGGCTCTGGCGTGTCTCTGGTGTGTCTCTGACGTGGCTCTGGCGTGGCTCTGGTGTGTCTCTGGTGTGTCTCTGACGTGGCTCTGGTGTGTCTCTGGCGTGGCTCTGGTGTGTCTGGTGTGTCTCTGACGTGGCTCTGGCGTGGCTCTGGTGTGTCTGGTGTGTCTCTGACGTGGCTCTGGTGTGTCTCTGGTGTGTCTCTGGTGTGTCTCTGACGTGGCTCTGGTGTGTCTCTGGCGTGGCTCTGGTGTGTCTCTGGTGTGTCTCTGACGTGGCTCTGGCGTGGCTCTGGTGTGTCTGGTGTGTCTCTGACGTGGCTCTGGTGTGTCTCTGGCGTGGCTCTGGCGTGTCTCTGGTGTGTCTCTGACGTGGCTCTGGCGTGGCTCTGGCGTGTCTCTGGTGTGTCTCTGACGTGGCTCTGGTGTGTCTCTGACGTGGCTCTGGTGTGTCTCTGGTGTGTCTCTGACGTGGCTCTGGCGTGTCTCTGACGTGGCTCTGGTGTGTCTCTGGTGTGTCTCTGACGTGGCTCTGGTGTGTCTCTGGCGTGTCTCTGGCGTGTCTCTGGCGTGTCTCTGGCGTGGCTCTGGTGTGTCTCTGGCGTGGCTCTGGCGTGTCTCTGGCGTGTCTCTGGCGTGGCTCTGGCGTGTCTCTGGTGTGTCTCTGACGTGGCTCTGGTGTGTCTCTGGCGTGTGTCTGGAGTGTCTCTGGAGTGTCCCTTGCGTGGCTCTGGAGTGTCTCAGGCGTGTCTCTGGAGTGTCCCTTGCGTGGCTCTGGCCTGGCTCCGGCGTGTCTCTGAGACTCTTTTCTTCTGTTTTTAAGAACATATATGATCGCCTGTTGTCGTCTTATGTTCACAAATACTGCGTGCTGAGTCCAAGAAACAAAACCGAAACCGTTTTCTATTAAATCCCTGTTGAGTGGTGATGCCATCTAGTGGCCGCAAGGAGAAATCACACAGTTTGGATTGTTGAGAATAGCCAAAAATCTCTCATTTTTTATTTGTTAAACATTATCTTTTTTAGTTCTAAAACATGAGATACCAGACCTCCTCACTCACTCAGTGCTTAGAAATGACTAGCTATATTTATTTTCAGGTTTTGCAGTCTTTTTATTATCCATGGTTGATCTCTGGTATCTTGATATCTTTTCACATAATATTGGATATTTTGAATTTTTCTACCTTTTACCTAAGCTTTGTCATAATAAATGCCTTTTCTTCCTTATCCTGTCCTTGGATTTCTGAAAGCACTTTTCTTTCTCCTGCTGAAAATCCACAATGACATTCAGCTTTTAGAACAAAGTGGGCGACTAACATCCAAAGCAAGCTTTCTCTGCCTCTCACATAATCACTGCACACTCTCTGTAGTAAATATTAACCACGCGGGCCTTTGGCTTATTCCTACCAAGGCCCCGGCTCCTCCACTGGGATCATCCATTCACTTCCAGCTTCCTGCCCTCTATTTTGGCTCAAATTGGAGCTCTATTTAGGAGATAGAGTGAAGATTTGATAAAGCCTGTGTCTCCATAGAGAGCGTTTTATAGCTGTCCTCTGCAGCTGCTTCCTCTCCGGTTTATTCACGATACCCTCACGCTTGCTGTTTGGCTAGCTCCATACCTTTTTTATGGGTACGTTAATCTTGCTGGTGGCACAATCGTAGCATAAAATATATTCATTGTGGAGCATAAGAGGCGCAGTTGTTGGGCTAAAGGCTCAGCTGTAGTCATGTTTTGAAACCCCCATAACAAGATCATTGGAGGTACATAATAATATTCAAACTGAGCAGCAATCATGGGTAATTAACAGCTCTCAAAATGGAAATGCCAAAGAGTATTTTTCAGCTGGAGAATGCCACGCCCCTGCTGAGAGGAAGGTTGGGGTTTTGGGAAGGTTGAGTTGAATTTTGGAACAGATTGAATTCAAATGTTGTTACAAGAAACATATTTTATAGAGTTCTGTACATTTAGCTCTGGTTAAACCTTAGCATTGAAATGAAACTGAATTTGACGTAGCAAGGAAAGCAGGCACAGTCTGTCTTCCCACAGAAAAAAAAACCCTTCAAAGACCTTCTGCAAGGCCACAGTAAGTGGATTCGAAATTAATCTGCAGAGAAATAACTTATTGAGACCAACTTTCAACATGCAAGGTTGATCGTTTTGTGGACGGTGCATCAGGTGGAGATTGTCTTTCATGGAGAAACTGAACTTGCACAGGGTGTTGAGGCTTTAGAAAAGTTGGCTCTGAAGCTGGAACACTTTTCTGTTAGATAACAAAATAAAAAGCTGAATCAATATGGCCCCTAGTATGAAATTGAAATGGTATAATTTGGACCCAGACATAGAGTAAGTGATGAGTAATCAGCAGCACCCTTCAGCTCAATGATGTTCTGTTGTGTGTGTACAAATAAAGTCGTTGCCACTGAAGGAAACAGGCACATTTAGTAGGACCGCCTTTAGTTTTGATCGCAGCTCACATTTGCTGTGGCATAGTTTCAAAAAACTTCAGCAAGATTAAAAGATGTATTTCCTCATTTCATCCAGTGTGACATTATTTCTCACCAGTTGATCTTGTATTGATGATGGAGAGAGTGGGGTTCAGATCTGTAGTGGATTAGTTTTAGCTTCTCTTTAGATGTTTTCTTTGCTTAATACCAATGATTTGACCCGTCTCAAACACACTGACATATTTTCCATCACCACAGGATTAGTTTTACCACATGGTCGTTTCAGAAATCAGAAGCCACTCGCTGCATCAGTTGGGATTCAATACTGAAAGATCAACACCTATAGCAGTTCTCCAGTTGGAGGCTCGTACAGTACCTGCCAGATTGAGCTGTGTATCACTCTGAATTGAGTTCTACAAGATATCAATCTGGAGAGGCTTGCTGCGAAAGCATTAAAGGTCAGGAAAAGGCTTAGCGTCATGAGAAATATTTGAATCTGATTGGTCAAAGCGTCACAACAACAAAAACAAGCTGAGAAATCAAACTGTTGTTAAATCTAGTCAGAGAAAAGCACAGACTTTATATAAATACATAAAGTGCTTAGTATGTTTGTCGACGTCGGGTCCGTCCTTTTGACTTCTGCCAAAACTACAATGCTGCGCTGTGATTGGTCAGGCCCACAGCGGCTGAGCTCAAACCGAACAGCGCGAGCCTGACCAGATGGATTCTCAAGAGTTTGTGAAACTAATATCATGAGAATTCATCTGATGTGACCCAGGTTACTCGTACCCACTGTGTTTGCTTAGTTTAATCCAAGTGGCGTGTACAGGTTGTGTATGATGAGCTTAAGGAAGTTATTAGCCTGCTGTTGGGCCAAAAAAAGGTAAATGTGTTAAAAAAAAATAAACATTTAATTAAATTAAAGAAATACAGTCTTTCCATACATTCTTATTGATCACATCATTTGTGCATGTGTTAAAACTGAAGTCAATTTAAACATAAATATATGTGTATATTTGGTTGATAAGGTGGGTTGTTCTGTGCTCGTGAGTCTTTAGTATCACTGGGGAGAGAATGAAAAGGACAACCCACGTAGTGGTGGCGGGAGTCTCTCCACTTCCTTTAAGACACAGTGCAGGAAAACTGCCCCCCCGTCTTCACAGACATTTTAAACACCTCCCTGGAGTCATGCCATGGCCCAGCCTGCTTCAAGTCGTCCATCATTGTCCCTGTCCCCAAGAAGCAAGATCACTGGACTTAATGACTACAGACCTGTGGTGCTGACGTCTGTAGTCATGAAGTCATTTGAGCGCCTGGTCCTCCCCCACCTCAAGTCCCTCACCTCCTCCCTGCTGGACCTCCTGCAGTTCGCCTACAGAGCCAACAGGTCTGTGGACGACGCCATCAACCTGGCACTGCACTTCACCCTGCAGCATCTGGACTCCCCGGGAACCTATGCCAGGATCCTGTTTGTGGACTTCAGCTCTGCATTCAACACCATCCTCCCTGTGGTGCTCCAGGACAAGCTCTCCCAGCTCAACATGCCTGACTCCACCTGCAGGTGGAGCACTGACCTCCTGACGGATCGGAGGCAGTGCATGCAGCTGGCGAAGAATGTCTCGGACACTCGGACTATCAGCACAGGAGCTCCACAGGGCTGAGTACTTTCTCCCCTGCTCTTCTCCCTGTACACAAACTGCTGCACCTCCAGCCATGACTCCGTAAAACTGATAAAGTTTGCGGACAACACCACCCTCATCGCCATGACGACACCACCCTCATCACCATGACGACACCACCCTCATCGGGCTCATCTCGGACGGGGATGAGTCCGTCTACAGGAGGGAGGTGGACCGGCTGGTGTCCTGGTGCAGTGATAACAACTTGGAGTTCAATGCCCATAACACAGTGGAGATCATCATAGACTTCAGGAAGGCCGAAGCCCCCCATCCCCCCCTCGCTATCACAGTCCCCCCCATCACCACCGTAGACTCCTTCAGCTTCCTTGGCACCACCATCACCCAGGACCTCAAGTGGGAGCCCACCATGAGCTCCTTCATCAAGAAGGCCCAGCACAGGATGTACTTCCTGCAGCAGCTGAGGAAAACCAAGCTGCCAGCGGAGATGTAATTTTATGGTAAATTTAAATGTTTTATCTTCCATGAAATCTTGTTTAATTTTGTTCTTATTATTGTTCATTATTGTATGTTGCACTGAATCACCAAAGCAAGTTCCTATGTATGTGAATTTTGTTCATTGACAATAAACCTTTTCTGATTCAGATTCTGAGCAATGGAAATTGAAATTAATTTGTTTAATTTTGTTGCTTTAGACACCACAATATGTAAGCAGGGCTATTGGCAACTTAAAATACTACAGAAAATTACTGACATGGAATCTTTGCCCAAAAAAAGAGTGTCATATACTAAATAGACTTTTGAACTAACTATTTACCAAAAGGTTTCCTTTCCCAGATCTCAGCTGCAGTGAAGTAGCGGATGTGTGAAGACGGCAGTAACTCAACAACATGTTTGCTCATGGTCTCGCCTCGGCATATGAGACGCAAAGAAAAATAGAGCTGTTTAGCACGCGGCAGGTCCATCAATCAGGAGCAACGTCTGGGCAGAGGGAAGGCACAGATGGGAGCAAACATACAAACTTCCCCCGGCGCTCAGGAGCTCAGAGGTTGGTAGGATTTAGTTACATTTATACCAAAGCCACATAGGATCACATTATTTAAAATTTACCAACACTAAAGGCTCATTTACAGAACACAGATCCGAAATTTGCCTTATGCGAGGAAAAGTAAAGCACAGAATGTTTAATTATTTTAACACCAAATGTCTAATAGTTACTTATGGCCCGGCCCTGTGTAAGGAAATGTATCCTCTGCGTTTGACCCATATGTCAATGCTGCTGGGTAAACCTGTCAGGAGCAGTGGGTGCCAAGGGACCCATCTCCAGACCTTGAGCTAGACGTCGGTCTGATATTATGCATTTTTGAGGTTTTCTAAAGTACATTAAACACCTTAGCCGTTGTATTTCCTACAGTTTAACTTAAAACGATGCTTGAACCTGGAAAACGCCTCATAGCTCTAGTTGCCGTAACATGCACTGGCACTGCATCTGTTGAGAAGTTACTGTACGTAGTTAGTATTGTACGGTAATAAAGATAAAAGGAGGAAGTAGGTATTTAGCCTTAGTTACCCTCGAGTGTGTTTCTGGCTCTCACAAAACCTTTGGCACAATGCTAGTGCACTTGAATATTTCATAATACGTAACCTAGCAACAAATGAGTCTCTTTCTTTAGGGTTTCAGCAGTCGTATTGTGTCATTAAGTGCTTTTACAGTACATTAAAAGCACATTATGAAGGAAAAAAAATACAAAATTACTCTGACACAACAACAAAATTGCTACCGCAGTTTTAAAGGTGCGCTTGTGTTTTTCTGTACTTTTCAGGGTCAGCCACCATTGAAAAGATCCATAAGTGCGCAGGCAAATGAGGTCTCGGTGGTGAAATGGCTGACAGGAGATGCCATCCCACGTGCCAGAATGATCGCACTAATGTATGCAGATCACGTCGAAGGAAATGCACCCGGGTAATCAAGTCAACGATAATGTGCGAGGCCTAGGTGATTACATCCGGAGGTCTGATATATGGAAAGAGCACATTTATGAGTCCTTTAAGGGAGATGGAGCAACCTGGGTTTTACATCCTGGCTAATACCTTATGCACTGTGATTGATGGTGTTTAAGATGGTGTGTTTTGCTTATCGTTTCAAGCAATTTTTTTGCAGAAAACAGCAATTTATTGGAGCATAACCAAGTGTCACGTGTAGAATTCCCAAAATATATGAAAATAGACCACTTCTCAAGCTATAGATTGTGGTTGCGGTTGCTCACGGCTCCTGCCGAGTTTCCCAGAGGCACCGATTGGACCTGCCACTCACCAATCCAACATGCAAAGGCTGCTTATTTGGAATGAACTATCAATCCAAGAGTTGACTTACATAATGCATACATTTATTACTGCAATGCAATGATTTTAAAGGCCAACATGCTGCTGAATACGAACATGCAATTGAGGAATGGCTGAATATTGATATCAAATTACACAACAACAATTACTTTATCAACAACAAGAGCATATCTTCCTATCGAATTGTGATGTTAGAAATGTAGTTCTGTCTCGTCTTTCTGTTTTTCCTACGTGAGAACGAGCGCGTGAGAGTTCCTCCCCAGGACAAGCAGTATCGAGCTGCTCCTACATGCTGTCTGGAGCCAGCAGAATTGAAATATTACTTGGTAATCAATAAAACGTGGAGCTGGCCTGCAGTCCTCTGTGCCTTGTTACATACAGACCTAGGATGTGCCCAAGACTGCACGCTGAATTAAGAAGTAAACTTTGAGAAAAAGAAAAAGGGAAAACTCAAGTAGGTGAGTCCAGTTGAGCTGCTGTTTGTTTTTGATGACGTTTGGTTAAAATATCAGATTGAGAAGGCAGTTTTCCTTTTCTGGAGGGTGCCATCTGCTTGTCCTCAGAGATGCTTTAAGGTAACTTATTCCACACTTAGGAATAGATGTTGGTACATTGTACTATTTGTGAAGAGTAATCTTGTGAAATGGACTTGGTGGTGGTCTTATCTGCCCCACCAGTCACTCGCCAACAGACGGGCGATGGATCCATAATCTAATTTATTTAACAATGCCAACAAAAGAAGCAAACATTGACATTTCATTTGACTGAAAATATGTGCAAAAGTGTCCCACATGCTTCCGAGTCCAGTCCTTTTCTTTTTGATGGCAGGGTGATTTTAACTTGCTTCCTCCAGGGTTTTGAACAAAGCTGAGAACTCTGGACTCTGAACATTTTGGACCTGTGATGTCAAACTTAACATCACATATCTTGGGTCCAATGCTTGTTTTTTTCTGCGCTTGAATGAAACATCTAAGAATGCAAAAGTTTTAACCTGGTTTATGTTTAATGTAACCGGTTCATATATTATCATATAATTGCACATTATCATTTCTGTTGTGGTTTGCATCCTGGTCTCGATTCTCCAGCTGCTCCTTCTCATGCCCGTCATGCTGCTGTGTAAATTCGAGGGTCGTCCATTGCCTCTTAGACTTAAGTCAGTCATCTATTTTAATCCTGTGTTTTGAGTTTCCTTTTGTTATAATTTTGTCTTTATTTACCACTGTGTAATGTTATAGATTTCACTCCGTTGTGTTAATTGATTGATGTGAAGATATGCTAGGGGTGCTGTTTCTGTCTCCTCTGTAGTTTGGGCTGGATCGATAAATAGCGGCACACGTTCATCTTGTTTCTTATATCGTCAACCAGTTCCGTTGTGTTCCCTGGCTCCTTAATGCACCACAAACCTCCCACCACGGAAGCACATCTGTCAAATGAATATCTATAATCCTTTTTACCTATACGCATGACACAAAAACTAGTAGAAAGTTCAATGTCTTCTCTGTCAGCAAGCACGGACTGAGCTCAAATCCTCTTTCAGAAGATTTCAAATATTGGGGGCATTATTTCATTGAAGAGACGTGATTGTTGTCAACAGAATAAAGTTTTTGGACCCAATCACAAATAAAATAGCAATAATTATGGGGTTATACTTGCATTGTCCTTTGGTACTATATTGGGACACTTGAGCACTTGTTAAGCCATGTAACAAGTCCAACCAAATGTGTAATCATGAGTTGGAAATGAATTGAGCTTAGAGAGACTGCTGAATCCAAGCAATTGAGAACTGGGCCCTGCTGCTACTACCGCAAACTCCATCCAAGCTCTTGGACTCTTGTGGCCAATCCTCTTGTCATGACCGACTTGATGTTCCTCGAAAATCACAGGACTGGATCGTCAGCGGGGCCAAAACGACAAGAGCAGAGAAGGAGCGGCAGTAATGAGGTCTCCGAAAGGCGGCTATGCAAAACTGGAAGCAGTCGGTCCCTGCCAACGGCCACAAGTAGGGAACATCTCTGAATCCTTTCCGTCTGGAGCACGCTACACGATGAGCAAGGCTGGGAGAGAGGAGGCAGGGCACATGTGGCTCTTACACTGTAATCATGGCTGTGAAATGGCACCAGGTTGACGAGTGGATCAAAAGTGTGTGGATCAAGCACGGAACGAAACACTGTTGGTACAAGGAGCTGTGGCAAAGCTGGTACTATATATTTTTGACACGCAGGATGCATTTGAATATTGATATTGAGAAAAATGATTAGTTATATTTGACAAAGTAATGGGCAATGCATCCAAAAAAGAAATTTAAGAGCTTGGTCTTGCCCCATGTTTACCTCTCTGACCTGTCGGTGCCATACTCTTCAAAACGCTCCTTTAATTGTTACTAAAATGGTAAGATTAATTTTAAGCTGATTCATGTCCGTGGCAGCCCTTTGACAATCCAAGCTGAGAATCAGATTCTTCTCCCTGACATACCCTCAAACATTTAGTAGAGCAAATATATAGCTTTATGAAATGTTTGTGTCTCTTTTCTGGAGCTCAAGCAAACGTTTGAATAACTCCTGCAGTGCTCTTATGACATGCCAAGGTTTTTTACAGCCAATGTAACACTTTGGATACCAACCACCATAAAACACCAAAGAATATTTTTTTCCTCTGCGTCTGTGATTCGCCACAGCTCAGCTTCGTGCACGGAGTTCTTATTGGTTTAACTGCCGCATGTCCACCGTTTGTTTGGCTGTCTCCGGTCATATTTGTGCGAGCAGCAGCAGCGTGCATTTGTTGTCATTGGGATTACGGAGCGCGATCGTCAGAAAAAACAAAAAACCAAAAGGAACAAGAGAAAAACATTTTTATTCGCACCAAATAAGCATCATTAGCAAGACTGAAGAGACCACAGACTGACCTCCCCCTGGTCAACAGTACATAATGAAATAAAGAACTCAGAGAGTTATGAGCACAAACAACTTATGAATTATTAAGTCTCTAGATCTAGCATTGCAAATTACCACAAAATGTGTCTTTCCACATTTCAGTTGAATTATTTTATAAACAACATAAAACATGAGGTCAGTTGCCCTGACAAAATTTTAGTTTTTCTGTCCACACAGTCCAGTGTCCAGTGCGATCACAGAGGCTGTGGTCAGTGTGCTGGGGAACAGAGAGAGCACAGAGAGGCAGCAGAGGCTCCATTGAGACACACTGACACAGGAGTTGGACACATTTCATCAGCAGCAGAATCAAGACTCGTCACTAGATAAAACAAAACCAAAAAAATGCATCCAAAACTCACCAAAATCCAGGAAATTAGTAATTTAATTTAAATTGGTAAAAATATACAAACAATATTGTACAAATTTACAAATTGTTCATAATGTTAAGAATGTAAAATACTATTTGATTTGAAAATGTGCAAATGTTGAAAAGGTAAACATTAGCATTAGTTAGCTTCCCATGCTAGCGGCCTTTGCTGTGTAATCAGTAGAGCTGGGCCATATTGTAAATCAAAATACCGATGTAATAGTGGCAGGTGGCATACATTTTGATAGGATTATGTGATGTTATTTGCATGTTCCCTGCAGTTGGTTTTCCTCTCACGAACAAGGCAAGGAAAGGGAGGGCAGAGTAAGAGCACAGATAAATGCTACGAGCTAACGCCTCAAGCAGTTTAAACACGACTCTGAGGCTTTGCAGACGCTAAAAAATAGTGACAGGGTTATGAATTGTGGAGTGGAAACTGAATGTTGGCAAAACTGAGCACTGCAGTGTGACAACGCTGTGTTGGGCAGCGATCTCACATCTAACTCAGTCTTTGTTAATTTATACAAATGTCAGTACTTTTTACTGACCACCAAATCAAAGCGGCTGCTACTGCAGCCTCAATACTGCACAAGCTTCTGCTTTATTGTGCTCTAAAATCCATGTGATAAATTAAGTGATGATTAAGAAATAAGGAGATGGTGTTATAGCCAAAAGCGTGGTCTGTGCGGTCAGGGACCCTGGCCCGGGCCATTACAGGGGTCACGGTCCGGACTCTGTTAAATTTCCATACAAAGCTTTCACATTACACTTTATACAGAGAAAGCAAATTGGGTAATGCAGCTTACTTCAATGCTGACTTTTGACACGTGACATCAAACTTGAGTTTATGGCAACTCACCTGAATACACAGTATTATATACAAATCATATTTTTATTACATCCTTTTGAATTTCCATTACTATTTCAGATCTGCTGACAAAACAACATTCAGATTTTAATCTTGCTCCTTTTGAGTCATCTCTTTTGAGTTACACTCAACACCGGCCACTTTAAAACTATTCAAACCTATTCAGTGCACTGTTCACTTTTAGCACTATTTCTGACCATTTTTTATACATACTGAGATCAAGTTTATTTAAATTGTATTAGTAAATTCTTAATTTGTTGCATGCCTTATTTGATTTTATTAACAACTGTTATTATTATTTCTATATTGTATATTGCACCTTATGCTGAAAAATGTTCTTATGTTTGTGAATTTTCGAAATAAACCTTTTTCTGACTTAAATGTGTGATCTTTGACCATCTCTGTACATATATCGAAGTATCTTGTCACTACCCACCTCCACAATGTTGCCAGCTTATTTCCAAGGACAAAACAACCAAATAGGACCATTTATTGTTTTGCTTGCAGGAAAACTGGCTTCGTGAACACGCGTGGGAACCCTGCCAGCACGGCCGTCTTACTTCACGTGTTCGGAGCAGCAGGATTTCTCCCTTTTCTCCCTTTTCTCCCTCAACTCCACTGCTAGCCAGGGAGAGGCGCATTAAGCTGCTATATTCCTGCAGCCTGTACAGTGTGTTGCATCACCGTTGCCATAATTACAAGCAGGGCTGGAGTTATTGTAGGGAGACGGTGCGAAATGATTGAGAAAAATGGGAACTGAATTACATCAGTTTTATTGTCAGTGTCAGAGGAAACTGCAATGATTTTCCCCGCTTCATTACAACAGCAGCTCGTGGAGGCATGTGACTGAAGCGAGGCACTAGAGAGTTTGGAACGTCTCGGCTTAAGTGCGAGTTTCTGTGCCGGGATACGTTTTAATTAATTGAGTTTTTCCCCAATCAATACGTTTTTTGCTTTTATCCAGAAGCATTTTTTCCAATTCTACATCTAGTATAAGGCATTTGTTTGAACCTATACCTGACTTTAACTCTTCAAATTAACCTTAGACATTGAATCCATCCTTTTTCAGAGTGACCCTTCCCCACATATTAAGCTAAGATCCTGGTGTAGCTAGCAGTCTGATTAGTATGTCTTAGTTTTGAGCTGTTATTTCTATTTAAATCAAGGAGCAACCCATTACATTTAAAAACCTCTCACAGTCCTGGAGTGTTTGACTGAAAATGTCTTGCAAAGGCAACTCAACCCGCCCCGTTTCATGCTCCAACCTTCACTTCACTCTGTTTTTCATGAGTTTCTGACTGATGACTGTGTGCCAAAAACCCACCATCGATCTTTTTCCTTTTCCTTCCCCAAATGCTACAGCGCCCCGCCTCCACACCGCGAGCAGCATGCCAATTCTGCAGCTCTTGTCTTTTTCAATCAGCGCCCGAGTCCGTAACCCGCTTGGCACAAATTGGACGAGAGCTAGCGGAGATTTTATTCCTCGTGGCGGTGCCCGGAGCCTGGCGTTGCACCTCCACAACTGTCAGTCAGAGAAGAGGGAACACAGAAGCACAGAATTGTATTTGCTTTCAACTCAGCGTGTCTGTCTTTCCAGTGAACGACACTTTTTGAAGTCTATTCCCAGCCAGCTCCGCTACTACTGCAAGTCCCACAGTGCGGCAGGCTGCCAGTGTTCGCAACATTTCACTTTACTTTTGGTTTTATTGCTCTGGTTATTATCTGGGAGTTCACAGAGTAGAGTTTGGCTTAGCTTAATATGTGTGCTAATTTCTAGTTGCAGAGGGGGACTGATGTCATTTGCATGGGGTAATATTGCAGAAAATGTGATTAACAGAGACAAAAATGTTCCCAAAAGTTTTGTTGCGAACTTCAGGCAATTTGAGCATTTTTGAAAGAGTTTGTGAAGAGAATTTAAATGTCTTTATTAACTCTCGTTCAATAAATGTCCAATTATGAACAAAGTCATTTTATGCAAAGAGTTTTAACTGTTATTGATTAATCTGAATTGATCTTAGAATTTGCATTTCTGGATCCTTTTTCATAGATGGGCCAAAATTTGTACATTTGTTCCTTGGGACGCCAAAAATATGTTTATATATATATATATATATATATATATATATATATATATATATATATATATATGTATATGTATATATATATATATATATATATATATATATATGTTTTTGAATGCCAAGGGCCAAACCTAAATTTAGGTTGTAATTAAGAAGTGTTTTATTAATGTATTTTAAGGGAAATTACTTGATTTTGGTCTCTTTTGCTACTACTGGCACAGCATTTAATCTAATATAAACAGTATTAGAAACAATATTTCTTGTCATTGTTAATGAACATAATTCACAAACATAGGAACATAGGCCCCTGATAAACATCAGCAGGGGCCAAATTGGACCCCTGACTTTGGACACCCCTGCTCTGGATGCTTTTGATACAGTTTTATCCAGTTATAATCCTATATTATGTCACCATGTATTGCTTTCTATGAGTAACATCTCAAAGATTGACAGCTGCTCCCAGTGCACAGGGTCAGCGGGTCCTTGGATAAGACACTTCTCTTACCTTGCCTATGTCTGAATAATGTATGTGCGTGTTTATGATGTTTGGAGGTTATAAAGGCCAATGGCAGAGATTGGCTGCAATGTCTCCATCAGTAAGTCCCAGGGCAAGTATGGCAACCAACACCAGCACCACCAATACCAACACCACCAGCAATACAACGAGGTAAATGATCCAAGGTGCGAGCTAGGTGAAATATATGTATAAACTATACTGCAAAAGAGTCATAGCAGGGAATATTTGATAGTGTTTATTTCTCACAGGAAATGTTTGCTGCATTTAAAAATATATAGATTGTCAATTACAAATTAAGTTGCAATGTTTGCAGTATATTTCATGTTTTGCAGCACAAGGATTCATGAGATAAAAAAAAGATACACGAGTGACTTCCATGCAGTACCATCTCCACTGATATCTGTGTGCAAATGGCAACTGCCTGATTTTTGAAAGATCAAAACCAAAATGATTCATCCGAGAGAGCTTTGACATTACACCACTCGGGGGTTTCAGAGAGAAGAACAACCCAAAGTTATCGTGATTTGGTTGGAAAAAAAAAACATTCTCTCTGACTTGTCCCAATCTCTGTGTGTAATTCTCAGCCCATCCCCGGTGCCCTGGGAACTCTGAGCACATTTACTTTTATCTGAAAACCACTGTGTTCGTTTTTATTGTGGTTGACATTTCCGAAAAGCTATCTGGCTCACGGTTCAAAGTTCACATATCAAGAGCTGGCCCGAGCACGTCAGATTAGGTGGCGATTTGTGTAAAATGTCATCACACGCGCTAGCTAACATTTGTATATGTGAGGGACTATGAGGGCTTACAGGTGCAAAGGATTGTGGGTATGATGGCAGAGTGACAGTGGCGGTGAGATAAAAAGGGCAAATCGCACTGAGCATAATAACAGGATGATGTTGCATTAAAGAGAATTCCAACGCATTACATTTGAATGATATTTCAAAATGATCAGTTCAATTTTCAATACTAACATCACATGGAGAAAGAAAGTATGTCATTGATTTTTTTTCACTGACATACATATCTACTGATCTACTCAATGTTCCTATATTATTCACGTTATAATTTGAGAAGATGACTTGGAATGTAGTCATTTAAGTAAAATGTGTACCTTTAGAAATGTCTTTGTAAGTCCTTTACATGTTAAATGTATTTTATGTTGTTAGAAGAGTCCGTCTCCCCCAGTGTATTTTCACAAGCGAGCTGTAGGGGGAGCTCTATCACAAACGATACGTACTAATATTCATATCCATGGAACCGTTCCACATTTTGTCACGTCACCACAATCTTAAATAAAAGATATTGTGATAGAGCAACACAAAGCTGCCGGATTCCGAATATTAAATGAAGTCAATATTTGAATTTGGCATAAATCGGTTTTAGTGATCACAATATTTGTGTCTTGAGAGAGTCAGATGAAGGTGTAAGGGAGAACTAAGGCGGACACCACCTCATGACATCAGCAGGTGGAAGGTTAATGAGCTTTGATATAGTGTTTATTTATTTGAGCAATAAAAATCATATAAACAAAGCTTAACCTTCATGGGACATAACCTTTAATTGTGAGACTATTATGTGGAAGTTTTTGATGGTCTAATTTTGGATTTTGTAGCTCAACAAGATTAATTAATGCTCTGTGAAGCGACCAATAAGCAGGGAATCATATCCATGGCTCCAGATCACACTTGGGCCAAATGTGCTCCATGAACTGCTCTGATGACGGCTAATTAGGCATTAACTTCACAGACAGACTTTTAGAGCCTACATTTTCTAATTTAATACTTCAAACTTCTCTCTAGGGATCTCGGCTTAGTTAGTCAGCTGTTTTTTATCCTTCAAACACCAGCATGGTCACAGATATGGTACGTCCTTTGGTAGGCTATTGCTATCTATCTTGGAAAGTACCTATAAAATAGTAGAAAAAGCTTCAGTTGTAGTCATCTGGACTCAGTTTGAAAAATAGACGCTTCGACTCTCATCCAAGAGTCATTGTCAATAAAAGAATTTAGATCGAGAACTCCGATATTAATACTGTTCTGTGGTAAGACCCGCCCAGTGGGAGGAGCCTTCCTGAAGTAGAAGGAGTTGTTTGTTTCAACAGAAACTTGCCCCTTGTATCTACCGAGCTAGCCTATTCAGAATCTTAATGGGCTATTAGAATCCTCTTTGTCTTTGTGAGACCCTGGCTCAACCACCCTGAGTACCTGATTAGCATCTAAATACCCTGGTCCTCTACCTTTCCAGGGGTTCAGTAACCCATTATAAATAACAGGAAGATTGAATCTTAGCCCTCCATTTCTGTTTAAAGAAGGTCTTTCTTTTTTAACAAAAATAGCTTCCTTGACTCCTCTTTCAAACCATCTTTTCTCCCTGCTTAAAACCTTCACCTCACCGTCTTCAAACGAGTGATTAGAGGCTTCAAGATGGAGATGCACGGCACTCTGAGGTCCTGAACTTGTATTTCTTCTGTGCTGATAAAGCCTCTTGTGTAGAGGCTGTTTTGTCTCACCTATGTACCGTTCTTTACAGCTTTCTTCACTGCATTGGATCGAATAAACTACATTGCTCTGTTTTTGAGTCGGCAACTTGTCCTTAGGGTGAACCAGTTTTTGTCTTAAAGTGTTTCCTGGTTTAAAATAAACAGGGACTTCGTGTTGTCTAAAAATTCTCTGCAGTTTTTCAGACAGGCCAGACACATAAGGGATAGAAACACCCTTCCTTCTCTGTTCAGTTTCCCTTTTGTCCAGCTTCTTGGTTCTCTTCACTCTGTTGAGAGCCCAAGCGGGGTAACCACAGGCTGAGAGGGCATTTCGGACATGTTTTTCCTCTTTCTTCTTGCCCTCTGAGCTGGTGGGCACACCTTGAGCTCTGTGTTGTAAGGTTCTGATCACCCCCAGCTTGTGCTGTAGTGGGTGGTGGAACCAAAGAGCAGATACTGGTCCGTGTGTGTAGGTTTCCTATATACTTCTATTTGGAGTTTCCCGTCCTCTCCTCTGATCGTGGAACAATCAAGAAAGGCCAAGCGATTCTCCTTAGCCATGAAATTAGCCATAAAATTGTCCCCGGAATTTCAATTCCAGGGACAATTTTAATTCATGGCTGTGCCATGGGCTCGCCCGTCTCTCCCATAGTGGCCAACCTGTACATGGAGCACTTTGAGAAGAAGGCACTGTCCTCATTCTCAGGCATAGCCCCAAAACTGTGGCTCCGCTATGTCGATGATACTTTTGTAACAATTAAGAAACAAGAGCTGGAAACCTTCTCTGATCACATCAATGCTGTGGACCCACATATCAGGTTTACAAGAGAAGACGCTAAGGAGAATCGCTTGGCCTTTCTTGATTGTTCCACGATCAGAGGAGAGGACGGGAAACTCCAAATAGAGGTATATAGGAAACCTACACACACGGACCAGTATCTGCTCTTTGGTTCCAACCACCCACTTCAGCACAAGCTGGGGGTGATCAGAACCTTACAACACAGAGCTCAAGGTGTGCCCACCAGCTCAGAGGGCAAGAAGAAAGAGGAAAAACATGTCCGAAATGCCCTCTCAGCCTGTGGTTACCCCGCTTGGGCTCTCAACAGAGTGAAGAGAACCAAGAAGCAGGACAAAAGGGAAACTGAACAGAGAAGGAAGGGTGTTTCTATCCCTTATGTGTCTGGCCTGTCTGAAAAACTGCAGAGAATTTTTAGACAACACGAAGTCCCTGTTTATTTTAAACCAGGAAACACTTTAAGACAAAAACTGGTTCACCCTAAGGACAAGTTGCCGACTCAAAAACAGAGCAATGTAGTTTATTCGATCCAATGCAGTGAAGAAAGCTGTAAAGAACGGTACATAGGTGAGACAAAACAGCCTCTACACAAGAGGCTTTATCAGCACAGAAGAAATACAAGTTCAGGACCTCAGAGCGCCGTGCATCTCCATCTTGAAGCCTCTAATCACTCGTTTGAAGACGGTGAGGTGAAGGTTTTAAGCAGGGAGAAAAGATGGTTTGAAAGAGGAGTCAAGGAAGCTATTTTTGTTAAAAAAGAAAGACCTTCTTTAAACAGAAATGGAGGGCTAAGGTTTAATCTTCCTGTTATTTATAATGGGTTACTGAACCCCTGGAAAGGTAGAGGACCAGGGAATTTAGATGCTAATCAGGTACTCAGGGTGGTTGAGCCAGGGTCTCACAAAGACAAAGAGGATTCTAATAGCCCATTAAGATTCTGAATAGGCTAGCTCGGTAGATACAAGGGGCAAGTTTCTGTTGAAACAAACAACTCCTTCTACTTCAGGAAGGCTCCTCCCAATGGGCGGGTCTTACCACAGAACAGTATTAATATCGGAGTTCTCGATCTAAATTCTGTTATTGACAATGACTCTTGGATGAGAGTCGAAACGTCTATTTTTTCAAACTGAGTCCAGATGACTACAACTGAAGCTTTTTCTACTATGAAACACGCCTGGACGAATGAGGGATTACACCGACATACCTATAAAATACTGTAAAATGAAAGGCCAATATTGGTATTTGTGGAAAAAGAGACAAATATTGGGGGGGGGAAAGATCAAATCAAATCAAATCAATTTATTTTTGTAAGGCCCAAAATCACAACAACAGTTGCCTCTGAGGGCCACAGGGAGAAATGAATCAACAATGTCTGTGGTGGCGATGAAGTCAGACAATGTCTGTGGTGGCGAGGGACGATGTCCCAGGGTCCTCTGTCCTTAGACTCTCCTTCTCGGCCAGGAAAAACTACAAAAAAACCTCTTTGGGAAAAAAGCGTAGAAACCTGGAGGAGTTCCAGTGAAGGAGAGATCCGACTCTCACAGACGGACAGACGGACACGAGGAGACTGGAGCTGGACCCACTCTTCAGGCAGAAGAGGGACCGTCGGAGGCGAGCTGGACCCACTCTTCAGGCAGAAGAGAAGCAACAGCAGAGACAGAGGATTTTAGACATTGTTGGATTAGAACCATGTGGACACTGTTGCTTCTCTGACATAGTTCAGCATCAGCGAGTTAATGAAGGGATCAAGTGGGCGGGGCTATGAGTTCAGAAAAGTGTTTTTCTCTCATGGTTCAAATTCTGCCTCAGGCCCATTCAATTATGTACAGAAAACTAATAAACTATAATATGTTTAAGCTTATACAATTACATATTTACAATAACATAAGAACTCTCTCTCAGCTGGTGCACTGAGGACTAAAGCAGCTTACAGTGCCCCCTACAGGTTGAGCCACTTATTGAACTAAAATGCAGTTAAGATAAATATATTTTGAATTTTGCAAAAAAAAATGATAAAAATGTTATCACACAATAGCACATTTTTTAGGTTTATAATTTCACTTCCTGTTTGTAAAACAAAAACTCTTTCAATGTCACACAATCTTTTGTGTGTGATGTCACTTCCTGTCATTTCTACAGATCATTTATATGTACAACAGGCATATTTACACAAAATGAAGTCAGGTGTATGGACTTTAAGAAAACAAAAGAACGCTCCTTGGATTACCACTCAATGATGTCAGCAGGGGAAATTTCAAGTTTTGAGTTACAGTGAGGTAAAGGGCTAAAACTAGACTAGAACAGACTGAGACGTGAGCTCCTTGGCACAAGCCGCTCACAACTCACTCGAATGAAGCTGTGCGCATTCGCAGAGCTGGAGGCGGGGTTAACACCAGCCGACCAATCAGAACAATGGAGAAGGAAAGACCGGCGTACTTCAAGACGCACAGCCAAATTACATAATGTTGAATTATGTGCATTTTAATAGCATTACATTACATTTTTATTCAAGTTAATGGGACTGTTCCATCCACGAATCACAAGCATAAGTCGAGTGTAGCCTATTTAAAGATAATTCCTCTGCTACTCTGCATTTCTCTCTCGCTCTGCACGGTCCACTCGTTCGGTTGGATTCTTCTCAAAAATGGTCAAAGAGTCTTCTTATCGACAACTTAACCTGGACTGGAGCAGGTTATGAGTTCACAGCATGTTGCTATAGAGATTTGATAGAAAGTGAACCAGACTTGTAATACAGCTTAACCAGAGTTAACCCCAAAGCTACCTCGCTGACTGAAGTGTGAGAGCTGAAACTGATGAAATGAGCCACATATTTCACTAAACTACAGCAGAACACTTCAGACACCAGGCCAACTTGAGCAGCTTGTATTTATCACCATAAGTCACACTGTTGCGAAGCCGCGTGGTCCAGTACATTTGTCTGAAACATGTGACCACACAGACTCAATATAAAACACTGTGTAGACCTTTTAAATTATATACCGTATTTTCCGGACTATAAGTCGCACCTTTTTTCATAGTTTTGGCCGGGGTGCGACTTATACTCCAGAGCGACTCATATGTGATATTCGTTATTTTCACATGACAACCACAAGAGGGCGCGCTAGGCTCTAAGCGACGCAGAAGAAGAATCTGCACTTCCTCTTCCTCTGGAGTTTGTGGAGTTGTTTAGAAGTGACACAGAGGAAGAAGAATTCAATGGATTTAGTGATTTGGGGTAAAACTGATGCTTTGCTAAACTTGTTAGCATGTTCTTTATGCTATAGTTATCTGAATAACTGTTCATATGTTACGTTAACATACCAGACACTTACCACAGTTCTGTCTGTGCCTCATGTAGCTGAAGGTGTTAGCGTTAGCATACGTACACCTATTCACCATGTTCTCTAATCTGTTATTATTTTAAAATGCATTTTAAGATGAAATGTCTGTTCTTGGTCTTGGATTTTATCAAATACATTTCACCCAAAAATGAGACTAATACTCTAGTGTGACTTATGTGTCTGTGTTTTTTTCTTCTCTATAATGCATTTTTGGGCTGGTGCGACTTATACTCCAATGCAACTTATAGTCCGGAAAATACGGTATTTAAATTTTTTAATAATTAATAATAATTAAATATTTAAATAATGACATTAAAAAAACGTGGAATGCAATTCACTGTGATTAAAGGTCCCATAACATGCTAAATCGACTTTTCAGAGCTTTTAACCTTCTTACATTGCTATTTGTGCTTCATATATGTACCCAGAGTGTTTTTTTGATTGATTCCCGCAGTGTTTAGCTATATTACAGACTATCTCCTTTCCTCCAATCTCCAAACTGACGGGCGGTTGAGGCAAGACCGCGTCATAAGGGCAAGCACGCGTCTGAAGTTCTATCGTTTCTCACTCACTCGCGCAGCAGGAGCGGCGCATCGCGGAGCAGACAGCTGTGGGGCTACGTCACGGGTGGGCGGGGCACACACGCGCTCTGAGACTACGTCACGGGTTGGGCGGGGGAGCCAGATTGCTCTTCGCAAGGGTGGGGGCGAATATCAAACCAAGCCGTTTGCATTTCCGGGTTGGTGAGGGGGTCTAAGGTCTGGGTGATATTTCTTAACTATTATGTTTTTGGCCCTGCGACAAGTTGGCCACTGTCCAGGGTGTACCCCGCCTAAGGCCCGAAGTCACTGGGATAGGCTCCAGTCACCCGCGACCCCGAAAGGGACCAAGCGGTAGAAAATGGATGGATGGATGGATTATGTTAAGGGTGTTGCACAACCCTTATTATTATCAATTATACACTTAGGATAGACTACAAAACGTGAAAAAAGCATGTTATGGCACCTTTAATAATATTTCAAAAGTGCAATTGATCAGATAAATAATGGTAATCGATTGGCAGCGCTATTTACAATAGACATAATCTCGCTGTTGGACCAGAACATTCGCTCTCGTCCTTTACGCACACACATTTATCAATCACACACTTTTGTACGGCCAGTCGTCTAAGAATCTGGTGAAAGAAGCTTTTCATTTGAGGATTCTTCTGCTCTCTTCTCTTGAGACCAGAACCGAACAGCACAACGTCCAGGTATTATTCCGATGAAGGACGCACATTGTTAAAAGCTCAAAATGGAAATGTCAGTGTAAACTATGTTAGAAATTCTTGTCAAACGTTGCGCCGCCGGATCAGTGCAGTGTTGTGAGTGGGCGGCTCTGAAACGTCTCATCATTGTCAAAACAAGTGGATATTTATCACACTAAACAACCATCGCTCTGTACAAAAAAAAAACTACAGATTTTTTTTCTGAAAGGTATAAAATTAGCCTTGAGTTTAGACCATTTTTTTTGCACTAACAGGCCAGGCAAAGCAATAACATCTATGGAGGCAAGCGCTTGGCGACGCCCTACCAGAACAGTTATAGTGTACCTTTAAATTGTTCTCATTTGAAAACAGCTAAGCACTTTTGAATATGTTTGTGTACAAAGTCCTAAAATGAGAACTTTGATTTGTAAGCACTGCCACGACTGGCCATTTGTCATCCGATCGTAAAGGCACATTTCTGCCGGATTAGATTCACAATGTGTTTATGTTGAATACAAACAAGGCCTATTTAAAGTTAAAGATTGTGTCTGCCAATATGTCCAGCATGCTTTTTTTCTTCTTTTCCCCTTTTTTAAACTCGAAGGACCAATTATAGTGATGTTTTTGTGGACCTTTAAGTCAAAGAGATGCTGGAACAAAAGGGCAAAGGAGCAAGTGTGGAATAAAATACCTGTTTATGGATTGACATTGCTTCATTTTAACGTGATTTACGCTAAGTTCCTGCTGTTCTAGTATTTAGCCAAACTTAATTGAGCTCTGATTTATTTTCATTTTTATTGAGAGACAAAACAACTTTGAATTATAGACACATATTCAGTGTGTCTGGAAAAGAACTGTATAAAACATGATCTTTTTTTTTTTTTTTTTTTTTTTGTACAAACACGACCAGAGAGCAGGAGCTACAAGGAGAGAAAAATCAAACAATAATAATTAAAGAGCAACACAAAAATCACACACTAATAATACTTAATCATAATAATGAAAATGATGGCACAGTCTTGTGACTTATTATTTTTCAATCACATATCAAGCAAAGCCTTTTTGGATTACAGTCGTTGGTGGAGGATAATAACTACACAACTCTTAAAAAAAAAAAATATATATATATATATATATATATATATATATATATATATATATATATATATATATATAAAAGAAAATACAGGAATGTTGGATTTATGCTGCAGTTGTCTGGGGCATGTTTTTTATTTATTTTTTTAAACTGAGGGGACAAGTGCTGAAAATGATGTGACGTTGAGTGAATAGTGGTTGTTTTAACCCGCAGCATGTTTTAAACCACACAAAATATGTGTCAAACTACACTTGGCTTTAGTGGCTGAACCGGACCCAGACTGGCTGAAATATACTTTGAGACATTAAATGGAATGATTCACGTTTAGGCTACATCAAGGCTCCTGGCAGGTCTGTACTTAAAAGGGCAAATGGACGGCAGTTTGCAATAATGTGTGCCACACTGTTCTGCTTTTATGTGGGGCTGGTGGAGCTGCGTGTTCCCTGTTCTAAAGTCTGTCAGACTATCTCTACTTAAGTCTCCTTCAGCTTTAAACATGCACATTTGTCTTGCTGGTTCTTTTGGCTTTTGTCTGTGGATGTTTATGGCCAATTTGTACTCTATCAAAAGCAAGAAAAGTGATAACGTTTGGAATGGCGCAAACATTTCCGGCTTTGTGAATGTATTTCTCAAACAGCTCTGCAAAAAGAACAAATAAATCCTTCCCAACAAGCTTCAAGAAGAAGATTATTGTGCTTAAATCCTTTTACCAAATGTTTCAGCAGAAATAGCAACCACTTCAGCTTCTCTATCTCTCTCTTATTATTATCTATATCTGCTATCTTAAAGCCAAGTGCCTCTAGACTAAAGTTTGCTTTATTTTTTTCTGTCTAAATTATTAATTATTTGTTTCAAAAGGTGGTCTTGGTCTTTAGTATTGTGTTAATATAAAAAAAATATAAAAAGTAAATAAAAGCGACATGGAACAACAGCTGCTACGTCACTATTGCTAAAAACATTGATTACATTACAATGGGAGTGTACAAACCTTTTTCACATGAGGGCCGCATTTTGAACCACCGAGAAGTAGTTTTGATGTAGTTTTGATGAGACTCCACACGTTTTTACAGTAAATTTGCAGTAAAAAGTACAACTTTTGGTTATTTGGACTAATTTGGCAGGCTTAGGGCCGCAGTTTGGACAGAAATCTTCTGAATGAGTGCGATAAGTTTAATATTTAGCATCTTAAAATCCACTCCACTGGTCTAAGTGAAAAGTCAACGACACGTGCCTGCTCAATACTGACCTCTATGGGCTTCAACAGTAACGCACATGAAGATACATTTTAGTTGTTATTCGCCACACCTTTAGATGCTTTGCTCACGTTAAACAAAGACTGTGTTCAAATTTTGATGTAATAAAGCGTCTAATTATAACGCGTCTAATTATAAAGCGTTGTAACCCCATTGTAACTGCAGCAACGATAGGCATTGTTCCCGTGTCCCCCTGGGCCGTACGAACCGCAGCAGTGTCCTGCTTCAGATCGTCTGAGGGGACACGGCTTAAGCAGGACAACCCGGCGGACTCAACCACCAGCGGTAATTCATCACTGCAAGACGGGCCTGGAATAAAGATTTAGAGAGGGTAACTACATTTGTACAAAGGGAACCGATCAATGGTGTTTACTGGAATGTGAGGCCGCGGTATTGAAGGATGTGGCTTGTCATTCTCATGCCAATACTAAGTGCATTGTGACAACAAGGGGAATTGAATAGAGGTTAGAGAGCAAAAGGTTGTCAACTGAACTCCTCAAACTATTGTTCTCTGTGTCTTTGCCAATGATTTCAAAGTAAATTGTCTCAGTGTAGTAAGAAGAATTGCATTAAATAAACTAAAATATAGACATATACATAAGCAAAGCAATCACATTTCCATCAATAGCTCCATTAACCAGAAGAAATCGGCAAACCTTATTCCAAAAGGTGCCCAGAACACCACTCAAAGGTCATTTGACTTTGAAATCAGTAAAACAACTCGATCTGTTTAATAAAGTGTGATAAAACCAAATGCTTAAAATGAATAAGTTACATAACAGCCATTTTAGTATGATCAAAACAATGACAATGTCTCATAAAAGGTCATTTTCTTGAGTCCATTTCCCCCATGTTGGATTATTTAGTCATTTTATTTACTGATGATTTTAATTTCTCAGTGCTATTTTTTTGAAGGGCATGTGCTTTTTTTTTTTACTTTTTTGTGTCACCACAAAATGGCTGGAAAAGCAAAACCATGTCAAAGGTCATCTTATGTTCCCCACAAACACGGTGAAACCCTGCCCGCTGCTGGTGGAGTAAGTCCTCTGGTCGCCATAGTGATGTCTCTTTTAGTCATTGCAGCCTGATGCAACTGTTTAAAATCTACAAAAAAAAAAAATAAACATGCTAACGTTAGCGTGGGAGGCTAGTTTTCGGTTTGTTTGTTTTCGGTTTTTATTTGTTCTTAAAGGTTGAATGGACGATTTTTTTGGCATGAATCTGAATCTTATTTCCTCGTGGCGTGGACTGCCAATTTGTCCTGCCACGTATCAATCATAAAACGCACCTACCGCTCACCTGCAGCCGCGTGCCTAAGTGCATTGATCTATCATAATATAGTTCCCTCAGTGTACGGGGCAAAATGAAGACGGAGAAAGACAGTTCGAGCTGACTCAGAAGTGGACAGAAATCTACGGGAGACGAGCGATGCGATGTGATCCGTTGCGCTAATAAACAAACGCACGTGTGTGTTGTATCAGTCCACACGGGGGAGTGCGCATGCGCACTTCCACCTGCTTTCTCAAAAAACGACGAAAAATCGTCCATACCGCCTTTAAGTCTCTTAATTATCGAAATGTTTTTTTTATGATTTGTGTGCTGCCCAAGTTAAATACAGGTTAACACATAAATACATCACATCTGTCAATGGACTTAGGCTGTCTGGATCCCAAAGTAATGCCTTTGTTTGGCTTTTTCCAAGTTGTCCATCTCTCAGAACCGACAATTCCTTGAGTATTTTATTTTAGTTTTTGCTCAGACTGACTACATTAGCCCCTTCTTAGAAAGTCAGTTTTTACATTTCCAGTTTACAATGTTTGAGAGTGATTTATTTACTTACGTAGCTCTGTGTATCCATTAGCAACATTACAGTTTTTTTACGATTGAATAAACACAATTTTGATGATTTTGTTTTATTTAGCAAAACCCTACACACAATTAGCACAACCACAAACCCAATTATCAAAACACCATAGCTCCTTTGCAAAATGAAACACCACATATTTTCTTATCATATGAAACACACACGTTACATATGACTTAACTATCTTTGCACCAGTTACACACTGCTGTGGAAAACCTTAACAACTGGAAACACAATGTCTGATCACACTTTGTGCAAAACAATACACACTACACTACACACACTTGTGTGCATTACTGTAGACACCACACAGGACGCAAGACTAATGCTGTTTACAACGTCATTTATTTTTTGCCATATACTCAAGCCAACATGGTGAAAAAGAAAACATTTCCCAGTTTTCATGAACATAACATTTTATCCAGTACAAAAAAGAAACCCCCAATCTCCTCCCCCTCTTTCTCCCGCTTGAAGTCTTCCTCTTCCTCTTCCTCTACCTTTACCCCTACCTCGACCTCGACCTCTGGCACGGCCTCTTCCTCCTTCTTCTCCTTCTCCTCTTCCTCCTTCTCATCCTCACTCTTCCTCTTCCTTCCATTTTGGTTCAGTTTGGTGAACTCACTTGCTGCATTTTGATAGTGCTTAAACCTGATTGGTGTGTCTACAACTAAGCGATCTTGTGTTTGGTCACCTAATGACAATGTTCAATGGATTGGCACATGGGTGTGGTCATTTGGCACATGGGTGTGGTCATTTGACAGTCAGTGCTTTAGAATTGCAAAGAAGTGACATCTTGATATACTTCAGTGTCTAAATACATACAAGTGTGTTCAGTGTTGTAAATCACTGTGTGTGTTGTTTTGCACAAAGTGTGATCTGACTTATTGTGTTTACAGTGGTGCAGATCTGAGGCTGAGTCTTGCTCCTTGAGTTTGAGGTTTTGATAATTGGGCTAAACTTTGGATTTTAGTGTTTATTAAATCGTAAAAAACTGTAACTATAACTGTAAACTGTATATAACAGAACGTAACAGAACATAACGGAACGTAACAGTACAGAACAGAATGTAACAGAACAGAACGTAACAGAACGTAACAGTACAAAACAGAATGTAACAGAACAGAACGTAACAGAATGTAACAGTATAGAACAGAACAGAACGTAACAGAACAGAACAGAACGTAACAGTACAGAACAGAACAGAACGTAACAGAACATAACAGAACAGAACGTAACAGAACGTAACAGAACATAACAGAACAGAACGTAACAGAACATAACAGAACAGAACGTAACAGAACGTAACGGAACATAACAGAACAGAACGTAACAGAACATAACAGAACAGAACGTAACAGAACGTAACGGAACATAACAGAACAGAACGTAACAGAACGTAACAGAACATAACAGAACAGAACGTAACAGAACTTAACAGAACATAACAGAACAGAACGTAACAGAACATAACAGAACAGAACGTAACAGAACGTAACAGAACATAACAGAACAGAACATAACAGAACAGAACAGAACGTAACAGAACAGAACGTAACAGAATGTAACAGAACAGAACAGACTGTAACAGAACGCAACAGAACATAACAGAACAGAACAGAACGTAACAGAACAGAACGTAACAGAATGTAACAGAACAGAACAGACTGTAACAGAACGCAACAGAACATAACAGAACAGAACAGAACGTAACAGAACAGAACGTAACAGAATGTAACAGAACAGAACGTAACAGAACAGAACGTAACAGAATGTAACAGAACAGAACAGACTGTAACAGACCGTAACAGAATGTAACAGAACCTAACAGACCGTAACAGAATGTAACAGAACGTAACAGAACATAACAGCGCACTTATAACTCTAGAGCAGGTTCACAAACGGCAGATGGACAGAAGAGAGCAACTAACGAGAAGTAAGTATTTTCACTGATGAAGCCAGAGTCAATTTTCTAACTCATTTTGTCCTTTTAGATAATTATTGAAGTTTTGAGGTGAAAAGCATAAACAATAAAAGTAAAATGATTATAATTTAGAAAATATAAAATAATAATCATTCCAAAAGAGGTTTATTTATTTCTTGGCAGGGCGCCATGGTAACTCAAAAAGAACTGAAAGCACATAATAAACTTTTAGATATTTTGAGACTTTCTACCTCAAACACGAGCAAACCAATCCATTTCAATTAACTTACCACCCACATTCTACAAATGAATAGCTTTGTATCCGCCTATAAACATTGTTATCTTACTATATCTACCCCACAGTGCCAATCAATCACATAATTTCAACATTGTATCAGCATGACCTTCCCAGTAAATTTCCCCAGTAACTATTGATTAAACAGAGAGCATGCCAACCAATTTATCGCCCTGCAGGTTATTAAAAAACCTGTTGAGAACATTTGAAAAATATTGAATTTACACATACTACATTTTGAACATCAATGAAAATTTATATTTATTCAAGCCAGTTTTATTATTGTAATACTAAATAGGTTCCTCGTCAAACTCTATCCTAAAACTATGAGCGTTGACGATCGGTATATATTAGGTCATAGCCTGTCTACAAATGTCAAGAATTGCTGGGTTATACAAATAGATACGACTGTTATCATAGCAGTTCTTTTTCAATAGTCCTCACAATGACTTCTAGGACAATAAAAAAAACATATGAGTGAAGCCCATGAATACAGAATAGGCTGTGCACCCTTTGTATGGCTATGAAAAGGAGACATACAGTATGATGTGTTCTTGTCCTTTAAACATGCTCTTAATAAGATAAGATAAGATATTCCTTTATTGTCCCCTGAAGACCTTCTATGACTCTGTGGTGGCATCAGCTCCTGTACGGTGTGGCCTGCTGGAGCAGCAGCATAACAGAGAGGGAGAGGAAGAGGCTGGACAGAGTCATCAAGAAGTCCAGCTCCGTCCTGGGCTGTGCTCTGGACTCGGTGCAGGAGGTGGGGGACAGAAGGGTCCTGGCTAGATTCACATCTATGCTGGACCATGAGTGTCACCCCCTGCAGGACACTCTCTCCGCTCTGGAGAGCAGCTTCAGTGAGAGACTGATCCACCCTCGATGTGTGAAGGAAAGGTTCCGTAGGTCTTTCCTTCCTGCTGCTGTCAGACTTTATAACAAAAACTGTTAATACTGAACACTCGCAATACTGACCTAACCTAATACTGATGTGCAATTCTGTCGTATGTGCAATTGCTGTTGGAATTCATGTGCAATTCATGTGCAATTACTGTGAAATTCATGTGCAATCTATGTGCTGTCGTGACACATATTCATGTGCAATTACTGTCGTGATCACATGCAATGATATTTATGTATTTATTTATTTATTTGTCTATGGGAGTTTTTATTTATTTATAGGAGATCTTCTACTGAAAGTGTTTTTCAGACTTCCTATAAGTGATCTGTTCTTCTGTATCTACCTCTGTATCTACCTGCGTTGCACCAATGAAATTTCCCCATGTGGGACAATAAAGGAATATCTTATCTCATGGGGAGGACAGTGCCCTGGGGCGCCCCCACACTGCAGGTCCGAGTGTCAGACACACAGTTCCGGGCTCTCCCAAACTGGGGTCGGTCTGTGAGGTAGTCCAGGATCCATTCTGCCAGGTCATACTTCACACCAGCCGTCTCCAGCTTGTCCCTCAGGAGCAGCGGCTGGATGGTGTTGAAGGCGCTGGAAAGATCGAAGAACAGAATCCTCACAGAGCTGCCAGGCTTTTCCAGGTGAGAGAGAGAGCGGTGCAGCAGGGAGATGACGGCGTCCTCCACTCCGATGCCAGACCGATATGCAAACTGCAGCGGGTCCATAGCTGAGCTCACGGTGGAGCGGAGGTGGTCCAGGACCAGCCGCTCCAGTGTCTTCATCAGGTGGGACGTGAAAGCCACTGGCCTGAAGCTGTTGAGGTCTTTGGGGCGCGGTGTCTTAGTCTTAATCTAACTGGCAAGAAGAATTCAGTTATTTCAAGTTCACAATCTCCTGATGGTGCAGAACTGGATCAAACATTTTGGTCTGGGCAGAAGCCAAAAGTATTTATTTCCTCGTTGTGATCCAAATAGTTTGAAGTTAATGTTGTTTTTTATTTCCCAATCAGTTTCAGCGAGAGCCTTTCCAGATATTCACGTAGAACTCAATTCATAATTTGACACATTACAATCTGATGTGAGATGGTTTACTCTTGAGCGCTCCCTAGAACTCCAAAAAATTGGTCTACAAAAAGCACACATTCCTTTTTTTCAGTCGCGTAATTGAGTTAGCGCTCCATCTACTGGCTGCTGAGGGAATTACGAGATAACCCAACCTAGCTTTCCCACCCAGTTGTAATGATCGTGATTTGCCGACAGAAATGCTCAGAGCGAGTATTGCGATAAGTTATGGTCTGAAAAACAGAGCTGAGGATCTCGGAGCTTAACATATGAAGTTACAAAACTGGAAAATGAATTACGGATTATGCTTTGAGGCTCAGAGGGAGAGGAATTTCTAAACAGGATTCATCAAACAAGCGTGAAAGAAGCTAAATACAATGCCAGATATGTTCATGATGAGGGAACAATGTTAAAAGCTTGTAAAAAGTGAATTTAAATGTGTCCTTTAAGTAAAATGTGTCCTTTAAGGAAAAAAATAGCGAGAGATCATAGATAATTCAACAGGACATGTGACAATTTTTTAAGATGTAGCAAGAACTCTATTAAATTTTACTTGGATTATCTGCAAATGTTAACAATCTCTACAAAGGCTATAGCACCACCGTTCCTAATATGTCTTTTGTCTAGTGTAAAGCCCTTAATTCTACTTGACCTTTTTCGAGTGCATCCATTCCACAAACATATGCTTTCCGCTCGTCACAGGAATGATACGACGGCTTATGGGGAAATCGCTTGACATTTCTCTTACAGCAACATAAGGCACAATTAAAATACCAGTCATGCGTTGGTTTAAAAGAGCTGAGTGGGCCTAATCCCCCTCGACAGCTCCATCCCTGAATCCTTTTCAACGTGACACAGTGTGAAAACATTACAGAGCACGGCCTGTCATGCAAAACCCGCCACGCAGTCTGTCACATTGTAATTAGAATATATATATATATATATATATATATATATATATATATATATATATATATATATATATATATATATATATATATATATATATATAGAATGAGCACATTTGAAGGTAAATGTATAAGAGTAACTGAGGTATTTTGTTAATGGGCACTGTGTAACTGTGATGTATATATAAACACATTTAACTGAATAAATGCAAGAATGGCAACCAGAAAATGCACCTTTAATCCGAAGTAAATAGTAATTGTTATGAAACGTTGTATTTGTTCATTTTAGCTTCTTAAAACGCCGTTCTGGTGCTCAAAAAAAAAAATTAAAATCAAGAAAGGAATCTAAAAATGGGAAATCTGGAACTGGAAGATACATTTTCTTATTTACGGATTGATTTTGTGTGAAGTAAAATATCTCTTCCCGGGTTTTTTTTACACTGGCGGAGGTGTAGAAGAGGAAATGGAGTTGCTGAGGAGGCTCATGATTCTGCTGCTGTGGTGTAGTGGGAGTACATGTGATTTTATGTTGCTGTTTTGGAATGACCTTAACAGTGGTAAACTTAGATAGGATGGATTGAACAACATCGCATAATGAGAGTTGTCCAAATTTGAATAGATTTAGACCCACATAAATAAATACATGAATTTAAAGCGTTTAACACAACACAATACTCACCACATTTTATTTCACCCTTTGACCACATTTTTTTTTAATTAACTGTGACGATAAAACATAATAATACATTTGCATTTCTCCAATAAACCATGGTCTACAGTAGCTGAGTCAAATATATTTAACATAGATATTACATGATATTTGTATGGTATTTTCACTGGTCTGACAAGCTTTCCCCCCAAATCTGTTAAAGGAGAAACAAACACACCAACCTGACCTAGACACAAAACATAATTTGATTTGTTTTGGTGTTCCTGAGGCTATGTGAAAGTGTTTTGCTTGACTTCTGACAAAAACGATCCAATTGTAAAATACATTTGTTGGTTTATTTGATTGCGGTCCCCGTGCTCCATTGATGCGGCCCACTCCTGCTCCTCTAATAACTCCCCGATATGCATCATCACACTGCGGCCCTGATCAAATGTGTTTAAGAAAACTCCCTCCCGGGCCCATAAATGCCTCTTTAGAGTAATTGCTTCCATTTGGTACAGATTTAGTTTATGTATTTAGTCAAGTAGCACACTTTGACTAATGGGCGCATTAGACTGGCTGGGCCGGGGTACGCTGGAGGCTGTTCCGGCCCGTAGAGACACACACACTTATGGAGGACAGAGATGGGAGTTCAACACTAACATTGAAGATGGTACACCACAAGGAGCACTAAGAAACTATCAGAGGTTATTCATGGGTCGGAAGTGACATCACCCACGCTACTGACTTCATCTTGTGTAAAGCGCTACAAACCGTTCTTGACCTCACCTACTCCATTTTATAACTATGTATTTTGGCTTCAAAACTGCTGCCATGGACACAATCAGAAACCATATCTTTAGCGCATACTCCTGGCAGCAGAGAAAAAGTCCCTTAGAAAAATGGATGACACAAAATGTACCGACAATGAAGGACTGGACTTATTATGTATATTGGCAAAATGGAAAAAAAAAAAATCAACCTCAATTTGAAAATGCACAAATTCTATAGACTTTGTGTTAATTGGGACAGATCTGCCGGATTAAACGTACAGGACTATTTGACTGTGTTTATATAAATTGTAAGTTGCCTCTCTGTGTCATGTTCTGTGTATTGTTTTGTTTATATGTTAAAAAATACTTTAGAAAAAAAAATCTTCAAATTATATAAATATCGTATATAGTGTACAGAAGTGACCCAGGAACATCAAATCAAATCAAATCAAATCAAATCAATTTATTTTTGTAAGGCCCAAAATCACAACAACAGTTGCCTCTGAGGGCCACAGGGATATATGAAAGACTAAATTCTGACAAAAGGGATGAGTGATCAATTCTAAGGGGATGGATGATATGTTTCTTTGACAAAGGAAAGATATCATCCCTCGAGATAAAATGTTTTTTTTATATCATTTCCCATAATTATGTGCTTCATTTAAAGTGTCATTGTTCTTTGTGCATTTACCTTCTTACAAACTCAAGATAATATAAATGTCATGACAAACATACTACTTGACTAACACATTTCCAGCAATTACTTGAACTTTGTGCTTTACACCATTTTGATCACAGTTAACTGCTTTGTTCGTTTTACAGTCACTACAAACAACATCTGGCAAACTTTCAGACGCACAGCACAAATTGTATTTCAGTTCAAGGCATTCAAGTATATAAACAAAAATAATAGAAGGTTAATAGTGTGGAATAATGCGTTTTGAAATACAAACAAAGGATAGTCTACATAAATATTGTGTTAAAAGACAGCCCTAACTTACTCCAGGAGATGAGAGATTACTTCTGGTTCTCTGATGGAAGACAGCAAATGGTTTGAAACACAAGCACTTTGCAGGAGCTGGAAACATGCATCACATGCACATGCTCTCATTAGAGTTATTGCAAACGGTCATGGCATTGACGCGATCCACCCTCCGACCATTATGATCCGTTGTTGAAGTGGATGGAGCTGAAGCCAGGGCAGAGGTGGAGGGTTCACCTGCTTTTGTGCTGAATGGTAGACAAGCGCAGCAGGAGCCGGGACGATGGTCGCCACTGTGCAGGGCAGCAATTACCAGTCAGAAGCAGAACCTTGGCGTCCAGAACGTCCCAATCTAAACGGGTATTGAACTGCCTGCCCTTGGCTACGTACACATTCAGCTCTGTGGTTCGGGTAAACGGAACAGAATAAGTTCCTCGATTCCAAAGGCTACTGGTAATGCTGAGATCTTTAGTCGGATTTAAATTCTGCGGTGAACTGATCGTGTTGGGGATGTGACGGTCGTGCTTGGGAAGAAGGGAGAATGAGAGAGACCAGGTTAACACACTTGCCCTGAATCATTTTTGTCCTGAAGAGAAACATTTGAGCCCATGGGGAGAAATTGCAGCATTTGAGCTGTGGCAAGTGTGAGAAGCCGAGGGTCGGCTCGAGGAGAGGCGCGGCCAGTGGGATTCCACAGCGGGTGCACACGCTCGCGGGGGGCTGGGAGACGGTGCAATGGGGCCACCGCTTTTTGCTGGTCAATTGGTGGATTTGAGCGTTCTCTTAGAGGGTGGAGGCGCAAAATCGGTGGAGAGAGTGGGCAAGGGGCTAGTGGTGACCTCCGGACCTTTCTAACAGAATTGAGAAGGAATTGGAGAAGGCCTTCCAGATTTTGTGACGAGGTGAATGCGTCGTCCAAATCAAACTGGTTGAAAATAAGCTTATGAGCAAAAATCAAAACAGCACATTGCACGAGCTGAAAGCAGAATGAGGGGTCAGAACAGATTATTTAAACCAGGCGGCAACATCTTGAAAGGCTGTAGAAGAGAGAGGAGGAAGGGCTTGCTGAGTGATGATTGGAGCGGTGAACTGAGGACTCCAGATTGGCTTGTAAAGGGGGATTTGACTGTTTTTGTGTCTGTACAACATGTTTAGTTGCATCAATCTTTATTCATCTTTTAACTGCATGGTGACAGGACTTCAACTGTCACGCTCTAACTAGTTTTGGCAATGTTGTGGATTTTCTATTGAAAGAAAACTGGAGCAGAGTAGTCTTTAGGCCAATCATTATGTTTTTTTCAGTTTACAAGTGTGCACAGGTAAAAACAAATCTGTCCCTTCAGGAGTCCCGTCTGTCCCTAAGTGAAGTCAAAACAGGAAACACACAATTTATGCCAACCCAGGGGGCGGGAAGGCCAGTTAACAGCAGTAAATGGAGACAAGGCCTTGATAGATTAGGTTCATAACAGATTAGCTGTTCTTTGTCCTGTCTTAACAACACAATGTTCTTCTTTGTGTACAACCGTCTAGCTTTCAGAGTTACTTTATAGCATAGTTACAGCATTTTAGCAACACTAGTCCAAAAAGCCACAATATCTAACATTATGCCACGAAGTGTGAATATCTTTGTATTACCGCTATGCTGCGTTCCATTTGAGAGACCACACTGTTTTCCTAACTGTCTATTCACACTCCTAAGAGCTCCACTGTTGTTTTCTTTAGAGAGACTTTCTGCTGAGATTTGGCTCTTCAGAGAATGTTTTGTACCAATGACAAGGCTTCAACGTCACTTTCAAAGCTCATTGTTTGAGTTGTTTTGTTCCTTTATTTCCCATGAAGATTGTTTAATCTGCTTCTCTATTTGAACAGGGTAAGCTACTGGTCAGATCTGTGTAGAGGTTAACACACTCACAGTCAGAATGCAGGTTTATTTGATTTTTTTAATTGGTAATCCCTTCTATGAACCGACATTATAAGTATTTTTGAGGAAAGTGATTTTTCTTTTCTAATCGAGCTTTGGGGCACCTCTGGATGTTACTTTAAGTTCATAAATGCTGCAATTATTCCTTCATACACCTCTACAAACCCTGCCAGGACTAAATGAAATCCATCAGTTATCAGACGGTAAGATATTCAGTGAGCCAGGCTCTCTGTACAGTGATGGAAGTCCATTCAACACAGGCGAGGATATTGTACAATGGGAGTTTTATTAGAATTGGAGATTATAGACGTCTGTGACGTGGATGGTTGGGTTTGTGATGGAGTAGGGCTTTAGAGCTGTGTGACAGGTACCACACACGCAATACCTCCTTTCACCACCAGTACTCCAGATAATCCATCCAATGCACAATTCACTTCAACATCTGCTCCTAATGCTCCTGAATTAAATTGACTAAATAACTCCAATGTGCTTTTTAAAGGGGTTCAAAGCTCTGTGGGACACTAGCTTTGCAGAGCAAGATGTAAGTTAATTTGGTCTAATTTTTTTATATTTTGGCATGAATTGTTTTGGCATAGACTGTTCTCTACAAACAACAAAATATACTTTATAGTTGAAAAAAAGTAAAGAAAGTGCACTGCCTTTGGCTTTGCAAAGCAGGTGACGCCATCAGGCTAATTTACAAGTCTGATTAAAAGTGTCCAAGCAGATAAAACTCAAACTCACTCACCTTGTCTCCCTGAGCCAGATCACTTTCTGATTCATCTCACTGGAAGGGTTCAGATTTATAAGATAAGATAAGATATTCCTTTATTGTCCCACATGGGGAAATTTCATTGGTGCAACGCAGGTAGATACAGAGGTAGATACAGAAGAACAGATCACTTATAGGAAGTCTGAAAAACACTTTCAGTAGAAGATCTCCTATAAATAAAAACTCCCATAGACAAATAAATAAATACATAAATACCATTGCATGTGATTACGACAGTAATTGCACATGAATATGTGTCACGACAGCACATAGATTGCACATGAATTTCACAGTAATTGCACATGAATTCCAACAGCAATTGCACATATGACGGAATTGCACATCAGTATTAGGTTAGGTCAGTATTGCGAGTGTTCAGGACTAACAGTGTTTGTTATAAAGTCTGACAGCAGCAGGAAGGAAAGACCTGCGAAACCTCTCCTTCACACAGCGAGCGTGGATCAGTCTCTCACTGAAGCTGCTCTCCAGAGCGGACAGAGTGTCCTGCAGGGGGTGACACTCATGGTCCAGCATAGATGTGAATCTAGCCAGGACCCTTCTGTCCCCCACCTCCTGCACCGAATCCAGAGCACAGCCCAGGACGGAGCTGGACTTCTTGATGACTCTGTCCAGCCTCTTCCTCTCCCTCTCTGTGATGCTGCTGCTCCAGCAGGCCACACCGTACAGGAGGGCTGATGCCACCACAGAGTCGTAGAAGGTCTTCAGGAGTGGCCCTGTCACTCCAAAAGACCTGAGTCTCCTCAGGAGGTAGAGCCGACTCTGGCTCTTCCTGTACAGTGCGTCTGTGTTATGAGTCCGGTCCAGTTTGTGGTTCAGATGAAAACCCAGGTACTTGTACGAGTCCACTCTCTCAATGTCCCGTCCCTGGATGTTCACTGGTAAGGGGGCAGTGGGGTGACGTCTGCGGAAATCCACCACCATCTCCTTGGTCTTCCCCGCGTTGATGAGGAGGTGGTTCCGCTGACACCAGTCCACAAAGTCCTGCGCCAGTCCTCTGTACTCCGCGTCATCGTCGTCCGTGATGAGTCCGATGATGGCAGAGTCATCAGAGAACTTCTGCAGGACACAGCTGTCCGTGTCATGTCTGAAGTCTGCAGTGTAAAGGGTGAAGAGAAAGGGCGCGAGGACAGTGCCCTGGGGCGCCCCCGAGTCAGGTCCGAGTGTCAGACACACAATCCCGTGCTCTCACAAACTGGGGTCGGTCTGTGAGGTAGTCCAGGATCCACTCTGCCAGGTCATACTCCACACCAGCCGTCTCCAGCTTGTCCCTCAGGAGCAGCGGCTGGATGGTGTTGAAGGCACTGGAGAGATCGAAGAACAGGATCCTCACAGAGCTGCCAGGCTTTTCCAGGTGTGAGAGAGAGCGGTGCAGCAGGGAGATGACGGCGTCCTCCACTCCGATGCCAGACCAATATGCAAACTGCAGCGGGTCCATGGCTGAGCTCACGGTGGAGCGGAGGTGGTCCAGGACCAGCCGCTCCAGTGTCTTCATCAGGTGGGACGTGAGAGCCACTGGCCTGAAGCTGTTGAGGTCTTTGGGGCGCGGTGTCTTAGGCACAGGTACCAGACAGGAGGTCTTCCAGACCTGTGGTACCACCCTCAGCTTCAGGCTCATGTTGAAGACATGCTCCATAACTCCACACAGTTCATCTGCGCAGGACTTAAGGAGCCTGGGGCTGATGCCATCAGGTCCTGCTGCCTTCCTCACTTTAATCCTCTTCAGCTCACTCCTCACCTGTGCTGCTGTGACAGTCAGTGGTTGGCAGGGGGACCGTGTGCTGGGGGGATGGGTGAGAGATGGCGGCAGTGTGTCAGGCGGGCCGTCAACTGCTCCAACTACTGTGTGTGTTGCTGCTGTTTCTAACACTTGTTGTACATACCGTTAACACTCTGCTGGTGTATGATCGCCAAACGCTGCTAGATCTGAGAATCACCGCGGAAAATCTTCTCAATTTTGACTATTACGACAAAAAAACTGAGTCTCATTTCTTATCGGATATCCCGCCATATCTCCGCCGGACTCTAGCGCCACCTCCACGGCGAAAACGCCGCCGACGCCAGGGGAAACATAGCGGCTGTCTTGTGAGGCTGAGGGCCGGGTTTGCACGTCCTGATCGTGGTGGACATGGAGCTGGTCCTCGCCTGTGTGTGTCTCGTCGTTCCCTGGACCTTGTTCCTGCCTGTCTGGTCCCCGTTGCTGGTTCTGATGTGGTGTTCCAGCCTCGTCGCGTGTCTTGCTCCCCTTGTCTCCGCTGGCGCAGAGTCAATCTGGAATATCTGCGGCCTCTGACTCGGGCCTCCTCACCTGCTGTTCGCCCCGACGCGACAACTCCTGCTAGGTTTGGCCTGGTTAACGCCAGATCACTGGGGAATAAATCGTTTATCCTTAAGAACTTCTTCATATCCCGGGAACTGGATTTCCTCTTCATCTCCGAGACCTGGCTGAGTGTCGGTGAGTCCAGTGTCTTCACAGAACTTTTACCTGACGAGTCCTGCTATTTTAATTCTCCTCGGACGACTGGTCGAGGAGGAGGAATTGCGACTGTTTTTAAGAAAGACTTCAAATGCAAACAGTTATCGCTGTCATCCTTCACCAGCTTTGAAATGAGTCTATTTGAGCTGGGACATTCTCACACAGTGTTGTGTGCTGTGCTTTACCGGCCTCCCAAATATAACAGAGACTTTTTAACGGAGTTTTCTGTTTTCCTGGCAGATATAATGCCTAATTATGACTGGGTCCTTATTGTTGGAGATTGTAATATTCATGTGTGTTGCCGTGAAAACCCGCTGGCGCGTGAATTTTTAAACATCATTGACTCTTTCAATCTTGTGCAGTCTGTACGTGGGCCTACCCATGAACGTGGTCACACACTTGATCTTGTGTTATCTTATGGTTTGCCTGTTTTTGACCTGGAGATCTGTGATGCTATCTTCTCTGATCATATGCCTGTACTGTTTAAAGCTGATGTGTGCTGTCAAACAGTTGAACCTCGCGCTGCCACTCACAGATGTCGAATTATTAACCCCTCCACTGCTGCTCACTTCTCATCTGCTTTCAGTCAAAACTGTGTCATCCCTGAATCTGTATATGAGAATACAGAGGCCCTGAACTTATGGTTTCTTGACACCTGTCAAAATGCTATAGACATTGCGGCTCCATTAAAGAATAGACGGCAAAAGCCTAAATCTAAGGCTGAGCCCTGGCTGAATGAAACAACCCGTGCTGCCAGACAGGATTGTAGAAGAGCCGAGCGAAAGTGGAAAAAAGACAAACTACAAGTCTCTTTTCAAATGTTGAGGGACTGCTGGCGTAATTACCAATGCACTGTGAAAGAGGCAAAACGAAATTATTTTTCTGATGGTATCCTGTTGAATTCCCACAAACCTCGTGTTTTATTTAAAGTTATCAACTCTGCTCTGAATGCACCACAGACTGTTGGAGTTGAGGCATCCCCGGCTGTGTGTGAAGACTTTCTTAACTTCTTCATTGATAAAGTCACCTCTACCAGAGCACTTATTTCACCTCCTGCCATTGACCCTTCAGTGTATGTCCCCTGCTCTGCTGGTCTGGACACGTTTGAGCCAGTGACCCTCCCCTTTGTGCAGGAGATTGTTGATCATTTGAAGCCCTTAGGTTCCCCAGGTGACACTGTCCCTCCCCGACTTTTTAAGGAGGCTTTTCTTTTATCACAGTTATTAATAGCAGTCTGACTTCTGGAGTGGTTCCTGTTAATTTTAAACATGCCGTTGTGCAACCCTTGTTAAAAAAAAACCGGGCTGGATCCTACTGTTTTGGCAAATTTCAGGCCTATTTCTAAACTGCCCTTCCTTTCTAAAATCTTGGAAAAAAAATTGTCTATTCCCAGCTCATGGATTTTTTAAATGGACAAAAGATTCTTGAGATTTTCCAATCTGGTTTTAAAACCTTGCACAGCACCGAATCTGCGTTTTTAAGAGTTTTTAATGACATCTTTTTAGCTACTGACTCTGGTCACTGTGTTGTACTTTTAGATTTGACTGCAGCATTTGATACAGTGGACCATGAAATTTCTGATTGCTCGCTTGGAGCAGTGGGTGGGCATCAGTGGCACTGCATTAGAATGGTTCAGGTCCTACCTGTCACATCGAACATTCTGTGTCAGCCTGGCTGACTGTGTCCTCCACGGCTCCCCTCTCTTATGGGGTCCCGCAGGGCTCTGTGCTTGGCCCTCTTTTATTTTCTCTCTATCTACTCCCACTTGGCTCAATCCTCAGGAAACATGGCATCTCTTTTTATTGCTATGCAGATGACAGTCAGATCTATGTCCCCCTTAACAAATCTGACTCCTATAGTGTTATGCCATTGCAAGAGTGCCTAAAAGACATTAAAGCCTGGATGTCTCTGAACTTTTTAAATTTTAATGAAAAAAAGATTGAAGTCATGGTCTTTGGTGGGACTTCTGTTACCCCCATGGTTGACCTGGGTCCTCTAGTCCAGTATCAAAAAACCATCATGAGCACTCTGGGGGTGAAAGTGGACCCAGACCTTAAACTGGACAGCCAGATAAAAGCTGTCGTGAAGTCAAGCTTCTTCCAGTTGAGGCAGCTGGCAAAAATAAAACCAGTCCTTCAGAGACAACGTTTTGAAACCGTAATCCACGCCTTTGTCACCACTCGGCTGGATTACTGCAATGCTCTCTACATGGGGGTTAGTGGGTCCTCAATTGCTTGTCTCCAACTGGTCCAAAATGCTGCTGCCCGTCTTTTAACTGGAACAAGAAAATATGAGCACATTTCGCCTATTTTAGCTTCACTCCACTGGCTGCCCGTTCATTTTAGGATTCATTTTAAAACTATTTTATTTACTTTTAAAGCCTTAAATGGTCTTGCACCTCCTTACCTCTCCGAGCTGCTACACCCCTACACTCCCAGCCGTTCCCTCAGGTCAGCTGACCAGCTACTCCTGGCAGTGCCACGGGCTACGCTAAAGGTCAGAGGTGAACGAGCCTTTGCAGTGGCAGCTCCAAAACTGTGGAACAAACTGCCACTCCCCATAAGAAAAGCCTCCTCACTGCCTCTTTTTAAATCGCCTCTTAAAACTCAGCACCTTTTTATTTATTTTATTTTGTTTATTTTTATTCCATTGATTTTAGTGTGTTTGTTTGATTCAATTTTCTATTTGATTTTGTTTTTATATCTTATTTTATTACTTTTATCCTATTTTTGCCTGTCTTTTACCTTGCTGTGAAGCACTTTGGAACCCTCTGGTTGTATAAATCGTGCTATATAAATAAAGTGGATTGGATTGGATTGAGTCCAGGCGAAGTGGGGAGCTGATGGTCCAGGGCAGATAAGCGAAGAGGAACAGATGCAGGGCATTGTCCAGCTCTGGAAGAGGGAGCATGCAGCTGTGCAGGGGGAGGGGCGGGAAGTGAGCATTTAAATCATTCACCCACTGTAGATCCCCCTCTGTCTCGGCAGGGGGGATTTTGAAGCCTGAGATGGTTTTCAGGCTCCTCCACACTCCCTGAATGTTCTTTTGCTGCAGCTGCTCCTCCATCCTCCTCTTGTAGCCGGCCTCAGCCTGCCTGATCTTCCTCCTCAGCTCCTTCTGCACAGTCCTCAGCTCCTCCTTGTTCCCTGACCTGAAGGCTCTCTTCTTCTCCTTCAACAGAGCCTTCAGTTCACGGTTAATCCATGGATTGTTGTTTGGAAAACACCGCACCGTCCGGGAGGGAACAATGTTTTCAAAACAGAAGTTGATGTAGTCCGTGATGCACTCTGTGATGGTGTTGATGTCCTTCCCATGTGGGCCATGGAGTTCAATCCAGACAGTGGTGCTGAAGCAGTCCCTCAGAGCCTCCTCGCTCTCAGCAGACCACATCCTCACCTCACGGGACACCACAGGCTGCCTGCGCACGATGGGTTCATACACAGGCCTCAGATGGACAAGGTTGTGGTCCGAGCTGCCCAGGGGAGGGAGGGGGGAAGAGGAATAAGCCTCCTTGGTGTTGGCAAAAAACAAGTCCAATGTTCTATTGTTTCTGGTGGGGCAGGTAACATACTGGGTGTATGTTGGTAGAACAGAAGAGGCAGAAGCGTGGTTAAAGTCACCAGAGACGAGGAAGAGAGCCTCTGGGTGCTGTGTTTGCAGCCTACAAGTGCAGGAGAGCAGTGCTTCACAAGCATATTCAGCATTGGCAGACGGGGCCACATAGACTGCGATATGTACCAGTCTGTTTATGGATAATAATAATAATAATGCCTTCACTTGTTTTGGGCTTTACAGGCTCAACAAAGGCACTCGACATTGTAGTCGTTATCCATTTACTTTATATGGTGGTAAGCCACCTCTGTAGCTACAGTTGCCCTGGGGCAGAGTGACAGAAGTGAGGCTGCCAATCTGTGACCACCATCCAATCACTCAAACACGCACCACGATGACAGAACTTGTCAAACCACTTAGCCGATCCCGTACGCAACATTTTTGTATCCACGTATGCGTTATAAATGGGACCAGGGATCTGTGGAGTGAGCCTGCCTTCTGCATGTTTATCAAGGTATTTTTAGCAACGAATACACCTGGAATGAAATACGTGCAAGACAGATACAGCTAGTGCATTGCTGTAGAACATTCTCTGCAACATCTCCATAAAGAGAAAGTTTCATAGTACACTTTTAACTATTTGCAAACGTTTTAACTACTTGTCTGAGAGAATTGTCACATACTCTCGATTTGCAAAATCGAGAGTATGCTATCCTTAAAAGGAAGAAAGATTTTGGTATAGCATGCTATTATTTTCTTTTGATAAATTACCCAAGGAAAGATTGTGCAACCTTCTCCTCTTTGAAGGCGCTTGATAGAACATCTGTCTTGGTGGCGCGCTGCAGCTGCCAGGGAAATGAAACCTTGAAGCAGGCTGGGGACTTCACGTTTTGTCATGTTCATTGTTTGCTGCTCCACATTCCCCTATGAGACCTAATGGTAATGCCCGGGCTGCTGACAAGATAACAAGAGTGCACTGGTTTAAAGATGAACGATGGGTCTGTTTTGCAGTTTGTAATCCCTGCCACAAAGCTAATTGATTCAATCCAAGATCCCGCTTCCTCTTTAATCTAGATATAACGGAGCTGTCCAATTAGCAGGACTGGAAAGCTCAAAGGACCGCCACAGTGTAATTATGTTTACCAGTTTGTCAGATGCTGAACTAAGACGTCAAACCAACCAAGGCGATGGTAAATGTCTGGTGAGACCTTTTTGTAATTGTGATGAATTATTTTTGGGGTGTTAAGTGAAGTTTTAGCTCGCATAGTAAGAACTGGAAGAATAGTTTTTATTTGTACATCATTTGTCCCAATAATAATACAAATAATTTTACCATTGCCATTGAAATGAACATCTCTTTTGAATGGTTCTCAAAATAGTGCTTGTAACAGAAAGCTGAAACTCATGAAAACATTGCAATTCAAAATGTGTTGGAGCAGCACATCAAAGTCTTGAACCATGAAATGTAAAATATTTGCGTGACGGCGTCTTAGAAAACTAAAACGCTTACGACAGACTAGACTACACATTTCACATCATCATAGTCAAGAGATTCTACTAAAGATCTCGCTTGATTTTCCATGGCCATTGCTCAGATCCTGATTTACTGGTCACTCTACGTTCCTGCTCTCACCTATGGTCATGAGCTTTGGGTCATGAGCTTTGGGTCATGACCGAAAGGACAAAATCGCAGATACAAGCGGTGGAAACGAGGAAGAGCTGGAGGAAGTGTTAGTGGAGAGGGAGGTCCGGGTACTCTGCCCAGACCTCCGATAAGTGGAAGAACGTGGACCCATGGACTATTCCACCTAACAAAGTCATCATTTAGAACAACAAGGGAAACGTGTCATTTGCACTTGACTTTATGCACTTTGATTCAGCACGGCCAACCAAACTGCACAGACTGTCCCACTCTTAAGTACGTTCAGTCAGTTTAAGTATTATTAATGGTCCCCGATGGGAAATCTGTTTCCTGTTGGACCCGTCATTCAAAGCAGCCGGGGCAACCTCGGAGCTTCTTACTGTGAGACAAGAGCTCCTGTTGTTTATGAGGCAGTCTCATTCTTCACGTTCATCTACACGTGCACTGTAATTATGTAACCGAGAGACAGTGGGAACTGAATTAAGACCGAGGCGATACGATGATAAAAAAAAGGATGATCTCTGTGACGATATGCTCTTTGGTGAAATCATCTTTGATTAAGTTCTGTCTTAACACAGCTTTGTTCTCATGCACAGACACATTACCTCACCCACTTCAGCATGACGTCTCAGAGGAAGCAAATAGTTTTAGTCATTTCCCAAAGACATTGTTGACATGATATTACGCCTACAAGAATTGAGATCAAATCTAAATTGTATTCAAGACTCTACAGCCCACACCGTTGAATGCTGCCTCTTTCCAGTGACTTTTGAATGTATATTTTGATATGACACAGTTATATTTGCGATAGTCTTTTACTACAAGTGTTTTCGGACAGCTTTATGCAGCCTCTCTGACAGTTGTCTCCAAAGCTTCTCTTGATCCAAACCTTCTTTTTGCTCAACGTCTACCTCTCACCACTGAGCGCTTTGTTCTTCTTCTTAAAGGAGAGGACTCGCATTCTCCAGTCTGTGTCATGGATAAAAGATGCGGAGGACATAAACAGCCTGGCAGTGTATTTCATTATGCTCTTAAAGTCACTCCCTTTTGAGGCTCTGTCTGTCCCATCAAACGCAGACACGGGCCGCTGCTGTAGGCTTTTTTGATGTGGTGCACTTTCAGAGGCAGCGTCTGAAGTGTGTGTAGCAAGTGTAGGTGAGACATCCTCATCCACCAAGTGTCAAACCCGCCTCAGATTCATACTCTTTAATTAAATCCTGCTTTGACGCAAATGTCTGTCTCCGAGGACCTGAGCGATGGAGGTTGAGAGTTAAAAAGATATAAATTTCACTGCCATGCATGAGAGGAAGCCACACGCTGACTTAGATTCATTGATTTGGGAGAGAGTATGGAATAGATAGAGCTTTGTAAGAGAAATAGAAGATGGGTTGAGTTTCAAAAGGCCTCTGATGTTTCGTTTTGGTAATATTACTTAAGTCTATGTATCTGCAAAGGAGATATCTGTAGTTTTAATTGTCACGCTGGGGATTCTGCCGTGCAAATGTTTAAAAGACTACTCGGGAGATATTTCATTTCAACCACTGTAAATGCTCAGAACTACTGTTTGCAGGTGTTTTGTAAAACTATACTGGTTACTGACTACTGATTACACCTTCTAAAATAATGTACTCTGAATAATTTGATTACTATTTACAGTTACTAGGGAAAATAGGAAACATACAGTTCGTGAATCTACTTTGCATTAAAAAGCATTAAATCGTTGGTTCACAGTTGATATGCATCTGTTTAACCTAAAATGACATTGCATTTTTATCTTTTTAATGATGTGATTATGATTTAAGCATTTAATGATGTGTGAATGATGTGTGAATGAATGTGTTATGGATTATACACATTTCTGCCAAGGAAATAAGTAAATATGTGTGTATGCAATCTGTCACAAGGCTTCAAATCTAGTGGTAATGTAGACTCCTATTCAATGGTCAAACAAATGTATTTATCTAGAATTTCACTGTTTGCTGTATTGTTACATTTCTCATCCCTGGTGTTGGTTACAGACTACTCTTCGTGGGAAGATTGGCGTGTATTGGTGTATAGATAGTGTCTTGCCCTAGAGCAGATTAACATTAACAGAGGAAAGTAAGATTTAAACAGCTAAGCATTTGGTATCAGGGCAACAGCTCTACCTGTGCCTCCTGTTCACAATATTACATTTGGTCGGAGGCAATGTTGCTGCTGCTACACACAACCAACAATATGAAAGCACAACTCCATTTACATCCAGTACAAATGACTCCAGGCAGAATCCTTCGGAAAACAAGTCCATCAAAGAGAACCTTGTTAACCGGATCTCCACTGTGCCGAGATGAGACGAGCAGCGCTTTCCCACAATCCCCTGCTGCGATCGGCATCAGTCTCTCGCATGCCCACCTCTGGAACGGGAGCCCAGCCCACAACTTTGATTCCTCTGGTCAACACAGAGACGAACAGGCGAAAAGAGAAGTCTGCAAATCATCCGAGTCGATTGTAGTTTAAAGGGACCTCTTATGCATTATATAGAGGTCACAAACTCATCTGTTGGACCGTGAAAGACGAGGAGTTTGAACCAAGAGCTACAATGGTTACCATAGAAACAATCAAAACTGCACACAAAGGCTCGTCAGGAGAAACAGATGTTGTCCCAAAACGGCTGCTGCACCAGAGAAGTGCAAAGCTGGAAATGTTAGTTTTTGGTCATTTTAATAATATGAAGCCAGAAAAAAAGGGATGATATTGTCAAAAGTACAGCTCAGTCCACGAATGTACTGTTCAAAATGTGTGAGTTTGTTTATGATTATGGACTATAAACTGAAGCTTAACCCATTAAAGGCTGGACATTTAATAAATAAAAATAAAAACAATAATCCCTGCCTTTGTAAATGTACTGCCCAGTACTGCTGTTTGGGCAAAACTACAAGTACGATGATGGCAAACTTCATTGCAGCATGAAGGTCCTATAAGTGCTATTGTTACCCACCACTCAACACATAAACCACATAAAACTATGATGCAATGAGCTGTTATTATGTGACAATAACTGACAAAGACATATCCAAACTAAGCCTGGTCTAAACTAGGACTAAACCTGTGGACCGCCGTCTCTCGTCCTCACTCTCTTTCTTTCAAAAATCAATGACTTTTAAGTATCTTGTCTCCACACAAGTTGCGACTGGCTCAGCTTTCTCTCTAAAGTGTCATTATCATATTGTGTTTATTTTGATATTGTACCGTTTTAAAAGCATGACCTGAGATGACCTGAATGACCTGATGAACTACACCCGACTAAACTGACCATCAACTTTTATTTTAGTGACAAAGAGCCTGTGTTATTGATCTCACCATATCCAGTTACCCATCGAGCACTTTATACGTTCTTCCTTGATTCTGTCGTTCGAGCTTAGTTCATCTTTAATTGTCCGGATGACTTATTGGAAATGGAAACGTACTTTGTTCAAATTTGCTTTGAGCTCACGCAGCTTTTAATCACAGCTTAGTGAGGAGAGTCAACACTTCCAACTTAATGTGCCTTATATTTTATGCCAAGCACCTGTCAACTTATAACAACAACTTTATGGAAACATTTTGCTGAAATGTAAATTGCGAGGAGAACGAGTTGACTCACTTCCAGGAACAAATCAATCAAGAACTTTAGGCTGGAATTGAGCAAAAAGGATGTTTCCAAAAGTATGTGCTTTTGAAAAGACTTGAGTTTGATTAGGGACATTCTGAGGGATGTTTTCACTCAAGAACATGCACAATAATCTGATTATTCTACTCCTGGTTCTCAAGAGCAAGATCGAGATCTGGAGAAAGCTTCCCATGAGCTAAATGTAATTTATTTGTGTTGCTGGTTCACAGCGTTGGATGGGTCAAATGCAGATGATCGTGGGTAACCCCAACCTCCATAGTTCAGAACGCAACAAGAACATGAACAATATATGGATCTGTAAGGTAAATACACTCCAACTTTATCAAACTACTCATAATGGATGTTTTAAACTGTTGCTTTTATATACTTTTATTTTATGTCACTGAAACATAGACTGGAAAAAAAGTGTCTTAACCTATTAGATTTTTAATTATCCTTGCAGTGAAAACATGTGAAAAGTGATGTGATTATGTGAACAAAATAACCATTTCTGACACGATTAAACAAAAGGCTGTGGTGTAGTGCATGAAGTTATAATGTACTTATGTAAAGGCATTAACGACAACAGATGCTCCACCTCAGACCTCGGTATCCTCGGTACAGAGACAGAGATTTTAAATATATTTAGATTAAATTCTGTGTGTGGGGGGGTTCGTGTGCCCCTCCCAGGCCTGTGTACTCCTCCCAGGCCCATGTACTCCTCCCAGGCCCATGTACCCCTCTCAGGCCCATGTGCCCCTCCCAGGCCCATGTGCCCCTCCCAGGCCCATGTACCCCTCTCAGGCCCATGTGCCCCTCCCAGGCCCGTGTACCCCTCTCAGGCCCATGTGCCCCTCCCAGGCCCATGTACCCCTCTTAGGCCCATGTGCCCCTCCCAGGCCCTTGTACCCCTCCCAGGCCCATGTACCCCTCTTAGGCCCATGTGCCCCTCCCAGGCCCGTGTACCCCTCTTAGGCCCATGTGCCCCTCCCAGGCCCGTGTACCCCTCCCATGTCTGGGTGCCCCTCCCAGGCCAATCTGCCACTCCCAGATCCATGTGCCCCTCCCAGGCCTGTGTACCCCTCCCAGGCCTGTGTACCCCTCCCAGTTCTGTGTGCCCCTCCCATGTCTGGGTGCCCCTCCCAGGCCCATGTACCCCTCTCAGGCCCATGTGCCCCTCCCAGGCTCGTGTACCCCTCCCATGTCTGGGTGCCGCTCCCAGGCCAATCTGCCACTCCTAGATCCGTGTGCCCCTCCCAGGCCTGTGTACCCCTCCCAGGTCCGTATGCCCCGCCCAGGCCCATCTGCCACTCCCAGATCCGTGTGCCCCTCCCAGGCCCCTGTACCCGTCCCAGGCCCCTGTACCCCTCCCTGGCCCCTGTACCCCTCCCTGGCCTGTGTGCCCCATACAACCAGCTCCTGACAGAGCTTCAGATTGTGTCGTCACATCTCAGAGAATTTCCAGTTGGCCTAAAGTAAAACCAAAGGAGATTTAAGATACTAAACTTAGAATTCATTGAAGAATATTGTAAACATAAAGCGCGATAGAAGTGTTGACCAGTAGTGGGCCAGCATCTTATGTATACATTCCATATATTCTGTTGCTAATGTATGGCTGTGGGAGTCCTGCACGTGTGGCCCGAGCTCCTCATTTGGAGATCCCCATGAGCATCCTTATTCTGCACAGGCCCATGTAACTCACGCGACCGTCTGATCCTTAGTTTTCTGAAGCTTGCACGGGTTCTCGTCCGGGCTGGAGGAGGTCGATTAAATGTGAACAGTGTGACAGGAACATTATATAGAGTGTGAAAGCAAAAGTGGAAGCACCAAATTAACAAAACTGCAGCAATCAACGATAAAAGCCCCCCAGAAAGAGTGTTGTGGCTGAATGAAGAGTGACAGGGTTGTTTGGAACTGTGGTTTGAGTTTGAGTTCCTAAAGTTTTTAGCATTTGATGAATTGACCCTAACCTTCAGGCTATTTAAACAGCCTTTTGTTATGTTAAAGAAACCGCTAAAGCCATTTAGTCCTGATTTTTAAACATAAGAAATACACCCATTAGTTCTCGAATATAGATAACAAAACCCACAGTGTAACAACCTGTAAACACATGTGACCCGGACGTAACACATTGCAACTGATCTGCATGTAAATACACAGTTTAACCAGCCGTAATGAAATAGAACCCAAATGAACTTGTAGATTAGGTATTAGATTAGGTTTGAATAGAACTCATGAATTAAACCTAAAAATAGAAGACCAGCTTTTAAGTTTAACAAGAAAATGTATAAATCACAACTATTTGTACAGTGACACAATCAAGAGTACAATACAATAAAATAAAATGGCGCCTCTTTAGTCTTTAGCCAGCTGTGAGTTTACTCATGAAACCCGACTGTCCTTGCAATGATCCCAAAGCTCGCCAACAGTCCAGCTGCAAGCATCAGTATTGTGGGCTCAAGTTCAACTGGAATCTTCCCCTCAAATCTTGATCCAACCACAAGAAAGACCTGGCTGATTAAACGCGTGTTCCAGTGCAGAGCGATGTCACGGCTCTGCTCCCATCAAAGAGTTTGCCTGCAGCCGGTCGTATATTTGTCCCAAATCCAAACTCTTCGTTGGCTCCCCCCGGTACAGTCCAAATACTGCAAACTCCTGTGTTTTTCTGTTCATTCCCGGACCTGTTGTGGAGCATGTTGTCTTGCTGCTCGGCCTAAAGCAGGAAAAAGTGGCAACGTCGCCGCGCACACTCCACAGACCCAACGAGACCCCCCATTGGCCGCTGCACAACTACATAACTCTTAATGCAGTTCTGTCAGTTTACAACCAAATAACAATTTATATGAAATGTTTTTCAATACTAGGATCAATTTTACCTCTCAAATACATCATCCTAATTTTTCCATTAAAGACTTGGTATTCAACCTTAATTCTTTTCCACCTGGGTTACAAACTGTACTTACTGAAGCCGGAGTACTATGCAGTATGTGTCAACGTGTAGTAGTGTAGTGTGTAGTAGACACTGTTTAGTTTAGTAAATTAAATCTGGTTTCAAACTGAAAGTAAAGAAAGAGAAAAGAAACCTGAACAAGTTGACATTCTACTTATTACCTTACTCTTCTTAGCGTGAATTAAAACACAGCTAATGCCTGACAGTATGTGAAAATACAAATTACGCCCATTACAATACTATTACATACAGCCGGTGTTGGATTATAAATGGAAACATAATGACGCTCTAGAGGTGCCTGTATATAAAGTCCTGTCTCTGATGCATTGGTTCATATTACATTGCAGTCACGCTCCACACAAGCGGAGGGAAACCAGTTATGTATGCGGCAGAACAATCTAGGACTTTTATGATTTCCAAGTGTTGGAGAAAAAAAGAAGAAGAAAAAACGCCTTTTATTTTTTCTATCAAATTACATCGACTGTGTGCCTCCCGGACTGATTTTTATTACTGCGTCAACAGCTCACTGGGTTTGGTGCGATCTGTCTCTCAACGGCTCCAGAGTGTGAAATCAAGTGTTCAGACAAAGCAGATGTCAAAGCGTGTGGTCCAGTTCTTTTAAGATTGCTTTGTTTTTTTTAACGGCACATTTTCGAATGAGCAATCAGGTTGGCTATTAATTCAATTGGTGCTGTTCTTCCCGCAAGTATTTTTCATTTGCATAAAAACAGTTATAACATTTATGTAGATTTAGAGTTCATTAATACAGTGAATAAATGTGTCGTTGGAGTGTTAAGTGTAACACAATGAGCTACAGGAACAGTTTTGTCTCAAGACAATTTGTTCATAATGAGCGAACATTTTCAGCTTCTGGGGCTTCTCGCAAAACCGTTTGTACTAAATCTACTTATAATCTTGGTTAAAAATCTACAGGTCGGACGAGTCATTGAACTAAATTGCAGTTAAGATAAATATATTTAGAATTTTGCAAAAAAAATTAAAACAGACGTTATCGCAGAATAACACAGTTACGTGTCATCTTTAGAGAGTCAAAAAAGTTGTTTATTTTGTGTAAATTCTGCATAAAATTTGTCTTGAATGAGTGTCCTTAGTGTGATGTCACTTCCTGTTATTTTCCACCCATTTTTCAACATTTTCTCCACAAATACCTGCTCGATTGGTGTAAAGCTGTGAAGTTTATGTACAACAGGTATAAATACACCAAATAAAGTTAACATTTGAAAATCGTAAAAATCTGTCATGGGCACTTTATGGGTGGCTGGGCGCTCCCTTAGAGATAGTGTGAGGAGCTCAGTCACACAGGAGGAGCTCGGAGTAGAGCCGCTGCTCCTCCAGGTCGAGAGGAGTCAGCTGAGGTGGCTCGGGCATCTGTTCCGGAGCCTCCTGGGCGCCTCCCTGGGGAGGTGTTTCGGACATGTCCCACACGGAGGAGGCCCCGGGAAGACCCAGGACACGCTGGAGGGACTATGTTAGTTTATTGATTAAAATATATTAAAAGTCAAAATTAAATATGAGTTAGTAAATTCCTATTTCATATTTTGGAAATTAAAAACATTATTAAAAAATATTAAAATACTATATTATTTCTGTATACAATTTTTAAAAGATAACCGAAATAAAGTGCCTTATTTTTGTATTTGTTTAAAGGTTTTTGACCTGCTACTGTTGATGCAACTGGAATAAAAGTTTGAAGCTGAGTTGAGACTTGCTTCTTTTTCCTGGGTCTTTTGAGTTGGACCAGCATTCATCAAGAATAACCTTAACAGTTACAAGCTAATTTCCTAGTGTGATGTCATCAGTTACAAACAGGAAATAAGATAAAGCCGGTTGGACTCTCAAGTCTAAAGAATAAAGTCTGGCGGTAATGCAACACTTGGATGCCAACCGCCATAAAACAACAACAACATTTGCTATTCTGAGATACATTTTCTATAATTTTCAGCAACATTTATTTTTACTCCATTTTAGTTCAATAAGTAGTCCAACCTGTCAAAGGCACATCAAGCCCAGTGCACGCAGGACAGAGTACATATCATGCATGTGTGTGTGGTGCACTGTTGTGTATGATCTTCTTTTTATTGAAAAAAAAATCAACTGGAGTGGTTAACAGAGAGCCTCTTTAGCACATCCAATGACAGATTACCAAAGGTCAGTTTACCAAAAGTGGAACGGCTGTTCATTGTACAAAGTTAACGGGGCAAACAGAGCTGTCGTGATCTGACTCCAAATGAAGATGTGTGGCAGTTTGGGAGGAAAAGTTGGCACTCAAAATTCCTGCGCAAAAGTCCATCCAAAATGCCACTCAAAAGGACAATGGGAGTGCAAGGAACTCATGTTTGTGTCAGTTTAACTCTTTTCCATTGGAGTTAACTATTGTGTTCATTAAACAAGCTTTGCCTTTGCTCTTGTTTACAGTATAGTTGCTAAGTAACAGTATGGAATTTCTGCTCATGTCACACTTGTTCCAAAACATTACATACAAACATCATCAAATTGTCAAACTAGAAAACATTGAGCATGTTTTTATTTTTATTTATTGAATTATTTATTTTATTTTAAGTGATTTTATTTGATTTATTTGATTGTATTTATTTGATTGTATCTATCTTATTTATTTTTACCTTAAATAAGCTATTTAAAAATCTGCTAAAATGTTTTAGTTAATGCAATATGTTGTCTAAAATAAAGCGACATTAGCAAAAATACATAGAAAATAATTAATGAGAAATAAGTCAGTCCTAAAATTATCTTTAAAAAAAAAAAAAAAAAAAAAGTATGCTATATATAAGACCTTACATTCAAGACGCTTTACAAAACCCTTTGGTCAAATCCCAGCATCCCTTCCTTCTCCGCTAATGCTATAACTTTCTAAAGGCCCTTTTAACCGCATTTGACTCATAACGAAAAGGACGGCTAATGGTGAAAGTGAAGCTATAAACTCTCCATTCTGTGAGTAATATAACCTTTACATCATGAAATTATATACGCGCTCCCGAGTCTTCACCCCAAAGCATTGTGGGAACGTTTCTTAAATGCCTTCTTCTGGTGAGTGCTATGTTTTGATTAGCACTTAACCAGGCGCAGAGATATTGATTTCACTCCACACTGTACTGCTTACATTTCAAAATCAGAGCCCAGAAATCCAATAAGTCTTTGAGGTGCGTTCAAATGCACCAGGTTTCAAAAACGAACAGTGTTATTTTTGGTGCTAAAAGCATCTCGGATCGGAAAGAATATGGCGCTTTCTCGTTTTTAATTCGGCAACATGCTCTTATCTGCTGAATGCAATCTATTAATTCCCAGTCACGAGTATTTAATACCTAACGCTTACCAATTTACTCTTGAATAAGCTAAAATTGGAGCCTTCTTAGAAATGATCTCAACAGAAGTGGCGAGTTAACAAACAACAAATGTGTGCTTCATATGTAGATGGTCTTATTATTATTATTATTATTATCAAGCGTTGTTTATCCACTGGTACCATCTTTATTAATATATGTCAGAAGTAATGCATTGAAACAAAGTGGAGTGGATTTGATGGAGGAAATTGCATACATTACGCTAAAAGGTTATCAAAATCATACACCTTTACCAGATTCCTCCTAATGATTTCAGCTCTAGTTAATAACCGGCTTTTATGAGAGCACCTATTGTTTTTAAGCCTAATTTACACTGTATTTCACGTTCAAACTCAGTACACGTTCGAGCTGCTGTGTTTGCGCTGTTCTTGGGTCTACGGCACTCTGTAGAATTTAAAGTAGACCTGCCTGTACCAAAAGGCTATCAAAGGTGTATGAAAGTATGGATAAAAAATACATCATATTCCTATTTCAGTTGTTTAAAATGGATAACGTACAGAGATACAGTTAAATTATTCAGTTAGGATTGACACCTGTTTGCACAAATAATACACGTTTCTCACATGTTGGTTCAAGTTGCTGTGTGTAATCTTCCAATGTAGATAGAGGCTTTGAACATAAATAACTCAGAGTGCAATCACACCCTGTTGGTAATCTGCTACCATCTGAAACTTTTGAGCCATTTTCCTCACTTCACGTTCAGCCACACAAACTAAACCTTTTGAATGCAGCGTGTCACCCTCATTTGTGGCGGCGCAGCGATGAAAACTATTGAAAAGGGTTTGGACGCCACTGATTTAAATGACAGACAATTAGGCAATTAAATTTGACATTTATATTCCAAGAGGACCACCCTGTGTTCCTAATTGTATCGATAAAATGTCAGAATGCGTCACTCGACTCCTGTTTTCTGTTTATGACCATAACAGTCCTCATAATGGAAAGACCAGCAGAAGAAATACTGTTTAACTGTAAAGAGAACACAGACATAATAAAAACAACTAAACTAAAATAAAAAGTAAACAAAATTGGAAATACAAACCACAAGCTCACAAGTACAGTGCTTTTATTGTGAAAATGTCCCCAAACATTGTTTTAAAGCGCTTTTATTGTGAAAATACCCAACACATTGTTTTACAGTGCTTTAATTGTAAAAATCCCCACTGTTGAGTTTCTGTGCTTTCATTTTGAAAATCCCAAAACATAGTTTTGCAGTGCTTTTATTGTGATAATCCTCAAAACTGTGATTTACAGTGCTTTTGTTGTGATAATCCTCAAAACTGTGATTTACAGTGCTTTTATTGTGAAAATCCCAAAAACTAGAATAACAGCACTTTTATTGTGAAAAAAATAGTTTTACACTGCTTTTATTGTGAAAATACCCAAAGCATTGTTTTACAAAGCTTTAATTGTAAAAATCTACTAACACTTGTTTTTCTATGCTTTTATTTTGTAGAAAACAAAATGTGTTGCTTTAGAGTGCTTTTATTTTGAAGGTTGTACTCGATGCAGTTCTTCTTCATTACTGCAATAGCCGACAGTAGCAATGTGAATCACTGGAACCCAAAAACCTAGATTTACAGTGCTTTTATTGTATAAAACCCAACTTCATTGTTTCACAATGCTTTTATTTTGAAGGTAGTACTTGGTGTACTTCTACTGCATTACTTATGTCCTGGGACCAGGGTCTCTGGTCTAGACTACTTTTGGACTTGGTACTAGGATTACTAGAATTCTGAATGTAAAAAAAATATACTACTACATAGTACTAGTCCTACAACGTTGTACTACAACTTACAATATAGTACTAAAAGTACTGAATACACGGCAAGTACTAGGATTACTAAAATTCTAAAAGTGCAAAAATAGATCTACAAAACAACAAACCTGAGAAAGAAAACCCAAAGAAAACACCACCCGGAACAAAGTACAAAAAGTATTCCAATGTAGTACTGCAACATAGTACTACAACATGGTACTACAACATAGTATTGAAAATACTGAACACACTGCAAGTGCTAGGATTACTAGAATCCTAAAAGTACAAAAATATATTACAACGTAGTAAGATAAGATAAGATAAGATAAGATATTCCTTTATTGTCCCACATGGGGAAATTTCATTGGTGCAACGCAGGTAGATACAGAGGTAGATACAGAAGAACAGATCACTTATAGGAAGTCTGAAAAACACTTTCAGTAGAAGATCTCCTATAAATAAATAAAAACTCCCATAGACAAATAAATAAATAAATAAATACATAAATACCATTGCATGTGATCACGACAGTAATTGCACATGAATATGTGTCACGACAGCACATAGATTGCACATGAATTTCACATGAATTGCACATGAATTGCACATGAATTCCAACAGCAATTGCACATATGACAGAATTGCACATCAGTATTAGGTTAGGTCAGTATTGCGAGTGTTCAGTACTAACAGTTTTTGTTATAAAGTCTGACAGCAGCAGGAAGGAAAGACCTACGGAACCTTTCCTTCGCACATCGAGGGTGGATCAGTCTCTCACTGAAGCTGCTCTCCAGAGCGGAGAGAGTGTCCTGCAGGGGGTGACACTCATGGTCCAGCATAGATGTGAATCTAGCCAGGACCCTTCTGTCCCCCACCTCCTGCACCGAGTCCAGAGCACAGCCCAGGACGGAGCTGGACTTCTTGATGACTCTGTCCAGCTTCCTCCTCTCCCTCTCTGTGATGCTGCTGCTCCAGCAGGCCACACCGTACAGGAAAGCTGATGCCACCAGTCGTAGAAGGTCTTCAGGAGTGGCCCTGTCTCTCCAAAAGACCTGAGTCTCCTCAGGAGGTAGAGCCGACTCTGGCTCTTCCTGTACAGTGCGTCTGTGTTATGAGTCCAGTCCAGTTTGTGGTTCAGATGAACACCCAGGTACTTGTATGAGTCCACTCTCTCAATGTCCCGTCCCTGGATGTTCACTGGTGAGGGGGCAGTGGGGTGGCGTCTGCGGAAATCCACCACCATCTCCTTGGTCTTCCCCGCGTTGATGAGGAGGTGGTTCCGCTGACACCAGTCCACAAAGTCCTGCGCCAGTCCTCTGTACTCCGCGTCATCGTCGTCCGTGATGAGTCCGATGATGGCAGAGTCGTCAGAGAACTTCTGCAGGACACAGCTGTCCGTGTCATGTCTGAAGTCTGCAGTGTAAAGGGTGAAGAGAAAGGGCGCGAGGACAGTGCCCTGGGGCGCCCCCACACTGCAGGTCCGAGTGTCAGACACACAGTTCCGGGATCTCACAAACTGGGGTCGGTCTGTGAGGTAGTCCAGGATCCACTCTGCCAGGTCATACTCCACACCAGCCGTCTCCAGCTTGTCCCTCAGGAGCAGCGGCTGGATGGTGTTGAAGGCGCTGGAAAGATCGAAGAACAGGATCCTCACAGAGCTGCCAGGCTTTTCCAGGTGAGAGAGAGAGCGGTGCAGCAGGGAGATGACGGCGTCCTCCACTCCGATGCCAGACCGATATGCAAACTGCAGCGGGTCCATGGCTGAGCTCACGGTGGAGCGGAGGTGGTCCAGGACTAGCCGCTCCAGTGTCTTCATCAGGTGGGACGTGAGAGCCACTGGCCTGAAGCTGTTGAGGTCTTTGGGGCGCGGTGTCTTAGGCACAGGTACCAGACAGGAGGTCTTCCAGACCTGTGGTACCACCCTCAGCTTCAGGCTCATGTTGAAGACATGCTCCATAACTCCACACAGTTCATCTGCGCAGGACTTAAGGAGCCTGGGGCTGATGCCATCAGGTCCTGCTGCCTTCCTCACTTTAATCCTCTTCAGCTCACTCCTCACCTGTGCTGCTGTGACAGTCAGTGGTTGGCAGGGGGACCGTGTGCTGGGGGGATGGGTGAGTCCAGGCGAAGTGGGGAGCTGATGGTCCGGGGCAGATAAGCGAAGAGGAACAGATGCAGGGCATTGTCCAGCTGTGGAAGAGGGAGCATGCAGCTGTGCAGGGGGAGGGGCGGGTGACCGATCAAACCTCAAGAAGTGAGCATTTAAATCATTAACCCACTGTAGATCCCCCTCTGTCTGGGCAGGGGGGATTTTGAAGCCCAAGATGATTTTCAGGCTCCTCCACACTCCCTGAATGTTCTTTTGCTGCAGCTGCTCCTCCATCCTCCTCTTGTAGCCGGCCTCAGCCTGCCTGATCTTCCTCCTCAGCTCCTTCTGCACAGTCCTCAGCTCCTCCTTGTTCCCTGACCTGAAGGCTCTCTTCTTCTCCTTCAGCAGAGCCTTCAGTTCACGGTTAATCCATGGATTGTTGTTTGGAAAACACCGCACCGTCCGGGAGGGAACAATGTTCTCAAAACAGAAGTTGATGTAGTCCGTGATGCACTCTGTAATGGTGTTGATGTCCTCCCCATGTGGGTCATAAAGCTCAGTCCAGACAGTGGTGCTGAAGCAGTCCCTCAGAGCCTTCTCGCTCTCAGGGGGCTGGTGGGCTCGCTCGGAGCTAGCTCACGTCACAACAACACAACGAACGCAACGAAAAACGCTCAAATCCAGCCGAAAAAAGTCAAAAACAGTTGAATTAAAAAACTATTCCAGCGCGTGTCCCTATCGTACAGTAAAATAGAAAAAATATACTAATTATATTTACAAAATATAGGAGATAAAGCACAATAAGTGTGAGAAAGAAGAGAGAGCGTTTACACCGGGCTGCCAGCTGTACCAGCGCCTTATGACGTAAGGCGCTGCAACATACTACTACAATTTGGTACTACAATATCTGAAATACTGCTTATACTACAAAATACTGCTTAGGTTAAAGTACTAGAACTACTGGAACTCTAAAAGTACGGAAAAATATCTACAAAACAACTAACCTGAAAGAAAAGCTGACAAAAATCCTTATGACTTACAATTACTAGAATTCAAAAAGTTCTACTAAGTACTAAAATGTAGTAGTACTACTACAACATAGTACTTCAACATAGTACTAGAAATACTGAATATACTGCAAGTCCTAAGATTACTAGAAGTACTACAACATAGTGCTACGTTGCCCGATCTCCATGGTTACGCTTTCTTCAAGACATCACATAAAGCCTATGCTTTTTGACATCACAAAGCCCGCAAATTGGCTGTATGACATCACAAAGCCCGCCCAGAGGCTTTCTGACATCACAAAGCCAGTGTATATAAGAGCCAGGTCCCTATGATGCCGTGCGTCTACGAGTGGCAGCTCGTAGACGCACGGCGTAGACTTTTTAACACCAAAGCAATGGAAGGAGTACTTTTACGGACTACGACAGAGTCTGAGGACAAAGCACTGGAAGTCAAGGCACTGGAAGAAGAACTTTTAGGACTACGACAAAGTCTAAGGAATAAAGTCTGGCGGTAATGCAACACTCGGATGTCAACCGCCATAAAACAACAACAACAACAACAACAACAACAGGTGTTTGTAGTTGGGAGGTTCTTGGTAATCTTTCTTTTGGTAGCGATCACTATCTAGTCCGCACTGTGATTGGCTTTGGGAGCTGTGTGGTCAGGGGGACGAGGATCCAGAGGTGGCAGTTGGCAAGGGCGAACTGGGGGGCTTTCCTGAGGAAAGCTGATGATGGTTCTAGGGTTCTGCAGGAAGGAGGATTGACTCAGGTGGATGATCTCAATAGTGCAATTGTCTCGCTCATCACGCAGTCAGCGGTAGGCACGATTCCTAAGAGTGGTGGTAGTGGACATAGGAAGCGGGTGCCGTGGTGGACTGAAGCATGTGGTCATGCTGTTAGGGCGAGAAATGCGGCGTTTCGCCGGCTAAGGGTTGCCCACACTGAGGGTGCCCTCATTGACTACAAGAGGGCCCGCGCTGTTGTGCGGAAAACTGTGAGAACGGCCAAGAGTGCCTATTGGAGGCGGTATTGTTCCAAAATTGGGAGAGAAACGCGTCTCGGGGATGTTTGGGGGATGATTAAGCGGATGCATGGGGTTGAGCGCCGTCATGGGACCCCGGTCCTAATACTGAATGGTGTTGAAGCAGTCAGCGACGTTGACAGAGCTGAACTGTTGGCCAGCACCTTTGTGTCGGTGCACAGCTCTGACAATCTCTCACCTGCGGAAAGGCACTACAGGGAGAGTACTTTGGCCCAGAATTCTGAGCTGATTGGGCACCAGCCTTCGACTCAAGATGACCTTGACCTTCCGTTTAGTTTGTTTGAGCTAAGGAGAGCACTTTCTAAGGCGAAACAGACAGCCCCGGGTAGAGATGAGGTGTGCTATGACATGCTCTCTCATTTGACTGATGACACGCTTGGGCTAGTCCTGGGTCTTTTCAACCGTGTTTGGGATTCAGGTTATGTTCCATCTGCTGGGAAACAGTCTACGGTGGTGCCGGTTCTGAAGCCGGGTAGGCCAGCGTCTGACCCTTCAAGTTATAGGCCGATTGCCTTGACGTCGCAGCTCGGGAAAACGATGGAGCGCATGGTTACCGAGCGGTTGGATTACTTCTTGGAGAGTCGGGGTTTGCTTCCTGCGCACCAGAGTGGTTTCCGTAGGGGCAGGAACACCATGGATTCCGTGTTGTGTTTGGAATCTGATATCCAGCTGGCCAGGGCTCAGAAAGAAAAGGTTATTGCGGTGCTCTTTGATGTGGAGAAGGCGTACGATATGGTTTGGAAGGATGGGCTCCTCATTAAGCTGCGGAAGTGTGGTGTGAAGGGTAAACTGTTTAACTGGGTCCGGAGCTTTCTGTCTGGCCGGCGTATCCAAACCAGAGTGGGCGCTGCTTACTCTGGGGTCTATGAGGTAGAGAATGGGAACCCGCAGGGGAGTGTGTGTAGCCCTATCTTGTTCAATGTCATGATTAAGGACATCTTTGACGACGTGGATGGGTCTGTTGGGAGGAGCCTTTATGCTGATGATGGTGCTCTATGGGTGAGAGGGAGGAATCTCCGGTTTTACGAGGCGAAACTGCAAAGGGCAATACAGCAGGTGGAGCAGTGGACCCTGAAGTGGGGATTTAAACTGTCCGTACGGAAGTCTCAAGTGATCTGTTTCTTCAATGGGCATAGGGACGTCTCCCTTCGACTGCATGGGCAGGTGCTTGAACAGGTCAGGGAGGTGAGGTTCTTGGGGGTCACCTTTGACGAGAGGCTTAGTTGGCGTCTGCACATTGATGAGGTCAGTGGTAAATGCAAAAGGGTGAATAACTTGCTTCGTTGTCTATCCGGCCAGGACTGGGGGGCCAGCAGAAGGTCGCTCCTGGGTATTTATCGGGCCGTCATGAGGGCGGCTATTGATTATGGCTGTATAGCCTACATGTCTGCGGCTGAGACTAACTTAAAGAAGCTTGATGTGGAGCAAGCCCAGGCCTTGCGCATCTGCTGTAGGGCTTTTAGGACCTCCCCTGTCTCGGCGCTGCAGGTTGAGTTGGGGGAATTGCCGTTACGGCTCCGGAGGCTAGAACTTCTGTTAGCTTACTGGGTGAATGTGCAAGGTCATACGAGCTCTCACCCGGTGAGGGACTTTCTCAGGGTTGATGGGGGGCAGAGTGAGGCTGGCGGTATGGTTTTCAGCCAGGTAGGAAATGCGAAGGCGCGGCTTGCGGGGGTTGGTGATCTGCGTGTGAGCCCGTCGGTGGCTTTGTCTGCTATAGCTCCGTGGAAGTTTGTCCCGGCTCCTGTTGATGTTAGCTTGCATGGCAAGCTTAGAGGAGTCGCTGGGAGGGCACCGCAGTTTGCCGTTCAAGCGATCATCGATAAGCACTCAGGTGATGTGTTTATTTATACTGACGGGTCTAGGGATCCTGAGAGTGGGCGTACTGGCGCCGCTTATTTTGTGCCTGACCTGGGGCTAGCGGTCAAGAAGAGGTTGACAGATCGCCTTTCTGTTTTCACGTCGGAACTTATAGCGATACGGTTGGCGTTGGAATGGGCGGAATCTGCTTTGCAGTGTTGCTGCATTGTGGTGGCCTCTGACAGCCTTTCTGCATTGCAAAGCATTAAATCTGGGAAATCGGATTGCAGACAGGATGTGTTGAATGGCATCTTCTGTCTGATGCTCTCCCTGTCCAGGAAGGATGTGAGGGTTTCCTTCATTTGGGTCCCTGCGCATGTGGGGGTGGATGGTAACGAAATGGCTGATGCACTGGCTAAACGTTCCCTTCGGCGGCCATCAATTGATGTAGCGGTTGAGTTGGGCAAGTCTGAAATCAAGCCCGTTATCAAGAGTCATGTGGTCGGCCTTTGGCAGGAATTTTGGAGCCACTGTGTTACTGGACGGCATCTCTATCACATACAGGGTAGTGTGGGTCCTTGCGGGTCTATGGGCAGGAACGCGTGGGAGGAAAGGGCCTTCGCCCGCATGAGGATTGGCCATACTGGACTCAATTGGTCACTGAGTAGGATAGGCAAACATCCGACCGGTCTGTGTGGTCACTGTCGGGTGCCAGAGACTGTCGAGCATGTGCTGATTTGCTGTGAGGCTTATGATAGGGAAAGGGCCGGGTTGGCCTTGTGGTTTCGGAATAATGGGCGGGAGTTCAATCTGCGGAACGTTCTGGCGATCCAGTCACAGGGTTTGTGTCAGGCTGTGGTTGCTTACTTATGTAGCACAGGGCTGGGTAAACGTTTATAGAGGTGGGGGGTGTTGGAGACTGAGCCGAGGATGAGGAGCAAGAGGATGTTCTAACGCGCTTGGACTTCGTGGGCCTAGAAACGCCAAAGTGATGGAAGAAGGACTTCTAACCGAACGTCAAAGAGGGCGAGGAAGGTGAAGAAGAGTCTCCCTGGAATAAAGCCGGTTGGTCTCTGACACAACAACTATTCTAGTCACAAAAACACATCATGACCTCATGGGCTTTGTACGCCAAAGCAATGGGAGGAGTACTTTTACGGACTACGACAGAGTCTGAGGACTACGAAACGTCTGAGGATTAAAGTCTGGCGGTAATGCAACACTCGGATGCCAACCGCCATAAAACAACAACAACAACAACAACAACAACAACAACAACACAACAACGAACAATACCTCGTGCACTTGGATGCCAACTGCCATAAAAAACTACAACGACAACAGTTTGGATATTACGGCAACATAGAGGAACGCCTCGGTCCGTATGACGGGGAAGAAGAAGAGGAAGCGTGACCTGGTCGGTGACGATATGAACAGCGGGGAGGACTCCCCTGGAGCCACTGATCCTGTGCAGCGTAGGGCGTCTTCTTGCTCGTCTATGGAGGGCTCTCTCAGTGAGGAGCAGGGCGGGGGGGTTGCAGATGTCGGGGATGTGAGTTCAGAGTGTAAGGTGTTCATAAAGCTCGCGCAGGATAATGCGTCCTTTAAGGGGTGGGATCCGATGGCGTTGACAAGGAGCCTGACTGTAGCTGTGGGAGTGGTCAAGCATGCGAGTGTCCTTAGGGATGGCTCGCTGCTGGTTGTGTGCAAGGACGTGGCTCAGCAAAGGAAGGCGATTGAAGCTAAGTGTCTGGGTGGGAAGGACATTCTTGTGTCTGATGCTGTAAGAGGCACGGTCAGGGGAGTTATAGTAGGCGTCCCTACGACGACATCTGTGGATGACATAAAGGAGAATTTGACTGGAGCTAAGGTGGTGGATGCTAGGCGGTTGAAGATGACCCGGGATGGGGTAAGGTGTGACAGCCTGTCGATAATGATTAGATTTGAAGGTGGGATCCTGCCTCGTGTGGTGTGCGTTGGGTACATGCGCTATGGCGTACGCCCATATGTTCTGCCGCCCCTGCGTTGCTTCAAGTGCCAGCGCTTTGGGCATATTGCAGCGGTCTGTAGAGGGAAGCAGAAGTGTGGTAAATGTGCAGGAGACCACGAGTATGGGAAGTGTGACGACGGAGCAAAACTCAAGTGCTGTAACTGTGGGGGAGAGCATAGCTCTGCCTACGGGGGATGCGTGTTCAGCAAGAGGGCTGCGGAGGTGCAAAAAGTTAGAGCCTCTCAAGGCATATCCTACGCGGATGCGGTCAAGAAGGTGTCTGGTAGTCAGGTGACGGTGGATGCAGTGGGGGCTGCCAGTGCTGCTGGTGTCCTAGGCGACAGGGGAGGGGGCAGCGTTGCCCGCAGCCAGGGGGAGGTCTCCACTGGGATGCCCGTGAGTGTGGCTTCCAAGGGCAGAGGCCCTGTGGGTGCGGAGGATGTACTGGTTGTGAAGAGGAAAGATTTCTTCCTCTTTATAGTGGAAGTGATTAACTGTACTGGGCAAACCAAGAAGAGATCCGAAAAGACTAAGATCATCGCTAAGGCTGCAGGGAAGTACTTTGGAGCTGGGGGCCCCGAGTGGACGGAGATAGAGGATGCGCTGCGGGAGGGCGCCCTGCCCCATTCTGGCAGTGGGAGTGGGGGGGCTCCCGATGCGCCGTCAGGTTCCGGGGGCTCATAATGGCGGTGGTTGTCTTGCAATGGAATGCGCGTAGTCTTCGTGCTAATGGCCAGGAATTTAAGCATTTTGTCTCTACCTTGTTGAACAAGCCTCACGTTATGTGCGTGCAGGAGACTTGGTTACGACCTAGGTGGGGTTTTGGGATACAAGGGTATGTGTGTGTTAGGAATGATAGGGAGCAGGGTAGAGGCGGAGGTGTGGCTGTGTTTGTCCGAGATGACCTAAATTACGTTGTTGTCAGTGTGAGTAAAGCGCCGGAGGCCCTGGCGGTGAGGGTCTGGCTGGGTGGTGAAGCTGTTACTGTGGTTAACCTTTATAATCCGTGTGGTGAGTTAACGCTAGAGTCCTTACATAGTATCGGTAAGGATGTTCGGGGAAAGGCCGTGTGGTGTGGGGATTTTAATGCGCATAGCGCTTTGTGGGGCGGTAGTGGTACCGATAGGTATGGGCAGGTGGTAGAGGGTTTTATCAATCAAAGGGAGTTGGTTTGTCTGAATGATGGGGGTGGGACCCGCTATGATATGGGGACCGGTGCGGAAAGTGCAATAGATCTTACACTTGTGTCCAAGGAGTTAGCTGGTGTTTGTAGTTGGGAGGTTCTTGGTAATCTTTCTTTTGGTAGCGATCACTATCTAGTCCGCACCGTGATTGGCTTTGGGAGCTGTGTGGTCAGGGGGACGAGGATCCAGAGGTGGCAGTTGGCAAGGGCGAACTGGGGGGCTTTCCTGAGGAAAGCTGATGATGGTTCTAGGGTTCTGCAGGAAGGAGGATTGACTCAGGTGGATGATCTCAATAGTGCAATTGTCTCGCTCATCACGCAGTCAGCGGTAGGCACGATTCCTAAGAGTGGTGGTAGTGGACATAGGAAGCGGGTGCCGTGGTGGACTGAAGCATGTGGTCATGCTGTTAGGGCGAGAAATGCGGCGTTTCGCCGGCTAAGGGTTGCCCACACTGAGGGTGCCCTCATTGACTACAAGAGGGCCCGCGCTGTTGTGCGGAAAACTGTGAGAACGGCCAAGAGTGCCTATTGGAGGCGGTATTGTTCCAAAATTGGGAGAGAAACGCGTCTCGGGGATGTTTGGGGGATGATTAAGCGGATGCATGGGGTTGAGCGCCGTCATGGGACCCCGGTCCTAATACTGAATGGTGTTGAAGCAGTCAGCGACGTTGACAAAGCTGAACTGTTGGCCAGCACCTTTGTGTCGGTGCACAGCTCTGACAATCTCTCACCTGCGGAAAGGCACTACAGGGAGAGTACTTTGGCCCAGAATTCTGAGCTGATTGGGCACCAGCCTTCGACTCAAGATGACCTTGACCTTCCGTTTAGTTTGTTTGAGCTAAGGAGAGCACTTTCTAAGGCGAAACAGACAGCCCCGGGTAAAGATGAGGTGTGCTATGACATGCTCTCTCATTTGACTGATGACACGCTTGGGCTAGTCCTGGGTCTTTTCAACCGTGTTTGGGATTCAGGTTGTGTTCCATCTGCGTGGAAACAGTCTACGGTGGTGCCGGTTCTGAAGCCGGGTAGGCCAGCGTCTGACCCTTCAAGTTATAGGCCGATTGCCTTGACGTCGCAGCTCGGGAAAACGATGGAGCGCATGGTTACCGAGCGGTTGGATTACTTCTTGGAGAGTCAGGGTTTGCTTCCCGCGCACCAGAGTGGTTTCCGTAGGGGCAGGAACACCATGGATTCCGTGTTGTGTTTGGAATCTGATATCCAGCTGGCCAGGGCTCAGAAAGAAAAGGTTATTGCGGTGCTCTTTGATGTGGAGAAGGCGTACGATATGGTTTGGAAGGATGGGCTCCTCATTAAGCTGCGGAAGTGTGGTGTGAAGGGTAAACTGTTTAACTGGGTCCGGAGCTTTCTGTCTGGCCGGCGTATCCAAACCAGAGTGGGCGCTGCTTACTCTGGGGTCTATGGGGTGGAGAATGGGAACCCGCAGGGGAGTGTGTGTAGCCCTATCTTGTTCAATGTTATGATTAAGGACATCTTTGACGACGTGGATGGGTCTGTTGGGAGGAGCCTTTATGCTGACGATGGCGCTCTATGGGTGAGAGGGAGGAATCTCCGGTTTTACGAGGCGAAACTGCAAAGGGCAATACAGCAGGTGGAGCAGTGGACCGTGAAGTGGGGGTTTAAACTGTCCGTACGGAAGTCTCAAGTGATCTGTTTCTTCAATGGACATAGGGACGTCTCCCTTCGACTGCATGGGCAGGTGCTCGAACAGGTCAGGGAGGTGAGGTTCTTGGGGGTCACCTTTGACGAGAGGCTTAGTTGGCGTCGGCACATTGATGAGGTCAGTGGTAAATGCAAAAGGGTGAATAACTTGCTTCGTTGTCTATCCGGCCAGGACTGGGGGGCCAGCAGAAGGTCGCTCCTGGGTATTTATCGGGCCGTCATGAGGGCGGCTATTGATTATGGCTGTATAGCCTACATGTCTGCGGCTGAGACTAACTTAAAGAAGCTTGATGTGGAGCAAGCCCAGGCCTTGCGCATCTGCTGTAGGGCTTTTAGGACCTCCCCTGTCTCGGCGCTGCAGGTTGAGTTGGGGGAATTGCCGTTACGGCTCCGGAGGCTAGAACTTCTGTTGGCTTACTGGGTGAATGTGCAAGGTCATACGAGCTCTCACCCGGTGAGGGACTTTCTCAGGGTTGATGGGGGGCAGAGTGAGGCTGGCGGTATGATTTTCAGCCAGGTAGGAAATGCGAAGGCGCGGCTTGCGGGGGTTGGTGATCTGCGTGTGAGCCCGTCGGTGGCTTTGTCTGCTATAGCTCCGTGGAAGTTTGTCCCGGCTCCTGTTGATGTTAGCTTGCATGGCAAGCTTAGAGGAGTCGCTGGGAGGGCACCGCAGTTTGCCGTTCAAGCGCTCATCGATAAGCACTCAGGTGATGTGTTTATTTATACCGACGGGTCTAGGGATCCTGAGAGTGGGCGTACTGGCGCCGCTTATTTTGTGCCTGACCTGGGGCTAGCGGTCAAGAAGAGGTTGACAGATCGCCTTTCTGTTTTCACGTCGGAACTTATAGCGATACGGTTGGCGTTGGAATGGGCGGAATCTGCTTTGCAGTGTTGCGGCATTGTGGTGGCCTCTGACAGCCTTTCTGCATTGCAAAGCATTAAATCTGGGAAATCGGATTGCAGACAGGATGTGTTGAATGGCATCTTCTGTCTGATGCTCTCCCTGTCCAGGAAGGATGTGAGGGTTTCCTTCATTTGGGTCCCTGCGCATGTGGGGGTGGATGGTAACGAAATGGCTGATGCACTGGCTAAACGTTCCCTTCGGCGGCCATCAATTGATGTGGCGGTTGAGTTAAGCAAATCTGAAATCAAGCCTGTTATCAAGAGTCATGTGGTCGGCCTTTGGCAGGAATTTTGGAGCCACTGTGTTACTGGACGGCATCTCTATCACATACAGGGTAGTGTGGGTCCTTGCGGGTCTATGGGCAGGAACGCGTGGGAGGAAAGGGCCTTCGCCCGCATGAGGATTGGCCATACTGGACTCAATTGGTCACTGAGTAGGATAGGCAAACATCCGACCGGTCTGTGTGGTCACTGTCGGGTGCCAGAGACTGTCGAGCATGTGCTGATTTGCTGTGAGGCTTATGATAGGGAAAGGGCCGGGTTGGCCTTGTGGTTTCGGAATAATGGGCGGGAGTTCAATCTGCGGAACGTTCTGGCGATCCAGTCACAGGGTTTGTGTCAGGCTGTGGTTGCTTACTTATGTAGCACAGGGCTGGGTAAACGTTTATAGAGGTGGGGGGTGTTGGAGACTGAGCCGAGGATGAGGAGCAAGAGGATGTTCTAACGCGCTTGGACTTCATGGGCCTAGAAACGCCAAAGTGATGGAAGAAGGACTTCTAAAGGATAAAACGACAAAGACGTCCCATGACCTCATGGGCTTTGTAAAACAACAAAGACGTCCCATGATCTCATGGGCTTTGTACTTCCAAGCACCGAACGTCAAAGAGGGCGAGGAAGGTGAAGAAGAGTCTCCCTGGAATAAAGCCGGTTGGTCTCTGACACAACAACTATTCTAGTCACAAAAACACATTATGACCTCATGGGCTTTGTAACGCCAAAGCGATGGGAGGAGTACTTTTACGGACTACGACAGAGTCTGAGGACTACGAAACGTCTGAGGAATAAAGTCTGGCGGTAATGCAACACTCGGATGCCAACCGCCATAAAACAACAACAACAACAACAGGGACTAGATTGTTTGGAGAGAGACTAAACTATCTACGCAAACCTTTGGAGAGACGAACACTTTGAGATCCTTCAACTAACACGGAGAAAAGAACATACCAGGACCAATATGAAGATTCAAGCAGCAGGGGCCACCGCCCAAACACCTGTTCATGCATCGATGAAAGAGAAGCCTCCGGTGCAGAAGACAGCAGTACCAGAACGTCCTGAGAGAGTACCAAGAGCAGATCCACCAAAACACCAAAACAAAGACCTGCATCAACTTTCATGGATCAAGTTTAATTCTCAGGGAGACCAGGTACAGGAGAAGGCCACCGTCCACAATGAACAGGCGAAGGTGGGGCAGATGCTTCATGTCATGCAGACTCAGCAAATGCACGTGCAGATGTTGGAGGAGAAAAATGCTCTCAACGTTTGGCTTCAAAACACCCCGGAGAAGGTTCAAAGTCACGAGACACTTTTGACCAAAGCAACCTCCGTTCTTCAGGAAGTGCAGCTGGAGAAGCAGGACTTAAAGAAAGAGCTGAACAAGAAGGACAAGAACAAGCTGAACAAGTTTGGCAAGGAACTCCAAGAGAAACAGGATGAGGAGAAATATATCTTCCCTAAACATATACAAGAGGGACAACAGAGGATTGATGATTACATTGGAGAGCTTTTAAAGATCAATCAAGATTTTGAGAGATATCAACAAACAAGTGGCAGACCTCCACTTTGTGATAAAATGTGAATATATGATTATATTTCTGTGTTGTATTTTATCTGCATAATAGTGATATTTTATCTGCATCATTAGTCTAAGAGAAGAACGGGTGTGTGACAAACTGCATTTGTGAAGGTATCATAAAGATGGGCCAAAGAATGTTTACCCGAGGGGGGGGAGTTGCACCCCCCCTTGCAGGCTTTATCTCTACGGAAAAATACCAAGTGCCTTGATGTGAGGCTGACCAATGAGAAATGTGACCCGCCTATTCCAGAATATCTAATAAAACCAACCAGCATGGGAAAAAACGGTGTGAGACGCGGGGGTGAGACGCAGGAGGGTCAGCCAGGCTCCTTACAACGGCTTGGCTGACACAGTCCCCGCGTTTTCTCCCATGCATGCTATACAAATGTCTGATGTTTCTGTGTCGTTTCATATTCTAGGTTGAATTGTGTTCTCGATGTGTTACGGAATAGCATCGGTGTATGTCTAATTCCATGACACACTTAAAAAGAAGGATGTGAAGAACGTGGAAGATCTGGTAGACAATCTCTCTGAAGTCAACCAATGCGAACACGAGCCTTTGACTGAAGAGTTGGATTTGGCCGTCCAAACCGCTGAAGAGCAGATTGCTTGGGATGAAAGGAGCAAGATCATAGAAATGTTAGAAGAAGAGGGAAGGACTCTAGAACTTTGTCTTCAAAACATCGAGAAGGTGTCTCAAAGCAGAAGAAGAAAAGAGCAGGAGACTCCTTTGGAATACGTGACAAGGACAATGGAAACGTACGAGGAGGAGAACATGGCCCTGAACATTCGGCTTCACGAGGCCCTTGAGAAAGCTGCAGGGAGGGAAATATTTCTGACCTCCACCACCGCCGAGCTTCGAAATGCAGAGGAAGACAAACAGGCCCTCCAGAAAGAGCTCTCCGCCCTTGAAGACTCCCTCAGCGTTCAGAAGCAGATGCTTTCAGAGGCAAAGAACAATGCTCAGGAACTGGAGAAGAAGCTGAAAGCCGAGCGAGCCGAAGTCCAAAAGCTGATGGAGAAAAAGAGCAGGAAGAAGAGGAGGTTGTGGAGGTGGTGGAGGTAGTGGAAGGGCTCAAGGCTCTATCGCTCCTGAGGTGTCGTCGTATGCTGTGGGAGTGAGATGGCATTCTAACATCGTGGTGTGCCGTCTTCAAGTTATTGTGCGTTTGTTTCATCTGTTTTTTAATTAATTTCATTAAAAACATCTAAAACTCAATTCAACTCCGCCTTTGTTATTTGTTTGTTTGTTTTCAGATTTGAAAGTGTGTTTGGGTCTGGTGTTTTTCTAATGACGACTTTGTTTTGGTGGAACTGAATCCGTGCAAAATGGTGATCACGGTTTTACAGTTTGCGAAGACGAGTGGGAAAATAAAAGTACAAAACCTGCACTGAGTTGTAAAGCAGAATCCCTCTGTGATGTCATCAGTGAGCGACAGTCGCAGAGACGACTCACGACTGACACGTTATTCTGACAGTTTCAACCACCAACAAAACAAAGGGGTTTTTACGTTTTTTAGTCAATTCAGAACTGTTGTGTCATTTGTATGGTTTTGACCCTTGTTTACAGTGTGGTTGCTAGGTAACAGCTGTGTGTTCATGTCCAACCAGGAGGTTACGTTATAAACTTCAACAAAATTGTGAAACGTGGAAAAATAATTAAGTTTTTGTTAAATCCTAAATAAAAGGGTTGTGGTTCCCAAAGTGGGGGTCACGAGATGTTTTCAGTTTCTGTGAAATTGGGTCCGAAAACATTAAATACTAAAATAAATACATTACAACAAAAGTCAAATTAAATTACATTGTTGACATCTATTTCTTTTCAGGGTTATTTTGGGAAAGTTGAAGAGTTGGGGAACCCCGTGCTTTAAATACTTAAAATACTGCACTAAATACTGCACTGGATACTTCACAGTAATCACAAAGGTGAGACAGGAGTGGATGGAGGTGGGCATAGCTGGTGAGGATGGCCCACTTTAGCCCCGTTAGCCACAGATGCCCATTTACTGCCCCAATGACGACACCCACACAAGTACACAAGTACACACTCCAGAATCAGAAAAAGGTATATTGCCATTGTCAATGAACAAAATTCACAAACATAGGAACTGATTCGATGCAACTCAAAACAATAAAACAATGTACAATAAATAGGTCACAACAATAAGCTATCAGATATTAAAAAAATAAAGTGTAGTGCAGAAAGTGAAGGGAGTGGCCTCCTGCCTGAGAGGAGTTTTTATTTTATTTCCCCCTCCATTCCTTATTAAGAAATGAGAGGTTCTGTCTATAGTAGATTTTGTTTATAAGAGTTCTTATATTAAGAGTGTTTTTTAAACTTCCTTTAAGTTATCTGTCCTTTTCCTATGTCTCTACCTACGTTGCAACAACAAAATTTCCCCATGTGTGGACAATAAAGGCATGTCTTATCTTATCTTATTACAGTACGAATTAGAGTAAGTATAATGGCACAAACAACCTAAACAAAAATGACTCTATAACAAATACAACTTGTCTCATACATGTAGAAGTAACGACTTCCAAGCTCAGTCCTTCTAAATAGTGGCATTTTGAACATTGTATTGTTTGTCTGGGGCACACTGAATGGTGCACACACTCTGAATGGTGCACACACACTGAATGGTGCACACACACTGAATGGTGCACATGTTAAGGTCACAGCAGCAGAGACTCTTCACTTGGACAGATCCTTCTTCTTTACAGCCAGAGCACAGAAGTCTCCTTGGTGATATTTGCAGTGTTCCTGTAAATGAATAAATGTAAAATATTCATCAACATTGATAATATCAGTCATAAGGTATTCCCTTACTCCCTTTGTTGTGCTGCAGTCTTGTTTAGTGCAACACATACATCCATTGGATTAGAATTGGTTATGATTTTATGATTTCATGTCCATCAAGAGAGGCAGTTTTTAAAATGTCATTGTTGTGACTCATCATTGCTCTGGACCGGCCCAGCTTGTCCTTCAGCAGCAGTGGAAGTGAAGATCAACCCACAGCGTGCGAGAAAGGAAGGGATTGCATATTCAGCAAAAAAACAAAATCACACATTTGAAAAAATAATCTTATTTTGGCTTTATCTCGGTTTGGTCGGGCCGACTTGTGGCGTTTTTTACCGTGACCAGTCACATATACTACACGGTACAATATGTACGCCGGGTTAAAAGACATCCGGCGTACATGTTTGCGGTGCAATTGTGGCACAGTGGACCTAATTAGACTGATTTGAAGTTTAACATACAAAAAACACATCACAGCTTTCCCTACTGTCTCCTCTGTCCCTATTGTCCCGTCTGTCCCTACTGTCCCCTCTGTCCTTGATGACTCTGTGTGAGCTGATTTACCTGTGTCTGTCTTCACATCTGGTTTATCTGCTCCTGAGCTTGTGCTTAAGCAAGTGAGTGTTACATTATAACTTAAGTAGAAAAAGCTTCAGTTGTAGTCATCTGGACTCATGACTACAACTGAAGCTTTTTCTACAATGGAACACTCCTGGACGAATGAGGGATTACACCGACATTATAACATAAGATATTTACACAGAAACATGGAAGTGATGCAGGGGTCAGGTCTGAAGAATGTTTTATTTCACTGCGGCAGGTTCTAAACTGCAGACCGCTCCACGTGTGTCTTTGTGTTTCGCCACGTCTGGATTCACTTCCTCATACCTCAGACTAATTTCTCCATGAATGAGTCTGATTGTAATAAAACACAGTGTTTTGAAGCTTAAAATACAGTGACCACTGTCCACTGATGGTTTCTTCTACAGTGTGTCAAATGCTTGCTTTTCCTGCTAGAGTGCCCCCCGGTGGCCGTTAGCCAGTAAAAATCTATTGCATTGGTCATCGTCGCATCATTGGTGACTTAGGTCTTTACAATACACATTTACATGGATATAGATCTAACTGAAGAAATTTATAATAAGATGTAATAAGATAACGTTCTTATTACAGCAATTACAATGTATTTATTATTAAAGTGTTCCAAAGACTTTTCTAAATAATAGATCCTTAACAACATTTGTAAAATAAAAAATAAAAAACACCAAGTGTTTGCATCATAAGAAGTGTGTTTTTTCATGGATCTGGACATTGAGCCAATCTCAAAAGAAAATCGCATCAAATTAATCAGATAATGTTGTTTTGTTGCCTATAAAAGAAGATCTAAACCAGTGCAAAACAAAGCACTTCTGACCTCAAACATGATGATGAACCTCAATATTTTTAAAAGTGTACACCGCCCGACACAGCTCTTCCATCACTTGTAAACAACAGTGGAATACTGTCTGACTCTTGTTTGTCGCTACAGATTTGTCAGGCACGAGCAGCAGACATGACAGGTGGAGCATGGACGATGTCGTTTGACCGTGACGGGGAAAAACAAGACGGAGAGACAGCGCAGACTTCAGACGCCAAGCAACGTGCAAGCTTAAATACAATCAGAGTAAAACTAAAGCAATGCTGTTTACCAGAGGAATCTTTGACATTTCCTTCATTTTAACATGGTTTATTTAGTGTGTATTCAAATTATGTGTAATTGCTTCAGCTGCCGGAAATAAGTAGTAAAAAATACATTATAATATTAACTTGGCTCTCTGGCTGCAGCTTGTGATGATAATCAGTGACCAGAGTGAACAGTGGCATGGTTACAATAAGCTTCTGCAATATTAAAAGATGTGTTTCCATCCAGTGTGTCGTTATTCCTCAACAGATCTTCAGTGTGTCGTTATTCCTCACACCGATCTTCAGTGTGTCATTATTCCTCACGGAGATCTCCAGTGTGTCGTTATTCCTCGCGCAGATCTTCAGTGTGTCATTATTCCTCACGGAGATCTTCAGTGTGTCGTTATTCCTCACGGAGATCTTCAGTGTGTCGTTATTCCTCACGGAGATCTTCAGTGTGTCGTTATTCCTCACACATATCTTCAGTGTGTCGTTATTCCGCACGCAGATCTCCAGTGTGCCGTTATTCCTCACACAGATCTTCAGTGTGTCGTTATTCCTCACACAGATCTTCAGTGTGTCATTATTCCTCACACAGATCTTCAGTGTGTCCTCACACAGATCTTTAGTGTGTCGTTATTCCTCACACAGATCTTCAGTGTGTCGTTATTCCTCACACAGATCTTCAGTGTGTCATTATTCCTCACACAGATCTTCAGTGTGTCCTCACACAGATCTTTAGTGTGTCGTTATTCCTCACACAGATCTTCAGTGTGTCGTTATTCCTCACACAGATCTTCAGTGTGTCATTATTCCTCACACAGATCTTCAGTGTCCTCACACAGATCTTCAGTGTGTCGTTATTCCTCACACAGATCTTCAGTGTGTCATTATTCCTCACACAGATCTTCAGTGTGTCCTCACACAGATCTTTAGTGTGTCGTTATTCCTCACACAGATCTTCAGTGTGTCGTTATTCCTCACACAGATCTTCAGTGTGTCATTATTCCTCACACAGATCTTCAGTGTGTCGTTATTCCTCACACAGATCTTCAGTGTGTCATTATTCCTCACACAGATCTTCAGTGTCCTCACACAGATCTTCAGTGTGTCGTTATTCCTCACACAGATCTTCAGTGTGTCATTATTCCTCACACAGATCTTCAGTGTGTCATTATTCCTCACGCAGATCTTGTGTTGATGATGTAGAGAGTGACCACTGCACAAAGCCTTCTCCAGCTCGTCTGGAGTACATTAGTTTCTGCTTCTCCTGAGATGTTTTTCTTAGACTCTTCTCAAACACACTGACGTCTCATCCATGATCACGGGATTCGTCTTTCCACACGGTTGCTTCAGAAATGAGAAGCCACTAACACTAAGTATGGCAGCTCGGACTTAACTCTTGATTAATTCTTGATACATTAATTTACTGCACTGGCCTATTTCAATTACATTTTTGCAGATAGTGTATTCGTCTAGTTTTAAGAAGGTATAATTTTGTATATCATTCCAGAGAATCAGTTCGATGGTTGGTCTATTCATTCATAGAAATATGAGACGTAAGTAGTTGTTGTATGCAAAAAAGGGTTAAAAAAGTGCTTCCTTTAGATCCGTTATGTGTATATGGTGTTGAAAGGAGGTAAACGTGTGCTTTTGTTCCCTGCTTTAGTGTCTATATCGGTATTGGAACTGAAGAAAACTAGATCTGTGCAAATGTAGTTTTAGTTATGACGCTTTTGGCATTCAACGACGTCATGGCTCCCATTCTGTAATCACAGGATCTTTTGGTTTTAGCTTTTAGTTAGCGAAAGTCGCATTCGCCGATGTACTGGAAATGCCAGAACAAGTTACTAGTTAAGTACAATCACTTGAGGTGTTTTTTATTTACATGTAGCCTTTGTATATCTATGTGTGAAGTAAAAAGAACAGCACAAAAACCTGATAATCCAAATTGACATAACTTCAAACGTTCTAGTCCCTTACACGGTTTCGGACATTTTCCCTTTATACTTGAGATTGCATTAGCCAGTCCTAAAACCTAAAAGCTTGTTCACGTTGCCAGGAGACACAACCCCTGATGTATTTTGTTTGGCCTTGAGTGGCATTTCACATTGAGGAAGAAAGTAGAGTGTAACGGCACATTTTTTTGTGTTTTTATGTACATGTGGGTAACCTTCAAAAAAGGGGAAAAAAGCGTCCAAAAGTCCTTGGTGTGATTTTTAAAACTTGACTCTTGAACAGGCTGCGAGGAGGCAGGAGTGGAGCGCCGTCGCAGCCTTCACCGAGAGGCTAATCAAAACTGGACTTGTTTTTCTGCCTTTTTCTTTTCTCCACCAAAGTCAGTAAGTAACAGAGAGTAGCAGGTTTATTTCGTACTGGAATATATTGCTTTAAGATGATGTGTTGTAACTTTTTAGCATTTTCTCTTGTGTAGGAGATAAGACATTGGCCCCGCTCTGTTGTCTTGTCTTTTTGGGTCAGCTTTGGGCCATGGGGTCAAAGGTCGCACCGCTCACACACTTTCTGAGCTTAGCCACCATGGTGTTCGGTGTTAAAAAGTAGAAAACACGTGTGAATGAAAGTTTGGATTCCTTTACTGTCATCTAACATCCGCCAGCTTCACCCATGGAAGACAGCGCGCCGTGCGAGTTTTACCGTGAGCTGCGGCCACGGCACGAGCGGCCGCAGTGCATTGTGGGAGGTCAGAAGAAGAGGAGGGGAGCAGGAGGACACAGGTGAAGAGAGGGCCACACCCGTTTACTCCGCCTGTCCTTCATGAAGTAGCATATTGTTAGTTCAAACTTCGGAACACTAAAGGCGAGTTTGTCAAGCCCCTCCCCTCAGCGTTACCATGGAGCTCCTGTCCATCACCAAGAGCGGGATTCACCAAACGGGCATTATACAGTCATTATTCAGCTCAGGCCAAATTAGATCAAATTCAACCAAATGTTCATCATTTTTCATTACATTTCATTCATTTTTATTTCAACACGCAACATTTTTCAACATTTAGACTTATGACCTTGATAAACACCAAGCTCTTTGGCCCACAATCCACTCCTGGCAAGTTACAACCAAAAGAACCAAAAAATAATAATCTTGACAATTTTAGACAAAAAAATTTTAGTTCAATGTGTCGTTCAAAAAATAGACTAAGATGTAAATAACGTTTTATATCTGGCTATTATTGCCATATTTATTTATTTTTTGTCATTCAGAAAGTTAATTTTCATAAAGTCTGTCACTAACATGAGGAACAGTCACATGTCAGGAACAGGAATAAAAGAAAAGTTAAGATTCCACTGTTGTTTAGTCACAGTCTCAATAATTGTGAATAATCGTTAAATCGAGACGTTTTTTCTCACAATAATCGTAACACTAACATTTGATATCGTGACATGTCTACTCCTGGCCGATACAACAACACAACTTATATATACAACTTCACTTTTGTGTGTAATGCTGATAATAAAATACACCTGATTGCTGTAAATTACATCTATTTTGCTCATTTTCCTTTGACAGCGCCCGAGCCTCCCTGCTTTATTGTGGGATAAAAAATAATTAAAAACTGAAATGTTTCTATATCTACATCGCATATGTCCAATTTGTATTCACAACTTCAAGCATGTTAACATTCACTGTGCAACTTGTTATTAGACACAAACAAAAGTGACATGATCTGAAAAAGACTCAAGCAATCATTGTGATAAAATGACTCAAATAAATGTTTTAAATGTCAAATATTTTGGACATTTTATCCCTAAATAGCCGTGCATGTCAGTTGATCAAAATTATTGCAATTGGAGTAAAGCTTGGTTAAACTTCCATTTAATTTAGCTTTTTAATTTTTTTTTAACAGAAAAATGTACTGAAGTTTCACTCTAAATTCATTGATGTTGTTATTGTTGTGTTACTTGTGTTACTAACTGTAAAGGTGCATTTACCACCACCTACTGTAGTTGTACCATTCGGGCAAAGTGTTTTTGAAGCGTTTGAGGCTTTTTACCGCAGTTGTGTAAAATATTAGAGCTGCAGCAAAGATACAAAAAAATAACAATGTCAGCAAAACCTTTCATTTGGATTTTTGAAACCAATTTATTGAGCAAACACAAAATCACGAGCATCAAACTGGACAATTTCGCAGAACAACGTACGAAGAATAATGCGTTTGTAGTTACAGTCGGCAATTCAGTGTGCACTTTAATCATTTGTGTTTTGTATTTTGTAAGTGGCATTTTCATTATGGCAAAGCATTGTTTAATAGCTGCAACTGTGTGAGTTTATTCAGCTGAAACGGTCTCATGATGGAAGGGACAGTGAGTGCATTTAAAGGCTTGAGACGCAAAGGACGTTAGCATCAATCGAGAGACGGCATGTGTCAAAAAAGACGATTATTCTAATAACCGCGCTTCTGCACTCAGCTTTATAGCCTTGTAAAACTTTTAAATTACCCGTGCACTTCCATTTATTCCCAACCTCCTATTTGATATGAAGATGTGATGCATGTTTCGCCGCGTGACATTGAGAGCCGTGGTCGGAGCGTACCAGCAGCAGGACGCGGCGCTGTTGCAGAGCATCCTTGAACAGGCTGAGTCGGAGCGGCCTTGCGCACCTGCGTTTGTGCGAATCGCTGGACGCCTGACATTCACACATGGATGAAACAAGGACGGACGCAGCGCCGCCGAACGCTCCCCGAGGACTGAAGGCGGCCATGTTGGAAAGGTCACTTCGTTTAGCGGGAGCACGGTCGGCACAGGTAATTGGTAAATATAGCGTTGTGCGAAATTTATTCGACTCTGCAAACTGACTGTAAAATGTTTATAATGATGAATTGTGTCGTGGGTTTTCTCTGTTTGGACTTTGAGGTGCACTTTAGGCATACTTTGGCGCAGATTGGGGGTGAAAGTGTCTGCAGGGGGCCTTCCAGAGCGAGCCGGCTCACTCTCTGTCCCTGGAACTGTTTAGCGTGAAATTATTGGACAAGAAAGAATGCAGATAAATAAAATATAATGATTTATCACTAAACTTGTGATAAACCAATGCTGTTCCTGTGATGATAACTTAATTTGTTGAGTCGACCAATTTAGCAAATCCAATCTAGCGCAGCTGTTTCCAAAAATATGATATTTCCAGCGCATAACCCACCTAAAACAGTCCAAATCCAACGCATTTCATAAAGAAAGGTTCAAATGTGACGCAGAGGTGCAGAGAAATTGTGTTGAACAGTTGGTATCGTGATAAGAGTAATCCAGGGAGATAAGCAGGTAACATCCCCGAACCAAGCCAGATCTGTGGAGAAACGAGCTCGCTCTCAGCAAGAATGCAGGTTTTTCAAGAGCGTAATGCCATTGTGCGGAACATTCTAGACAACACAATACCATTTCAATGGAGACAAGCAAGAAGCATTTATTTAAGCACAAACACTACAAAGGTCACCTTAATATCAATCATCTTTTATTAATTTTAACATTCAAATACAGTCTGTGAGTTTCCCAAAAACCTAAAATAAATCTCATACTGTAGTTTCCAAAATGTCCAGTGAAAGTTTGACTTAAATAAATTAAAAACAATGCTCTCTCTATTTTCTTTGTTTTGTCCCAGTTCTTTTTCAGTTCTCTGCAAACTCAGTTCCTGTGAATCAGTACAAAGTTCCGCGGTGACACATGTGCATCATTCTCAGTGGGGAGTCCCCACTGTAATTACATGATTCAAAGAGGGAGTTTAACTTCACAGCCCACATTTTAAAAACGCTGCCCCCTGCTGAGCGCCCCCATCACACGCACACAAACCAAATTAGTTACTACTGACTTTGAAGCCACAACTCCCACTCCTAGTTGTCAAATACTAACGGTGCATCTCAGAGTTTAAATACACTGTTGTAAAAAGGCACTAATAAAGTTGAAATATTGTTAAAGGAACCATTGTTTAATCCACCAAGACTGTGGCTCCAGACTCTGGATGTGTGGGGAGAAAAGCTGAAGCCTGTGATAGACCCAGAAAAATATTATCAAGAAAAAGACCCTGGGCAGGGGCATTTGAGGATTGAAAATGTATTTTTTGGAGCTTTTAACCATGCTATATTGTTGTCTCCTCATCAAAACATACCCAGATGCGTTCTGTTGCTCCGAGCGGGTCTTCTCTGCAGAAAAACCGACCTCACAACTTTGCCATGAGCGCTCTGCTTCTGAGGAAGAGCCGCCAGACAAGAAATGACCTGTTTTACGGCACTCCCCCGTCAGCGGCACAGATATACACATGAAGCTGCTTCTTTTGTGTACTTTTGCCAATTTGTCATGGGCGAACGAATGCAAGAAGTTGAAGACGATGTCAGAGGAGGAACGGAAGGCATAAGAGATGGCGATGGCTGCACAGCGGATTAGCTTTCTGCACCTTTATTAATTGCACAGGTAAATGAGTCTTTCTTTATGTTTTTGGCTTTGGTACCTGCTGATTATACAGTTATTAGTTGGTTTACTGCTTCATTGTGTGACAGCTGTTGATAAATGATCTGATGACAAGCTAATGATGATAACAAACACCGCGGCAACACAAGTGGTTAGCGACAGTTGATTGTACAGTAAACGTGAATGAACTGTATAGTCCTATTGTTACTGTTTGATGTTACGTCTTTGCTAAAGTTGGAGTAGGTTTTTAGTGCTGCTTACTTGCCTATTTTCTTTACATAAACCTTTACGGACTTGTTTGACTGCCCAGCTGTGAACGCAGATGTGGCTTAACATCCACACCGGGCAAAGGACACGGAACACACAGTCCTCAACTAACAAAGATGATGGGTAATTACGCAGAATTTACAATGGGAGAAAGTACAATAATAGAAAATGTGTTTGTGGGTTAGTTTTAGATTCTGTGCAAGGAAAATATACATTCAGACAAACATTCCTTGGATGTTCGGCCTCTAAAAACCTATGGAGGAAACTCAGAGAGGTAAGTTCTTCCATCTTCCCATTTTGTCCTTTTGGTACTTTCTTCTTATTTGATGTAGAATAATTGCGATTGAAAGGTGAATCTTTTTTCATTCAGGCTGCAAAAGTGAAGGACATTTATGTCTTAGCTGAAAGATGTGGTGAATCACTTCTGATATTTCTGTTAACAACAACAACTGAGGCGCAATTCAAGGTACAATATGTGGATAACAATGGATGTGTTTATTAGTATCCGCAATGTAACAGATAATGTGGCACGGTGTACTACATCATGTCTACAACGAGCAAGGTTGTTGATCAGCTTCTTATTCATTTTGTATATATATTTTTGTATATATTGTATGTACTTTTTTGCAAAACTCCTGCACCTAGGATGTGGACGTCCAGGAGTTCACACCTCCCTCTTTTCCCCTACCTCTCCCTCTATCGGGAGGTGACTCTTCAGACAAAGACAGATGAAGATAAGAATGATGGCTGAAAATAGAAATTCACAAACAATTGACTGACTTACAGGCCTACTGCATGTACTGGATGACATCTAACTGTACTTCCATTTAGAGGCTAAACTTGTGCTGGTAATTTTGTGCAAAACGAAGACTGATTTTGGCTATGAATGCTACTATCGTGCACTATCATTCATGCTGATGGAATTATATGCTTTTTATTCTATTGATTACTATTACAACAAACCCTGCCACAATGTAAGAAACTGTAAATAACAAGCTACAATACAAACCTCTACTAGCTACTCGGCAAGACTAACTAACCAGTAGACTGCTAAATAACAATAATGAAGATAAATAAAAATGATTGGGCCTGATAGTCAGCCATCGTTTTTTCTTGACACATTTTTGTTTCTAATATTGAAACAATGATTGAAACACACGCAAACTCACAGTATTAGCATATTTACATTTCGCGACAGTGCAGTAGCACTTGTGACGGAATCTTACGCGATTTACTTTAAGAAGCTTATTCTCCGAGCCTCAGAAATAACTCTTTGAATTCTAGAGCACTAGAGCACTAAGGGTGCTCTAGTGCCTAAATATCAAATTAGAAAGGTAGAAAGGAAGTGTAGTGTTTAAATTATAAAATGTAAAATACTAATCCTAAAGTGACCATGTCCCGATACAATTCCCTCATTACGATACTTATCCCGATACTTTTTTGAAAAAAGGGTCTTAAAGTTTACCAAATGGGCATTTGTTTTATTCCGGATAAGAAAATGCATGAATTTTCATGTTTATCCACAAAGCTTATGCAAAGAACACATTCAAGTAAAGTTGCCAAACAATTGGCAAGGTCTGTGTAATGTGTGTGATGTGTGTGATGTGTGGGAGTCTGTTGACCCTCTGTTTGTGTCTTTTTGTTGTTGTTTTGGTCTTAAAATCCCGTTTCTTCGGGTCGGGTCGGGCTCGGCACTAAGCTAAGTAGCGCTAGCGCGGAAGTGGCCGCGGCTAACGCTAAGCTAACAGGCGCTCAGCGGGGCCCTGTTGGATAGTTGTATTGTTTAACCGCTCGGTTTTATTGTTTAACCGTTCGGTTTATGTAGTGTAGAGTAGGGAAGATGTGTGTGATGTTGGTGTCAGGTTTGTGTACGTTTTTTTGCCTCCGGTTCTGCTGTTGTGGTGGCTTCGGGGCTGTGTTAGCTCTTGGGCTAAAATGGCGGTCTCGGGGCTAAGTTAGCTCCAGGGCTGCGTTGAATTTGTATTAAATAAAGGGGTGAAAGGAATGAAATCAATGAAAAAGGAAATCAAATAGAATGGAAAATGGAGGTGTGTAACAGTAGCGACGTTTCGAGCCAAAAGGCCTGTGTACACGCTGGTGCACGGTGTGTCTGTCTCAGTAGTTCCGCACTGTTTACCGCCCTCTACAGGAGGGAGCTTCTAAACGGCCGCCCGGACAATGTGTAATAAATTAACGTTATTGAAAAGTATCGATACGGAGTCGCCGTATCGATACTTTCAAATACTATCGATACGGAGCCCGTGACGATATATTGCCGTATCGATATTTTGAACACAGCCCTACTGTCTTCTACTGTCCACAAGAGTCTTCTACTGTCCACAAGAGTCTTCTACTGTCCACAAGAGTCTTCTACTGTCCACAAGAGTCTTCTACTGTCCACAAGAGTCTTCTACTGTCCACAAGAGTCTTCTACAGTGTATCAAACACTTGCGCTTCCTGCTTGATTGGCCCCGGTGGCCGTTTGTGGTGAATTTTATTTTCTGCTTGCCATAGATTTTCTTGTGCGCGCACTAAGTGCGAGCAGTGCACTAAGTGCGAGCAGTGCACTATGTGCGAGCAGTGCGCAGCTGCGCAGGCGCAGCTTAGAGGGAATAGTGTCATCTCTTGGGGAAATGTGGGCATTACAGGCGAAAGGTAAAATGAACGGCCAGCCACAGTATCGTGAGTTTGAATCCCGACTCTGACATTTGCTGCATGTCCTCCTTTCTCTCTCATCATAGCCCTTCCTTTCGTCCTCATTCCATCTACTTGGGGACCACTGGTTTAAACTCTAACAGGTATGTGCAGGGCTTTTTCACATCGTAAAGCAACACAGGGACTTCTCATCTCAAAACTTAACAGTGTGATGTTAAGGTAAAGTTTACACTTCATTGTCTGTGGGACATTTTTCCTCTACATTCAGGGAAGTACACAGAACTTTTAGAGGGACATTGGGGGCATTAGAGGGCATTTGGTTCAGACTTTTTTGTCTGACCAATATGTTAAATTGCAAAAACTAATTGATTTGTCAAAATGACTTAATCTATCAATAACCTGCAAGCTAATGAGGGAATGTAACAAACCTTTTGACCAAAATTATGTTTTATTTGACAAACACTCCCAATGTCTCCTCAACTACAGGCCTCTGGCACTGACGTCTGTAGTCAGGAAGTCATTTGAGCGCCTGGTCTTGCCCCACCTCAAGTCCTCCACCTCCCCCCTGCTGGACCCCCTGCAGTTCGTCCACAAAGCCAACAGGTCTGTGGACGACACCATCATCCTGGCACTCCACTTGCGGCATCCACCCTGCAGCATCTGGACTCCCCGGGAACCTATGCCAGGATCCTGTTTGTGGACTTCAGCTCTGCATTCAACACCATCCTCCCTGTGGTGCTCCAGGACAAGCTCTCCCAGCTCAAAGTGCCTGACTCCACCTGCAGGTGGAGCACTGACTTCCTGACGGATCGGAGGCAGTGCGTGTGGATGGGGAAGAATGTCTCAGACACTCGGACTATCAGCACAGGGGCTCCACAGGGCTGTGTACTTTCTCCTCTGTTCTTCTCACTGTACACAAACCGCTGCACCTCCAGCCACGACTCTGTAAAACTGATAAAGGACAACCCCACCCTTAAGCCCACCATCAGCTCCCTCATCAAGAAGGCCCAGCAGAAGGTGTAGTTCATGTGGCAGCTGAGGAAAGCCAAGCTGCCAGTGCAGAGGATGGTGCAGTTCTACACGTCCATCTTCACCTCCTCCATCACCTTGTGGAGCGTTGGAGCCATAGCCAGGGACCAAAAGAGACTACAGCGCACTGAGCGCTCTGCTGAGAAGGACTATTTGAGCCTCTCCCCTCAGGCAGGAGGCCACTCCCCTCAGACAGGAGGCTACAGTCCATCCGGACCAGAACTTCTCGCCACAAGAACAATTTCTTTCCCTCTGCCGTTGGACTCATGAACACTTTACACCTGCCACTTTAGCAATAATTTAACCAATACTATTCATGCAATGTTCACAGTGACCATCTGTAAATGTTTGTGTACATACTGTGACCAAGTTTATTTTTACTTTATTCCAAGCTATTCCAGACTTTTCCCCCTTATAACTGGAAAGCGATTGCCCTTGTCTGGTCTTGGCTCTAGGCACCAGCAGGAGGCCGGTCCATGTTTAGTCCTGACTCTGGCACCAGCAGGAGGCCGGTTAATGTTTAGTCCTGACTCTGGCACCAGCAGGAGGCCGGTCCATGTTTAGGCCTGACTCTAGCACCAGCAGGAGGCCGGTCAATGTTTAGTCCTGACTCTGGCACCAGCAGGAGGCCGGTCCATGTTTAGGCCTGACTCTAGCACCAGCAGGAGGCCGGTCCATGTTTAGGCCTGACTCTGGCACCAGCAGAAGGCCGGTCCATGTTTAGTCCTGACTCTGGCACCAGCAGGAGGCCGGTCCATGTTTAGTCCTGACTCTGGCACCAGCAGGAGGCCGGTCCATGTTTAGTCCTGACTCTAGCACCAGCAGGAGGCCGGTCCATGTTTAGTCCTGACTCTAGCACCAGCAGGAGGCCGGTCCATGTTTAGGCCTGACTCTAGCACCAGCAGGAGGCCGGTCCATGTTTAGTCCTGACTCTGGCACCAGCAGGAGGCCGGTCCATGTTTAGTCCTGACTCTGGCACCAGCAGGAGGCCGGTCCATGTTTAGTCCTGACTCTGGCACCAGCAGGAGGCCGGTCCATGTTTAGTCCTGACTCTGGCACCAGCAGGAGGCCGGTCCATGTTTAGTCCTGACTCTGGCACCAGCAGGAGGCCGGTCCATGTTTAGTCCTGACTCTGGCACCAGCAGGAGGCCGGTCCATGTTTAGTCCTGACTCTGGCACCAGCAGGAGGCCGGTCCATGTTTAGTCCTGACTCTGGCACCAGCAGGAGGCCGGTCCCTGAGGTCCTCAGAGTCTGAGATGGTTCATATGGCACTAACATGTCCAAGATGTACTTTGGTGCTAGGCCATGGAGAGACTTGTACACAAGCAGAGCTGCTTTAAAGTCTCTTCTCTGAGCCACAGGAGCCAGTGCAGAGACCTGAGAACAGGACTAATGTGATGGTACTTCCTGGTTCTGGTCAGGACCCGAGCAGCAGCGTTCTGGATGTACTGCAGCTGTTTTACAGCTCGTTTGGAGAGGCCAGTGAGCAGGCCGTTAGAGACAAATGTGTGGATAAATCTCTCCAAGTCTGACACTATATTTTAAATGTTGTCAATGTTTTTAAGATTGAAACAAGCCTTATTTGATTTTATTCTATAGACTTTGCAATTATTATTATTCATTGTTTTATGTTTTACCTTAACGCTGAAAAAGTTCCTGTGTTTACGAACTTTGTCCAATGACAATGGCAATGAATCTTTTCAGATTCTGAGAGCACAGAACCTCGGCTGTGCTATCTTTTATTATCTGTGGCTTCACAGTGCCGCGTTGTGTGTAATTACGTAAGTATTTGTAGGATACTACCACTATCTCCAAAACACACTGTGTACTAGACAAATACTTTTACTTTCCAAGCAGCTTAGCACAAGCAGAAAGTCACCAAAAGACTCTCACTGAGACCCAGGTTGCTTCAGTGCGAAGCCCTACTTCGGCGCGCTCAGTGGCTCAGACATGAGGAAACTCCCCCAAACATCGATCTGCAGAAAGCGCTGAAGCCAAACTGGTTTTACAGTGATTCATCACATGAAAGAACGCTTAACGCATTCTTATAAATGGTTAATGCCCCTGTAGGCCATGGTTTCCTTGCAAAGGTTGACAGGAGCAGGAGAAAAGAGTGACAATGCAGTTAGGCTTTGTTATTTTTTTCCTATAATTCTTCCAGCCCAAATACTATATTCTTTTAATGTATGCCTACTTTTGACTGTGTTTAGGCCATGTCCTGTTTTCAGGGGCATTTTAAAAGTCAATTTAGATCAAACTGGTTAGAAGAAAACAAACTCCTATTGTTAATTATAGGCTTATATTTGTTTTTACTATTGACCGCTTTATTAAATAATTAATAAATCATAGATAAATAATTAGGTGTGTCTGCTTTGGGGCAAATGTTGACTATGCTTTGATTGTGCCCTGGCGTGAGCACACACAGCCTCTGAAACGGGAGAGAAACTACTCCAGAGTTGGGTTCCTTCAAACAAAGAAATGTATGTCAGGCACAAAATACTAAAATTCCAGGACTGCCATATGAAGAAGTTATGCCCCTCCTCCTGTCTCCAGAGATAGATTGGGGATAAAAAAGACGATCTACTAAATAGAAAAATATTTTTTCCTGGTAGGGGCAGGTTGGGTAAAGATGCTAAAAGGGCTGTTGCCTGGGCAACAATAACCTGATGCAAGTACCTGATGTCTCAGAGTTCTGCTTTTACAATGTACTCTATAGGTTGGTAGGTAGCGTCCTTGTAAGGACATTGGGTTTGGGGGGAATGTATATTAGTGCTAATAACAAAGAAGATGACAGACAGGGAGGTAGCAGACCTTTGCACCGCTTAAACCAACAATATGATTTATTGCATCTTTCTGTGCTACATCTGCAGAGGCCAGTGGGGACAATGCCAGTCATTACAGAGGTCCACTGCAGTTCACTCCACATGGAGGATATCTACAGCCCATCACACTCCTGCCTCTGACATACCAATAGTAACGTGTGAAATCCGAGCCGAGCTTTACTCTGGTCCCGAGCGCTCTGTCATGAAAGAACCACTGATGGATGTGGGGTTTTCATCGAAGAGCGGTTTTATGTCTCATTTAATACATGACATGTAAAGAGACAAGTGTGTGTGTTAATGTTAATACAAGTGTGTAAAGTCTGGTGGAGATAAATGGGGCTAGTGGAGATCAGACAGAGCTTTGACCGGAGTAATGTTCGCTTAAGATATATCCGGCGGTAAGTTCCGACTTGAGAAAATACAGCTAAAGAAGTTAGAAGTTATAGTACCATTTTGTTTTTTCCTCAAAAGACCCAATATATATATATATTTTCATTGTTCAGAGATACAGAAATATTGATCAATAAAAACATCCGAAAACACAGGAAATTAGCCTTGTTCACAATGGCAGCAGCATAAAAGAAATGTATTTTAATCTCTTGGAACATCACAATCCCTCAAGCAAAGTAAATGAAGCTATTACTATCATATATATTGTACATCTGTAAAGATTAAATACTCAAGATTTCTAACATCCCCAGCACCAGGGTTCCCCCAAATCCAGTAAATCATATGGTAAACAATCACAAATTACTCCTATATTTTCTTAACTTGAGTCTCATATATGGTCCTGACAGGTTGCTCCAGTGCATTTGAAGGTGGGTCAAAAGCAAAGGGCTAATTTCTCTACGGGAACAATAAAGCTTAACTTACCTTATGCATATTCTGAAGACACAATTAAGTGTTTTAATGGTTGGTCTATTAAGAGATCTTGGCGAGACGTGCCTACCTAGAAAATACTTACCGTATTTTCCGCACTATAAGCCGCATTGTCAATGAATGGTTTATTTTTGATATCTTTTCATAAGGCGCATTAAGAAAAACAAAACATGTACCACACAAAATCCCTTCAAGGTCAGTAAGCACAACCAGAAGTGATCCATATTTAAGGCGCACTGACTTTTTTGAGAAAATTAAAGGCTTTTAAGTGCGCCTTATAGTCCGGAAAATATGGTAATTTTGGACGGATTTTGAGCCGAAGATAATTGATTTCGCCACAGGTTTTGCAAAGATTCAGATCCGGCAAAAATGAAAAACTGCAATGCCAAAAAAACGGTGACACTTTCTATCTTCCAAGTCCACCCTCCACATTCAGTTCTCCACTTCTCCAGACACCAGCATGCGGCGTCTTGTGTTCGGTTGGAAAAGTCTCGAACAAAACTATAGGGGCACTAGCAGCTTGCTTGTGTTGCAGAGTTATACATTTTCATACCTTTTCCATTCCACTGTAGGTTTCACACTGAAGTGACAATGGAGAGGCGGGCTGACACTTTGACAGGCACACCACGAACCTTTCAGTTTCCACATCCAGCTTTGAAACACACCAACTTTTCCACTGAATACAAAGTAGCTCCTGTATATGGCAGCTTGACAAATCACCTATTAATATCCTCTGCTGTAATTTGCATTTACTTGTACGTACTGTTTTATCAAGGGGCTGAAATTAGATATATATGAAAAGTGGAAAGCAAGTTTAATCAAGGCCAGTGCGTACGCTAAGAAAAGAGTGTTAAATGTCTTGGTTACGGTTCAAGTGAATGCACAAAAACCAGATGGACTTTAAATTAATCACAAATGAGCTAATATATATATATATATATATATATATATATATATATATATATATATATATATATATACCTTGCACATTCAGAAAGACAGCATTGGACTTTTCTTTTCAAACCAGATCTTTTGCAGTTTTTTCACTTTCGTTAAAATGTCACGATGTTAAAACGACATTATAATTTTGGATATCTTTAAAGCAACTAGATCATAATATTTTGTAGACTATTTTGCCTTTACTTTTGGCAGTAATGAAGACTTACTGTCTTGATGCTTAAATGCTGTGTCTTGCCCAAGGACATAACAACTATCTTAGCCACCATTTTGAAAACTCACAAATCCGTTTTATTTTTTTGTATTTATTATTATCATTAAGTTCATAGTAAAAGTCAGTTTTTCTGTATAATAAATGTCCAAATGTATCTCAGTCCAGTCCTTCACAGTCAGCTCAGTTCCTGTCATCCATTTCTTTGTTATCGCCTTTTTCTCTGCATTCAAAAGCACTCCACATGTATCCATTCATCATCTCCATCGCTGGAGTCCTACTTCCGAGTTACATTGTTTTAAAGTCAATTGGAAAATGCGTGGCAAAGACAATCCGCAGCAACTCACTGATCTCAGTCCAGTATTGGATATGTAGTGAATAACAGAACAGTCCTAAAACAGATGAGCCTCTTGACAACCACAGTTTTACCAGCGGTAGCAGATCCTTGTGAATAATGAATTCTAAAGAAACATGACACATTCCTCCATTGAGACATACATTGCGTTCCCACTTGACCAGTTTAGTCCGGACTAAATTTATCCGGCTCAGTTGGCGGCCATCTTTGGACCAGATCAATCGAGTGTGCTTTCACACTCAGGAGCGAGACTAGGGCCGATTCAGCAATTACACTCCGCCGCCTAACGGACACTCTGCCGGTCTCGCTCCTGGCTGGTCCCACTCGCTCCGGAGCGAAACCGGGGCCGATCGCGCTTCTCGGCCGGGGCGAGTGGAGCGGCTCTAATCCGGCAATTTCACTAGTGGGAACAAGTGGAGCAACTGATCTGGGACGGCCCCGGACTAAAACGCAAGTGGGAACGCAGTTAATGACATATATTCCCATTCTTCATCAGTAAAAACTGAAAGAAATTACCTTCTCTTTCCCCCTCATTTGTAATATATTTAGTAGACTGATTATCCAGATTATTAAAGCATTTGTATAATTTAGATACTATTCCCCTTGTGAGTTTTGATTTATCAAACTGGCAATTGCTTTGTTTAATTTCTTGGTGATAATAATTCTTTGATTGTAAAAAAAAAAAAAAAACACTTTTATTTAATTCAATTCAATTCAATTTATTTTTGTTATGCCCAAAATCACAACAGTTGCCTCTGAGGGCAATTTAAAACATATTTTTTTGTTTGTGTTTTGATTAGCTCTTTCCAGGTTGTAAGCATAGATTTTACCCTCTTCCTGCACTGGATTAAAAAAAATATATATAAAAATAATTTTCTTTGCACTTCACAGTTGTGTGCCACTGTTTGTTGCTGTTTCACAAAAAAATACCAATACAATTCATTTAAATTTGTTGCACCAGGGGTACAAATACTATTGCAAGTCACTGTAAATTTGCTGTATTTATCAGAAATGATATAACCAAGTAGCTAACAAACTGTCAATGCAAATGTGTGGCAGGATCTAACCTCATGTTGTTTGAAGGGTAAAGAGGAAACAGTGGTACAAATGTGTCCGTTTTGGTGTCACCCTTTGGGCTAAACAGTAAAGTAATCTGTCCGGAGCTGGTGTGTTCTGCTGATTCATCTGAGAAGCTCCACTGTGAGATCGATGAATGAGCTGAGAATATCACTGTACCGAGAGGCGACAGGCAGGCGACACCAGCTCGCAGACTCCACATTCCACCGTGAGCGGGAGGTTTAGACGGAGAGGCCTGTAAAGGATCTGATATAGCAGCACGCACTTTCAGCTAATATCATAAGAATCTTTTTTTTTTCATTTAATGTCATAAAGTGCAAATTTGATATCATTAGTTGTGGACTTCAACTAAATGTATTTCGAGAGAGAGTGAACACAATGGCTATTGTTCCATGTTTACTAATCAACGCCAATCAACTTATTGTAAAACATATTATCTTTATCCTTTTATATGTCCTTTTCTGATCTGCCATCTGCTTGTCTCCAGGGAGATTTTCTTCTTTTCCTTTGCATGAGAATGTTCTTCAGTATTTGATTCAATATATAATTATAATAATAAGATCTGGCTTGTATTTTGAATGGATGGCATCACCAGCTTGACTCCATTGAGTTAAATGCTATAAATATGACCATTCCAGGACATCTCGAGCAGAAATAGGACCCAAAAAGTTCCATTGTGTACTTTAAATAATCATTACTGGATTCATGTTTAGGCTACTTTACTGACCTCCCCCTGACCTCCATTAATAATATACAACTCAAAGAGATATTGCTGCTAGTCTGGTCAAAAGTGTCTTGTCAATAGACACAACAAAAACTGTTTATTTTATTTTCATTTTCCTTTTCTAAGTCATTTGGAATAAAACATGAGTTTATAACTTCCTGTTCATTTCTGAATTTAGAAAGTTGTTTATTGGTCCAATTTGCTGCTTTCGCCCATAGATTTACTTTCCCCTGTTGTAGTCTCGGCTAGTTTTGATCCAAATTCCCCTGCGTTTCAAGTCTAAGACCAAGACCTTTTAAAATTCCAGCACTAATTAAGGCTCTTAAGTTATTCTGTTTTTAAGGCAAAGTGTGTCCTCTGCTCTCCCTAATTACAGCTGCCCACCGGGCCCACTGCCTTCTATTGATCACCACAGCGGCCCCGAGGTGTTTGTCTGAAGGTTAAAACTGCTCCTTTTCGGGGTGTGAAACCAAACAGAAAGCCAGTTGCGCGCGTGGCATCTTTGATTTGAATGACTAAGTGATATTTTCTAAGTTAAAGTAAAGTTATATCAAGGTGTGTTAAATTAGGAGCCACTCAGGTGCTCTTTGGAGATGGCGGGTGAATTCCTTTGTTTCCGAAATAGAGATTATAGTCTGCCAATGGTGTTAAAAGAGCCGACACAAACCTTGAGGAACTCCTGACAGGTTGAAGTTAAAAAGCCTTTATTTAAACATGGCTTATTTGATCAAAACAAAACAAAATGAACCAACGCATTTCAGCTCTGTCACTTCAGTGTGCATGATATTTAGTGAGGTTAAGTTAAGTAACGCATTATATTTAGACTATCTGTCAAATATATATATCTTTAAAGACAAGAAATCGACATGTTTCAATCCGAATTTAACATTTTCTGCAGTAGAATCTGATCATTGCAGACTACAACACCCTGCTTAACCCTGTGAAATTACTTTTTCTTCTTTTATTTTACCCACAATTCAACTTGTCAGTCAGGAGGAGGCAACTTCAGTGCCCCCATCTTGAGCTTTTAAAGGAGACTTTGATTGTATGTTATAATGGTTTTCCCCTCAGCTTAGTAAGAGTTTTTATTTTATTTTAATTTTATAGTATTTTGGTTAATTGATTCATGCATGTTTAAGTAATACAGTATTGTCTTGCATTTGAGGTTTGAGTGCTCAGAAAAGGCCAAATTCACCAGAATCCAGAATCCAAACCTCCAATACAGGAGCCAAACTCAAACGGAACCGTGCAATCAAGTGTGTTTCTAAGCACGCAATCGCCATATTTGTTTTGCCATGGACGGAACATGTATGAAAAACTATAATTCTGAGTCGTACACGTCATCAAAATGTTCTGTAGCTTGTAGTGGAATTCATCTCTAAAATACATGTAGTTTTAGGTCAATTTTCCCACTCATTTTACATTTCTACTACTGGGAGAGAAGCATGATATTACTTTGATTAAGCCAGAATCCCCATCACAAATACTATGCTGGAGGATATCAAACTCAGTGGTTGTAATGTTTTGCAGTTAAAGATAAATCGCTGCCTCATATCTGGCAACCCTAAACAAGGACAAAAGCTAGTGCCGCAATCCTTCTTCCCCCTAATTTGAAACATCTGACGCGCTCTCCCGACTACCATCAGCCTCCAGGACAAGAACCGGAGCTGTTTTGAGCTGCATGCTACACCACTGACGTCTCGCGGTTGTCATAAAGACTTTGGGCTCCTTCATCTTATTCAGAGCAGGAGCGCGAGCATTGACAGCGCTCCGATTGTGCGCTGTGAGGCTCAGAATAAAACTAAAAAGGTGTGACAGGGAATATCTGCCGGCATCTCGCGCTCTTTCTCCTATTAAGCTCGTTCGCGACATGAAAAGTAGAAAACATTGGCAATCTATGGTAGGATGTCAACAGCCAGTTCTTTGTATTAAAATGATTCACCGCTTCAGCACAGTAGGACTTCAATAGATGATTTGTAGTTCAGAACGTTTATCAGTAACAAGTAATATAATAAATGACTTTCTTCCTCTGTGGTATGAGCAATGGTTATAGTTACTGTCAATGTAACGCGGCTCACTAATAGATATTGTATGTATGCATTGTTATTTGGCGACTCTTTGCAATGGAAGTAAAAACATTTCATTTCATCTATTAAGCACCTCTTGTTTTACAATTGCACAAGCACTGTCATAGCGTTCATGGTTGTTATGTTCTGATATCAGAGTGCATTTGCTCGGGAAGCCAAGTTTATTTGTAGAGCAAAACAAGAAAAAAATGCATTAAAATCACAAAGACATGACAGAAATCACAAAACCTTAATTTCTGTTCATTCATTTGAACGGTTTTGCTGATATGAATTAAACATTTTGTCTGTGATTAGTGATCCGCCAGATGGAAAACCAAATCTATTGGCCCACAATGGCAGACACACTTTCCAATATTTATTTGACATTGCTAGCATGTGTCTCTGGGATGGGCACATTTAGATTGATTCTTTTCCATGTTTGACCGTCCCTAGACTTCAGCGCGCTATCTGCCTCTGCACTCGTCTGAGATGAGCGCATGTATCTTTTATGATGACTCTCTCGTCGACGCCTCCACCTTATGTGTGGAGCTTTTGTATCTTTAACGCCGGACCCAGTCTCATCTGACCCACCCTAGATTTAGCTTTCACTAAATTAATTGTCCCAGACAAAGCTTTTATTGTTAAAACTCTTCATCAGTGGGTAGGTGCGCCAGGCTCTTCCTGGACTTTACAGTTGCCTTAGTGCTGACTGACCTTCTGACCCTCTCCCCAGGCTCCTGCGCTTGGACACCGGTACAATGGACTATTGTGTCAAGCAGAATTATTTACATGTTCAATTGTAATTGTGTCTAAATAGTTTTAGAATTGTAAATAATTTCTCTAAAGACCTTTTAATTTAAAGAAATAGAGTGCAAAGAAAATAATTTCAGTATGCACAGCCAAACCAAACTGTTTTTAGCTTAGATTTGAACATTGCCAGAGTAGAACCTGTCTCACATCTTCAGGAAGACCAGATTTTAGCTGCATAAAACTGAAACGCAGATTCCCCATGTTTAGTCCTGACTCTGGCACCAGCAGGACGCCGGTCCATGTTAAGTCCTGACTCTGGACACCAGCAGGAGGCCGGTCCCTGCTAAATGCTCTGTTTGGCCTGTGTGTGCTGCAGGAAGGTGACAGTTGTTGTCACTGTTTTCAGTTGTACAGTTGACAGGACTGTCTTGAAGGGGCTCTGTTTGATCTGGTTCTGATGCATTTAGTGATTTGCAGGTAAAGTGTTACTTTACGAGTGGTAGAGCAGTCTTTGTACCCACAGTATTTGCTTCAAATTGAGAACAACACCAGTGTGCCGCGCCCGTTATGCCGGCTATCGGGCGTGTTATTGTCTGCTGTCTGTCCAGTCCTCCGTCACACTTATCCTTTAACAGCTCGTGGACAGAGGCTTTCTGCTGCTGTATTCTAACAGAACAGACCGTAAACTTTGATCCAGCCTTTATTCTGAGGCAAAAGACCCAGAAAAGACAACTTTACAGACTTAAAAGCTTTAAAAAGGTTTTAGTGAACCTTATCATTAACTATAAGTGCAACAAACTAACTTGCGACCCGGGATGAACGTGATGTTTTTTTCCAACATTATTTGACTAGTTTTCCTCCTAAACGATCCGTTTAGACGTGTTTACTCCAAATAACTCTAGTGAAAGAGGTTCAAAGAAGGAGAAGAGAGTGTCAAGGAGGAATAGCAACGCAATGATGTTGATCACTTTAGTCTGAGAAATCATCTAAATAAAACAGACTTAGCAATATTTCTTTGTTAAAATATTCCAAAAACAAAACTAAACTCAAAATACAGAAAATATCGCCCTAATATCGGTTATTGGCATCAGTCTAATTTTTCCATATCAGCGCACCACTATAACGGGCAACAGTAAATAATAACTTGTTAGAAGACTCTTGCCCAGTCCTTATATTAGGATACAATTAATAGAAATAGAAAATACAGGAATTAATTCTATATTTTAAATTGCTCTAACTAAGCTAGTTTGAATACTGGTTTATGATTACGTCTTGTTTGAATAAACAGCATTTTTTTCTGGAGATTTCATATCACCTTAAAGCATATACGTGTGTGTTGTGTCACCATGGTAACCGTACATATATTTATTATTGTCATGTGTCAAGTGCTTGGCATTTAAAATAATTCTCAACACTGGCCGTGTACAATGCCCTAGAAACCGCTTTCATATTGGAAGAACTGATGTGGTTTGGCACTTTTGTAATGTAAGTAATGGTCCAGAATATGGCACATGGGGTCTCAGGGCACATGGGGTCTCAGGGCACATGGGGTCACAGGGCACATGGGGTCACAGGGCACATGGGGGCACAGGAGGTCACAGGGCACATGGGGTCTCAGGGCACATGGGGTCTCAGGGCACATGGGGGCACAGGGGGTCACAGGGCACATGGGGTCTCAGGGCACATGGGGTCTCAGGGCACATGGGGGCACAGGAGGTCACAGGGCACATGGGGTCTCAGGGCACATGGGGTCTCAGGGCACATGGGGGCACAGGGGGTCACAGGGCACATGGGGTCTCAGGGCACATGGGTCTCAGGGCACATGGGTCTCAGGGCACATGGGGTCTCAGGGTACGTGGGGTCTCAGGGCACGTGGGGTCTCAGGGCACATGGGGTCTCAGGGCACATGGGGTCACAGGGCACATGGGGTCACAGGGCACATGGGGTCTCAGGGCACATGGGGTCTGAGGGCACAGGGGGTCACAGGGCACATGGGGTCTCAGGGCACATGGGTCTCAGGGCACATGGGGGCTCAGGGCACATGGGGTCTCAGGGCAAATGGGGTCACAGGGCACATGGGGTCTCAGGGCACATGGGGTCTCAGGGCACATGGGGGCACAGGGGGTCACAGGGCACATGGGGTCTCAGGGCACATGGGGGCTCAGGGCACATAGGGTCTCAGGGCACATGGGGTCTCAGGGCACATGGGGTCTCAGGGCACAGGGGGGCACAGGGCACAGGGGGTCACAGGGCACATGGGGTCTCAGGGCACATGGGGTCACAGGGCACAGGGGGTCACAGGGCACATGGGGTCTCAGGGCACATGGGGTCACAGGGCACAGGGGGTCACAGGGCACAGGGGGTCACAGGGCACATGGGGTCTCAGGGCACAGGGGGTCACAGGGCACGTGGGGTCTCAGGGTACGTGGGGTCTCAGGGCACATGGGGTCTCAGGGCACATGGGGTCACAGGGCACATGGGGTCTCAGGGCACATGGGGTCTCAGGGCACATGGGGGCACAGGGGGTCTCAGGGCACATGGGTCTCAGGGCACATGGGGGCTCAGGGTACATAGGGTCTCAGGGCACATGGGGTCTCAGGGGACATGGGGTCACAGGGCACATGGGGTCTCAGGGCACATGGGGTCTCAGGGCACATGGGAGCTCAGGGCACATAGGGTCTCAGGGCACATGGGGGCTCAGGGCACATGGGGTCTCAGGGCACATGGGGGCTCAGGGCGCATGGGGGCTCAGGGCGCATGGGGGCTCAGGGCACATAGGGTCTCAGGGCACATGGGGGCTCAGGGCACATGGGGGCTCAGGGCACGTGGGGTCTCAGGGTACTTGGGGTCTCAGGGCACATGGGGGCTCAGGGCACATGGGGGCTCAGGGCACGTGGGGTCTCAGGGCACATGGGGGCTCAGGGCACATGGGGTCTCAGGGCACATGGGGTCTCAGTGCACATGGGGGCTCAGGGTACAGAAGCAGCAGCAGCATGGAGGAACTGTCATCGTCGCAGGGTTCATCAATTATGCATTTCCCAAAACAGGTTTCTTCCCACTTGTAAAGTAGCTGACCTTTAGCGGTTGGAGTTAAGTGAGACAAGACTTTGACATGGTCCACATATTTTTAATTTTCAATCAAATCAAAGTGCAAAGTGCAAAGTGCATTGTGAATAAATATGGAGGCAAGGAACTGTGTCTCCTCCAGCAGCACAACAAGGAATCATGTTCCAGACACGTTTTATCCTGTCGGGTACAATTGGGTAAAACTATGGCATCATCAGTAGCTCATAAAACCTACATGAAAAACAAATAAACCCATATAATTTAACTATACACAAATATATACATAAAACCCTAAAACCAACTCTTAACAATGATTAAAACCCTTAAATCCCTATGCCAGCCCTCGTGTTCCCCTACACCTCCTCTGCCTTGGTCCAGCCGGGAACCCGTAGAAGGGAGCTTGTTTCCAGAGGGAACCCTTTGACTCCTGGACACAAGAACAGAGGAAGCGACTAAACATTCTTAACAATTCACCAAAACACTACCAACTACATTTACACAGAAACTCCTAAACATCCTTCAACACAAATATTGCACTATTTATTGCACATTTCTAATTGAACTAATCATTTAATTTGTCTCCCTTTTCCAGGACAGACGGCTTCAATTAAAAAGTCCCTGTGCGCCATCTAAAAATGGGATAAAAAGTACAGACATTACTTCAATAAATATTTAAAATCAATATTGTGCAATTGTCTCTTTGAAAGTGCAAATGTATGCTTAAAGGCGGTATGGACGATTTTTCGGGGATTTGCGAACGCAGCGGACTGTGGACTGATACAACACACACGTGCGTTTGTTTATTAGCGCAACGGAGCCCATCGCATCTCTCGTAGATTTCTGTCCACTTCTGCGTCAGCTCAAACTGTCTTTCTCCGTCTTCATTTTGCCCCGTACACTGAGGGAACTATATTATGATAGATCCATGCGCTTAGGCACGCGGAAACGTGGGGACGAGCCTGACGCGGCTGCAGGTGAGCGGTAGGTGCGTTTTATGATTGATACGTGGCAGGACTAATGATTTATCCACGCCACGAGAAAATATGATAAAAAATTTGCTGAAAAAAATCGTCCATACCACCTTTAAGGTTCTGTGTGCAATTAAAGTGTCAAATGTAATTTAAAGTAAAAAGTAAATTGTAAAAAGTGCTTGTGCATAAAGTATATGAAAAACTATCTAAAAGTGTATAATCCCATTGCTTTTTGTAAATCATACAAAAACAAAATCACAAAATTGGTTGTTGCTTCCCCTAGTGTTTAATTACATTTTTCAATAATTACAACATTATTTATGCCACACCTGCAGAGGGGCAGTCTGAGAGGGAGGGTGAATCAATTCAATTGATTTTTGTATAGTCCAAAATCAAAGCAGCATTTACCTCGCAAGACTGAACAAAATAGTTTATTTGACCTGTTTTTTGCAAACGGGCCGTTCCAGAGCATTCCCTGTGTTTGGACCTTCTTTCCTCCACATTTACAGTATAAAGCCCTTTTCCAGCTTCAAGGCACTCAAAGCCCTTTACATTGAGGAACTATTGACCCTTTCACACACCTGTGTACACGTGGACATTGTGGGCAAGGCGGGATGAGTGTCTTGCCCCAAGGGCACAATGGCAGTATTCACCTGTGGCAGCTGGAATTGCACCACCAACCAAGTGAGTCAGTGGATCTGACCGTTCAACCAAACTTCAGCGCAGAAGCTACTGCCTCCCTCTAGCAATAAACGAGGCCAGTGATTTCTGTTTGGATCCAATACCAAGTATCGAAATATCATTCTGATATCGATACCAATGAGTTTTGCAAAAAAATGCATTGAAACTCATCTTCTATAAAGAATTGCTGTTTATTTTGCTCAACCCAACTTTGAACTGATCCAAAAATCAATCCAAACGATGTATTTCAACATGTTATTAAAAAAGCACTTTTTTAAAGTATTGATATTTTTCTTTGTATTGTTTTATATATTTCAAAACAAATACAAAAAGAGAGTACAACAAAGTATCTCGGATGCACTGACATAGAAAATGGACAAACAAGTATTCAGATTTTTCAATGAGCATCAATTACTCTATATTTCAGTATTGATCCGCCCATCACAACATGGGTACTTCTGTCCCAAGTGTGTAGAACCATTCAAACCAACATTTAGTGACATTGAAAGACTGCATCCAATGCCAAAGACAAGATGGCGGCAGTAAAAATGAAGTGATGCTTTAAATAGAGGGAATCGTGCCTCTCGTCAGGAGTGTTACAAAAATGTATCAAATGGCCAGCCTTTGAAATCTACATGATATGACCCTATAAGTGTATAAGCACGTCTGACTATCCTTAAAAGAACCCGGAGGTGTCCTGGGGGATTGTTGCAGAGAAAAATGAGTTTTAAAATCAGGCTGATTATCTTGGAGTGTCTCTATAATTCAGCTGTGGACTGCGGTGCTTCAGATTGCAATAACACCCGTCGATCTTTGATGAGCCCGACACCGTAATAGAGCTAGACTGTGTTTAAGGCAAGCTTATAATAAATCCTCTTCTCACAATACACCACCATAAAAGAAAAGTACATTTATATGCAAATTGGTGCCGGGTGATAGCGTACTGCCAACAGGTATTTGGAAATAAGGAGGTCTTAATGAAATGCCTTCTGACTGCACTGGCCAATGCATCATAGATTTGTACCTTCACACACACAACAACTTCAATTGTACTTTTAATATTGCTTGCTCACCTTTGGCCAAATTGTTTAAAATGGAAATAGAAGGAATATACCTCGGGCTGACAGGGGACCAGTGGAGGTTCAGGTAAGATTTTTACATTGAGGAAAAGAAGCGACTGAAATAGCTTCAACACGTCATATGCAAAGTAGTTACTTGGAGATGTAATTTAAACTTGAAATAAATTGGTCAAATTACAATGTTTCCGGGAAAAGCGCAAAAAGAGGTGGATTTTTGGAGTAGGAAAACAAAATAAACATAATTGTGTTGTTTTCTCAGAGCAGGTGTGTCAGAGGCTGTCATGCATGGGCTAGTGATCTGGGGTGTTTTAAGGAAAATGCAGATAAGACAAAGCAAATGAGATTAGGTTAATGTAAAGACTTATTTGACTCATTTAGAAATTGCGATCTGTCAGTTTATAAACCTGGCTGGCATTTACTAACTACCCCTTTCCAACCTACTCCACCTACTTACTAACCAATCACGTATATATATATATATATATATATATATATATATATATATATATATATACAGATAATAGATATATACATGTGCATAGGTGTGTGTATGTATCTCATCTCATAATATATATATATATATATATATATATATATATATATATACACATATATATATGTGTGTATATATTATACATACACACACCTATGCACACATACATACATATACATACAAAGATACACACATACACATGCAATTTCTCTGCTTTGTTATACTGACATTTCAGTGATGGACCAAAACATGTTCTTGTTCCCGTTAGGGGTCACATTCAGGGTCGCTCGTCACAGGGTTAACACACAGAGACAGAGACACACATTCACCTTCACATTCATTCACTAGGGCCAACATGCATGTCTTTGGACGGTGGGAGGAGCCAGAAAACCCGAAGCGAACCCACGGTAACACGGGGAGAACATGCAGACTCCACCCAGAGAGATCATGTGATGTTGGTCTGGCCCGGGAATCGAACCCACAATCTTCTTCTTGGGAGGCGAGAGAGCTAAACGCCACCCTCTCAACTTAAATAATCAAACATTCAATTCATTTCTACTTTGAAGATGGCAGCAATTGTTCTAATCATCATTAAAACAGCGCTCAAAGCACAAGCAAAGGGCAGAATTACTTTGACTTGGTTCTATATTAAGCTGTAAAACTTATACAAAAACATTGCTCATATTGATCCAAAGGCCATTGATGGCTTAAAGGTTGAATGGACAATTTTTTTGACCAAAATCTGAATCTTATTTCCTCGTGGCGTGGACTTCCGATTAGTCCTGCCACGTATCAATCATAAAACGCACCTACCGCTCACCTGCAGCCGCGTGTCTAAGCGGATGGATCTATCATAATATAGTTCCCTCAGTGTACGGGGCAAAATGAAGACGGAGATAGACTGTTCGAGCTGACGCAGAAGAAGACGGAAATCTACGGGAGACGAGAGATGTGATGCGATCCGTCTCACTAATAAACAAACGCACGTGTGTGTTGTATCAGTCCGCACGGGGGAGTGCGCATGCGCACTTCCGCCTGAGTTCTCAAATCGCCGAAAAACCGTCCATTGCGCTTTTAAGATTCACAGATAAAAACAAATTACTGTTTCACAGAGCTCCTCAAAGTCATAAAATCTCAATAAATACACATAAATAGTAACAAGTTAGATATAAATGGCTAGCGCCTAATTTAGAGCTGTAAATGCAGTCACATCAACACTTGCTGTCATCCAGTCCACAATACACAAACCTACTTATAGACACATTTCAAAACTCTTTAATTCCTTTTCAATTTAATTATTTGCATTTGTGTAACATCCAAAATCACAACAGTAGTTGCCTCGATGGGAATTTGGGATTTACACGCTCACAGAGTGACCTGAGTCTAAGTGTCAGTGTTCATGTTCTGATTTAGCAATCTGATTTCAGATGGGAAAAAGCTACGTGTGAGTCGCTGGTCCTGGAGGCGATGCTCCTGCAGCTCTGGCCTGAGGGCAGAAAAACAGTGAGATGGATGCCAATAATACATGGCACATTAATGCTCTCGCTTCACTGCAAGAATGTCCTGGGATCTGTCTGTGTGGAGTTTGCATGTTCTCCTCATGACTACATAATAATAATTATTATTATTATCATTAATGATAATAATGATAATAATAGATGACCTTGTATGTCCTTGCATGTCACAGATCGTGACTTGGTTCAAAATGCTTTGCGTGGAAACGGTTCTTTAAATGTAATCATCAAATTGGCTTAAAGTTCTGTCAAACAATTTACTTTCAAATACATTTCAGCTGCTGCCTTGAGTGGAGAAGCATCTGAGCAAAATCATTAGTATCTGAAAAATAATTAAATGTAAGTAGGTCCCAGGGTTATATTGGCATGTTTGAGTACATGAAGAGCAGGAACTAAACTTGTGGAAATTGGCTTCTTCAGGAAGTTGAGTTTACATCTGGCCTGTTTGATATTAGGGGCCAAAGGCAGAGTAATAAAAACTGGGTCCGGGTTCAATTCTCCCCACCAGAAGCATGCAGGTCAGCTTGGCCAATAGCAGTGGTGGGACAGCAAATGCACTCCCATTAAAGGTGGTGAAGGGTCCAAAACCTTCTGTTCTCTGTAGAGTGTTGTTTTCACTGAATAATCTAAAGTAAAAAGCCTGCAATTGAATAAACCCAAGATAGATATGTTTAAAGACATAATGTGGAACATTTCAGGCCAAGCAATAACAATGGGACAAGCCGGTGGTGGACCCGCCATAAAGCACCTTTTAATAAATTGTAGACCAAAATACATTTACAATGTTTCTCAAGCAATGGTGTGCGGGCTAATCGGGAGTGTCAAAACGGTTCCCGGTGGGCCGCACGGCTCTTGGGCCGGCAGCCTTTGTGAGTCAGAGAGAGTGAGAGAGAGCGCAGTGGCCCGACTGTCCTCCGTGCTCTGCCCACGGCCCCCATGGCCCCCATGGCCTCAGCGCTGACGGCTGACAGCTGACAGTACTGTGGCGTCTGTCAGATTCGCACTTCTCTATCTCTGATTGGGTGCTGGTTCCCGTTCCCTGCTGTGTACCGGTAATTGGTTATTTTTGTTGAGCTGGCATATCTTGCCCGCATTACAAATAATTTCATGGCTACATGTTCGTTATATGCTGAAACAATGAGACAATCTTATTGTATTTTAAAATACACCAGGAGATAAATCATGTCAGTTCTTCAAAAATGCCTGGAGGGAGGACCCAGGACCCCCACTTTCAGGATCCTTGTTATTGAAAAATGTTGTTAGACTTGACCGTGATCCTTGTGAAACAACAAGACATGGTCTTTGCCTCTGGACGGTTATGTTCAAGAAATGCTGCGGAAAAATATAAAGACCTATTGTAAATATACATTAATACTAACATGTTTGTAAAAGTTGAAAGTGGGCTAGTCCACTTTCCTTCATTTCCCGGGCTGAAATAGGGGTCCCAGACCTCATAAACAACTTCATGAATCACGTGTCGTGGGCGTCCTGACATGTTCGTGCAGCACATCACATCCAGCTTATCAGAACCTTCTTTCCAAAGCGATCTCAGGCAAAATGTCTTGCACAAAATGTAAAGGTTTTTCAAGCTTTAGAACTGATATTTTATTTTTTAGGAGGACGACACTGGGTCAGAGTTTGGGAAAGATGAGCCGGTGTTTCCCTGACGCCGAGACGGGTACACTTGCTCGTGGACACACTTAGGCTCCCGTGGCCCAAAGTGTAGTAGTAAGTAGAACTAGTTTATTTCTTTGTGCATCATAAAAGAGAAAATGCATGCAGCGTCTGTAATGTTGCTCGTCCGTCATTTTTATTTCATTGCAGTTGCACATATTTTTTTCACAAAAAAATTGAACAAAGCAAAACCATACAAATTTTGAACAAATGTTGCCACATTTCACCTCAAGAAGATTGTTTCTGATTAAAACGCCGGCCATTCAAATGCACACAAAAAGGAATGTTGAATGTACAAAAACTGTTATTTGTTTTTCAACCTAAAGCACAAGGTTTTCTGTGAGACAGTGAAGAGAATGGCAGGTTTGTGGGTCTCTTGATGAGAATAGGGCTGGCAGGGAAAGAGTTAACTGTGTTCATTAAAAATAAAAATGAATTAATTAAACCAAAGGCAGTGACTGGGAGGGCATCAGGACCATGGCTCGAGGGGACTGTGAGCTTCTCCACAGACGCACCACATTTGGACAGGCTGCTCTCTCAGTTAAAGAGACTCATTATTGGAAAACTGTGGATGAAGCAAACTAAGTCTGTGAACACATTCAATAGACGTTTTGTCTTTTTTCTGATGTTTTGTCATTGTCTTCCGTGTCACTTGCCAAGGGACAACAGATGGAAAATAACACCTTTGCTATAATCTGTCTGAAGTCAGCTTAGAGCGACTGTTTTAGGCAAAATTAGATTGTATTATTTGTTATGAGTGTGCTGCAGGTGCAGAGGCACTAGTCAGTTGTTGATCTTACTATCTATTAATTTTCTAACGATATTGTCAACTAAAATACATTTGGTTTACTGTAGAAACCTGTATTTTCGTAGTTGTTGGCTTGTGGGAGGGACCTCAGGGTATAAAAGTGAACCGTGCTCCTTCCCTCAGTCAGTCTGTTCCAGAGTGTGTTACAGAGAAGGTAATTATGAGCACTTAGTATGATTTATGAAGCATCATCTGCTGTTGTTTCTAAATATTTTAAAAATGGTCATTGGCTTTGTATTGCACTCTTGAAACTTTCTGAGTTTTGGGGAATTTGGACAATTAAAAACTTTCAATAACCTTCTTGCTACGCCATCAATTTCTAACGTCACGATAACCCTGTCACGGTACCTTAACCTTAGCACCGTATCGTTAAAAAACAGTTTGATTTACGTACAAATGAAGGTAAAGTATAATAGCAAGACTCAACAAGTACCATCATAAATTCAGTAACTGTCTTTAAAATGGCTGCTATGATTCTGCCAGGTTTGGTCCTCTCAGCCTTTCACAGCTCGCCTCATTATTGAAGAAGACACAGGTCAGAGTGGAGCGGAGCAGACAGGAATATCATTTTCATAATTCTGTTCAGAATAATGTAATGACTAATAATAAAAGCTAGATATGCATCTTCAACTCCGGCTGAAGAAAGGATCCCATGGTACAAGACGTGTGTGCGGTAATACACTGTACGAATGAAAGAAAATATTTGAAATTAATAGGTTTAAAAATATATATATATTATTCAAAATGCATGTAGTTTGATTATAACTGGCTTACAAAATTGCATTGCTGTTAAATTTGCAATACATTTATGATGCTAAAACGTAAAAATAAAATAAACAAACTGATGCAATAAATGCTGTTTTTTGCCATTATTATTTGACCTGGAAAGGCTTTGCGCTTCCCAGGAGTCAAACCCATGACCTTCTTGTTGTTAGGCGAGACACACAATATATAATTCTGGCATCAAATGATATCTCGTTCCAAACTTTTCAGGCCTGTTCTGTTTGGGCAAGCAATTGTTCATTATGTTGATTTTGCAGGGCAGTTGGATATAATATATTGTATTATTATTATTTGTTTATTTGATATGGACATAGCAGTTATATTCTATGAACCAGATGCATTGTTTCAAGTGTTATAGCAATAGCTGCCCATGGGAGGCTTTTGGTCAATACAAAAACATCATAAATTGGTAAAGGTACAACTATAGAATATAAAATTCACTCAAAAATGATCATGTGTGTAACTTTGATATTGTTGTGTTCAGGTCCCAACGGAACATCTTTAGCACAAGTCTTAGACTCTAAGACTTGTGCTAAAGATGTTCAGGTCCGTCTGCAGTTCTAAGTCCGTGAAGAGAGTTCCAAAGTCTGGGTCCATTGAAAGAAAACCTGGACTGTTCAAAAGATGTTGTGAACTTTGGAACTACAGTCTCCACAGACAGAGGCTCTGGTGTTTGGTCTGCGAGAGCCCTGACACTTGACAGCCAGACCAGGAAACAGTGTGAGAAGTCAAACATTTAAAAAATAGTTTAAAATTTACTACATTTTCAAATGTGAAAATATTATGTCTTTGGTTGATATCACAATGATGACACCACCATGTGTTTTCTGTCAAATACTATAATTGCCTAATGTGCAATGATATTACTGGCCAAAGTGTTGAGGACGTGGCCTGTGACCATGAGGCGAGACAGTAAGAGAGACGACTATACCACGGCATGTAGAACAGCTTGATGAGTCCCTTCTGATAAGACGAAAACGGCTCAAGTTTGGTTTAACTTTTTGCAAACACTCTTGGCCTGGCTTTGAAACTTTAGATTGCTATCTATTATGACTCCTAAATATTTTGTCTCTAGAGCTATCTGCAGAATGTGCTCTGATAGAAAACAACAGTGGTCCCAATACGGAACCTTGTGGCACCCATTAGGGCGGAGACTAGATTCAACCCCAATGACCTTGATGCATTGCTGTCTGCCCTAAAGATACGTTTTGAACAGTAGTCAATCTGCCAACTACGTAAATTTTTTTGCAACTACGTACATTTTTTTGTGTCTAAAAACAATGTAATTTTTTTCAGAAATATCTTATATTCTTATTAGTGTAAATGTGTAAAATAATTATATATATATATATATATATATATATATATATATATATATATATATATATATATATATATATATATATATATATATATATATATATATATGATATTATTTGTTTGCGCGCTGTGCGGTCTGCTGCGTGTCGTCACTTTTCTACGTAGCCGTGGGGCGGTTTGAATAGCGCCCCAGAGTCCCATAGAAAAGCAATGGGGATTTTTAGCCAATCAAATCACAATCAATGTGACTACGTCACTATGGCTTTTGCCATAGGAAAATAGCGACTGATGGGCGCTTTCTCGAGCGCCCTTTTAGTTACGCCATGGAGCTACGCTTTTTACGCTAGAAGTGCCACACGCCGTGTTTTCCGTGTTTACGTCTTAAAACTGCATCTACAGAGTCTGTGACAAAAGGTACGTCCAAAACGACTCAGAATGAGCTGCTCAACTGTTTGCTGGATTTTGTCGCGTTGAAGTAAAAGCGGCTGATTTCATGAGTGTGATCTGTCAAACTTCGTGCTCCGTTACCATGACAACACACTAAAGAGGAGTGTTTTTAGTCTATTACTCGCATAAGCATTAAGTATCGCTTAACTTCTATTGATAAAAATATGCTTTGCTTATTAGAAAACCTATGAAAGAAAGCCATAAATGACAACTTTCCATACAGCAATAATGGATGTGATGATTAAATATAAAAATGTAAATGTTACACATGTAGTTCAGGGTAACTAATGCCACTTAGAAGCTGAAACACCAACAATTGTTTGTGTTTTTATTTCCTCTTAATGTAGTAATTGTTACTCTGCACTATACGTTACAGTATCACAGAGATTTTTGTTTTGCTCTTTTCAATCTGTTATTTTATATAAGTGTAAAATGTAATTTTATGTCAAATGTATTTTCTCACAAATGGAATCTGCCTCTAAGTCATTGTATTATCATTAACAAAAGTGGAAATAAAGTGTATTTACTTAATTCATTCAGTTGTAAAATGTGTATTTAAAAATATGTATCCATACAGTCAATGTTAGAAATTCAATTTTGGACATTTAAAAAAAACACGGTCATGTCAAATAGTCCCCCCTATATTTTGCACCACCAGCCTCCACTGGTTGTGAACCATGTATTGTATTCATGGGCTGGAGTTTGTTCATTAAAATCCTGTGGTCCACAGTTTTGAAGGCCTTTTTTAGGTCTAAAAACTGCACCAACAACGTGTCCTTTGTCTAGACAGCTTTTAATCTTTTCCAGCAAGAAACAGTTTCCGTTAGGGATGTCCCGATCCGATCACGTGATTGGAAATTGGGACGGATCACGTCGTTTCAGACTCGTTGCATCCCGATCAGTGATCGGATATACATTTTACTCTTATTAGTTTGATCAGCGCTATACATTTCAAGCTTATTATTAGTCTCTCACCTCTGTATAATGCATGAATGGATCACGACATTTTACTGCCGTAAAGCCCACACTTTAGGGCAGTAAACTTTAGTTTTGTTTTACCCCGTGCGACCCTGGATGACAAGGGAATTTCTTGGATCCTACACAGCAGAGTGCATCAAACAGATTAAGGAAAAAACGCACAATAACTGGGGCATCGATGTAATTTTGCGCAACAACGCTGCAAATATGAAGAAAGCCATGGGTGAGACGGGGGTGCGGAGAGTGGGCTGTGATGCGCATACACCGTGGCTACTGCGAGGAAGATTGAAGATCACTTCAAACACTCGCCCCTGGCTTTCTCTCGACTCAAAGACATTCAGACAGATTTCATCAAGAAAAACATTTTTTAAAATTATTATTTAAGCCAGAAGAGAATTAAGAGTGCAGTTCTGAAAATCACATTACTGGCCTTACTTTATGACACTTTCGTTTAATACGCACTTTGCTTATTTGTTTCCATGCCTGCTGGGTATTTTAAGTTGAGCTGCTATTTTTATTTATTTCAAATATGGCACTATTATTTCTTATTCAAGCTACCTCAAAGAAAGGTGCACTGTTAAAGTGTTGATAAATAAAATAAAAACTGGGGACAACCTGTTTATGTAGCATTTGTGCATTTTTTTTCTGTGTTACGAAAGTATCGGCTCGGGGCTCGGTATCGGCAGACATCCCTAGTTTCCGTGCTGTACTTTTGTCCAAACCCAAACTGTTGAGGATGCAGCAGTTTGACTCTAGATGTTCCATAAGTTGGGAAGATTACAACTGGCCTGTATTTATTAGCTGTGTCCATTGCTGACTTGTGGATCCACTGCATTTCTTACATTTCTTGGTGATGCCACAGATGGACACACAGGATGTTCTTGCTACAGCAGATTGATGAACGACCCGCACAGCACTTGTGGGATTGTTTGGACCTTCCCAGGGAGCTCCACAGCCGCAGAGTCGTCATGACTACCACAAAAACATAATCTGGGTGAGTGTTTGCGATGCTGATGTTTTAGTGGGCTAAATTACTGACTAATAAAGATGGTAGCAGCAGAAGTGGTTGGGCCAAACTCCGTGGATGCGTTTGCACTTTGTAGCTTTGTAGTGATTCAGTTGTTTAGAGAAATCTGCTCTGTCGACAGCAACGACGTGGGAGAGGATAGAAACATAGCCATGTCTAAAAAGGTTTAGTTTTACTTTCTCGTGCAAGATGCCTGTAAGGTCCGTTTTCCTGTTGTATTTGCTCTTAGTTTTGTCAACACAAGAGCTTGGATATGTTGCGCAGTTGAGCAAAAAAGGTACCAGTAGGCTTGTTTAAGTGGCCGGAATCAGATATCAGATTGTCAGCGAGAGCAGGCGGCTGAATCCAAGGGGAGAAGAAAGGCCTGGAGTCAACCTGATCACGCAGCCGCACAGGGAAAGGACAGATCTCACATTTCTCTGAATTGTAAGCACTGAAGAAAACAAAATAAAACTTTGTGAATGCTCCCGTCAACCTCACACACCTCGGACTGACACACACATCACCAGAGCAGAAAACAATGAGTTCACAAGTTTAAGCTTGAGCTTTAGCTATGGTAGAAATGACTTTTATCACACCAATATTGTATATGAATTATGTTGTCTGTATTGTACAACAGCCTGCGCCTTTGTTGTCTCATTTGGACCATTTGTGATGTTATAAAAGTAGACAGATGAGATGAGGAGAGTTCTGCAGAACTGAAGAATGTTAGGTTTCTGATCATAACCCATCCGGCCCAATGAGCTGTCAGTGCTCTGAATTTTCACATGGTACATATGCTCTACATTTCCCATCATGCACTGTAGTTCAAATCAAATCAAATCAATTTATTTTTGTAAGGCCCAAAATCACAACAACAGTTGCCTCTGAGGGCCACAGGGAGAAATGAATCAACAATGTCTGTGGTGGCGATGGAGTCAGACAATGTCTGTGATGGCGAGGGACAATGTCCCAGGGTCCTCTGTCCTTAGACTCTCCTTCTCGGCCAGGAAAAACTACAAAAAAAACCTCTTTGGGAAAAAAGCGTAGAAACCTGGAGGAGTTCCAGTGAAGGAGAGATCCGACTCTCACAGACGGACAGACGGACACAAGGAGACTGGAGCTGGACCCACTCTTCAGGCAGAAGAGGGACCGTCTGAGTCGAGCTGGACCCACTCTTCAGGCAGATGAGGGACCGTCTGAGTCGAGCTGGACCCACTCTTCAGGCAGAAGAGGGACCGTCTGAGTCGAGCTGGACCCACTCTTCAGATGAGGGACCGACTGAGGCGAACTGGACCCACTCTTCAGGCAGATGAGGGACCGTCGGAGGCGAGCTGGACCCACTCTTCAGGCAGATGAGGGACCGTCTGAGGCGAGCTGGACCCACTCTTCAGGCAGATGAGGGACCGTCCACACAGGGCAGGGACCACTTCACCAGGGGAGGGGCATCTGGGTCCACAGGTCCTCAGGAGTGAGAGAAAGAAAAGAAGGCGGTGAACAGTTTGCAAGTGGAATCAAAAAATAAATATTGTTTGATAGCATAAGTAGTCAGAAGAAGAAGAGGATAGTGCTCAAGCTGCCATACTTCCCCCAGCATAGTTACTCCTAGGGCAGCGTAGCTAAAGCTGTGGGTTTATGTTTCTGTTCCTAACTAGTCTGACCATAAGCGATTTCGAAGAGGAACGTTTTAAGCCTGGACTTAAATGAAGAGACTGTGTCAGCATATTTAACATGGGTCGGGAGCTGATTCCATAACACAGGGGCTTGGTAGCTAAACGCTCTACCTCCTACAGTACTTTTAGAGACTCTTGGCACCACCAGAAGGCCGGCATTCTGAGAGCGAAGAGCTCTGTTTGGATGATATGGTTCTATAGCATCTTTGAGGTCGGATGGGGCCATGTCATTTATGGCTTTGTAGGTCAAGAGTAGAATTTTGAATTTGATTCTAGACTCGACGGAGAGCCAGTGAAGAGACTTCAGCACTGGCGTAATGTGCTCTCTTCTTTTAGTTCCTGTTAGTAATCTTGCTGCTGCATTTTGAACCAGTTGAAAGCTTTTTATGGAGCTTTTAGGACACGCTGCAAGCAGGGAGTTACAGTAGTCTAATCTAGTCGTTACAAATGCATGGATAAGTTTTTCGGCATCACTTTTAGGCAGGATTCTTCTGATTTTGGCGATGTTGCGCAAATGGAAATAGGCTGTTTTACAAGCTTGATTTATATGAGCTTTAAATGAGAGCTCCTGGTCAAATAAGACTCCAAGGTTTCTTACAGTAGAACTGGAGGCTACACTGACATTGTCCAGTGTGGCTATCTGCTCAGATAGAGAGTCTCGTAGATGCTTAGGGCCAAGCACAATGACCTCGGTTTTTTCAGGGTTAAGAAGCAGGTAGTTTAGTGTCATCCAGGTTTTTATCTCCTTCACACAAGCACTAAGTCTGTCTACTTGATCGCTCTGATCAGGTTTCATTGATAAATACAGCTGAGTGTCATCTGCATAGCAGTGGAAGTTAATGTCATGCTTTCTGATAATGTTGCCTAATGGCAGCATATAAAGAGTAAACAGAATTGGACCGAGTACCGAACCCTGTGGCACACCGTAAATTACTTTAGAGCTTGGTGAGGAGCTCTTGTTTACATTAACAAATTGGAACCTATCAGATAGATAGGATTTAAACCAGCTGAGGGCTGTTCCTCCAACACCTACATCACATTCTAACCTCTGCAGTAGAATGTTGTGGTCAATGGTGTCAAACGCTGCGCTCAGGTCCAACAGAACCAGGATTGAGACCAGTCCATCATCAGCGGCTAATAACAAATCATTTGTGACTTTAACTAGTGCAGTTTCAGTGCTGTGGTGGGCTCTGAACCCTGACTGGAAAACTTCAAATAAGTTATTGTCCTGCAGGTGGCGACAAAGCTGTTTTACTACAACTTTTTCAAGGATTTTAGAGACGAAGGGAAGATTTGAAATAGGTCTGTAGTTTACCAATAGGTCGGGATCTAGATTAGGCTTTTTCAGAAGAGGTTTAATGACTGCATGTTTGAAGGACTGTGGAACATAGCCACTTTCGAGTGAAGTATTTATTATATTAAGAATAGGGTCTATAATTAGGCGAGAATGTCTTTGAGGAGTCTGCTTGGAATGGGGTCTAGGACACAAGTTGAGCTTTTAGAGGACATAATGGCTGAAGTTATCTCTGCTTGATCAACAGCTGTGAACCTTTCTAAGTTTACAGGTGGATTTATATGGGACGTTAGATTTACAGCTTGGGCTAGTTCAGGGCTAATAGCGGGGGTAATTTCATCTAATTTATCTCTGATTGTTTTATTTTATTGTTAAAAAATAGGAGGAAATCATCAGAGCTAAGTGTAGCTGGGATTGAGGGCTCTACTGCACTGTGACAGTTTGTTAGCCTGGCTACAGTGCTGAAAAGGAATTTAGTGTTACTTTTGTTGACTTCTATTAGATTTGAATAATATCTGGTTTGGGCCTTACGCAGAGCCTGCTTATAGGTCAGCAGGCAACTTTTCCATGCTTTTAGGGATTCTTCTGTGTGAGAGCGACGAAATAATCCCTCTAACTTTCTAACTCTTTGTTTATGTGAACGCAGTTCTTGGTTGTACCATGGGGAGGCGCGCTTTGGCCTAATGACCTTCTGTTTTAACGGCGCTACAACGTCAAGAGCAGACTTCAGAGAATTCATGGTCAAGTCGACACATTGATCACTTAAACTGGGACTAAAGCTGTTCTCAGCAGGATCACATGACATGTCACTAAATATTGGCTCTATTATTTCTTTGAATTTTGAGATAGATTTTTCAGATATTGTCCTTTTCATTATAACTTTATTTTGTGGGACTGGATGATCTTTAAGAATAAACTGAAAGGTAATTAGGAAATGATCTGACAAATCAGAGTTGCTTTTCATCGTCAGCAATGGTGTCATAGGGCCGCCTGCCTTCAGCCGCCTTCACCGCTTTGCTCTGCTTGAACAAGCCTAGTGCCACGACACAGCAGAGTATAGACTATTTATTTAAGATTGTGGTTGCGACACAATGTTCCAGGGGTGTGAATACTATTGCAAGCCGCTGTATGGGCTTTGATCCTTATCTACAGCAGCGAGTCGCTGACACTTAAAAGCAGTGACAACGTGCCACACCAAACCTGCACCTTCTGTGCACCGGACGAGGGGCCACTTTGTCCACACTGATTTGGTTTGGTGTAGCATTTGGTGATGCCGTATGTTGTATAAAAGCAAATCATAACAGCGACGCTTTTACCAGACTTGTGCTTGTGAGTGGAGCCTTCCAAACCACTCACCTCATCCGCCATGTTGAATTAATAGAAATGATATTGCTTGAAATCAAATGGAACATAACATGATACAGGAAAACTGGCTCTTTCCTCCATATTAGAGGGGCGCACATTCTACAACCCTAAAAGTAACTGTATTGTTCTATAGATGTCCAATAGAAAGATCCACAAATGTTGAGCCAAATCATAAATATTAGTATCAGTATTCATTATCTCACGTAGACGCCCACTTCATGTGAGGGGCCTGTGTAAGGGACTATCATTTTGTTTAATTCAGGAACACCTTTTACTCCGTGCAGTTAGATGTAGAAATGTCCACATCAGAGTGAGACATTTCTTCTGAAACATATTCTTCAAACAAACATGGTTCACAAGTGGACATAGAGCCTTCAATGTTACAGGCAAATCCACCAAGTGCCACGCAGATCATTACTGACATTTTCATACTTCTAATCCATCATAATTCCCCGTCTTTGCAATGACCTCTACTTCTGAGAACCAACAGATATGGGGCGGACATAACATGCGATAGTGCCAAATCCGACACATTTACTGACAAGCTAATTGATGCTATCATGGGCATTGTATCTCACCATCTGCCACACACGGTAGAACCATGAATAGCTCCTCCTCTTCCTCCAAACTCCAGTTATCCATCTCAATCTGCTGCCCGTGCTACTCGCTCATCATCACCGCGACAGAAACATAACATGCTAATTAAAATGGGGGGAGTCTGCCCAAATGATGAATGAGTGGACTTAGACGTGACAGCTGGGGGCAAATGACCACTGTAAATGTGTCCGGGAAGAGATGGAAGGTACTGTAGCTGCATCTGCACTTGGCAAGAAGAGTTCTCATTAAAGGCAAAAAGGTTTCCAGATTCGAAAAGACTTATTGTTGGACTCAGAGCCAGCTGTGAGAACTGGTCCTTTGAAAGAGAACAGAACTAAATGAGAACAAAAATCCCCGCATGTGAGTGAGAATCTGGAGTGTGAAGCCCTTTTCGGACAATCTTCATATCATAATAACGTTCTGGTAGTTTACAGCAATGCCAGAATGCCATGGGAGACTAAATGTGTCAGCAGGAGCAAATAACAAAGACTTAGTTACATAAAGTTTGTGAGTTAATTGTCAGATGAAAGTCTAAACTAATTGAAAATGATAGCACACATGTTCTCTTCACACCATCATGTAATAAACAAAGCTCTCACAGACGGATATAACAGCTCTCCTCATTAATTATGTCTCCAGCTTTAACATAGGAGAAGAAAGACATTACGTGACTCTAACTAACCACAACTTAAGGACGGAAGTTTATTTATTCCAGTAAAGCTATTTCTGGTCAGAGGACACTCATTTATTAGTTATTATAGTTTATGTAGCACTTCTTTGGACACAAAAACCTTTTTTCATGGTCATTCTTTGGCAGTCCCCAGACTTAAGTTACGGTAGCTAAAGCAAACCAGGGCCTCACGTTTTCACGGGTTTCTGTCATGTGACTTATTTGTTGTCACGGTCATAAAAACTGTCACATATAACTGAAAATGAAAAGGGTGCATACTACAAGGAGACAGAAGTCACAGATTCACACCCCTAGAACATTGGTCTCGTCATAAGATAAGATAAGATAAGATAAGATATTCCTTTATTGTCCCACATGGGGAAATTTCATTGGTGCAACGCAGGTAGATACAGAGGTAGATACAGAAGAACAGATCACTTATAGGAAGTCTGAAAAACACTTTCAGTAGAAGATCTCCTATAAATAAACAAAAACTCCCATAGACAAATAAATAAATAAATACCATTGCATGTGATCCCGACAGTAATTGCACATGAATATGTGTCACGACAGCACATAGATTGCACATGAATTTCACAGTAATTGCACATGAATTGCACATGAATTTCACAGTAATTGCACATACGACAGAATTGCACATCAGTATTAGGTTAGGTCAGTATTGCGACGGGATAACGTGACGATCTCCGGGTAAGACGACTGTTCTCCGCAGTTTCATGAGTTCCTCCTTTGTGGAGGAACTCAACAAAGGACGGTACGGCGCCGGAGCCGGGGGGCGGGGCCGGAGCCAAGACACATCGCAACGACACGACGAAAACACTCAATCCAGCCGAATAAAGTCAAAACAAGTTAATTTAAAGCGATTCCAGTGCGTGTCCCGATCGTTCGTGAAGTTCCTCTTTCATATAAACGTGTATATAAACGTGTACCGACGACACGCCGTACTTTAGCGCGGCCGGAGGGCGCGGGGGGGGGCTGGTGGGCTCGCTCGGAGCTAGCTCACGTCACAACAACACAACGAAAAACGCCCAAATCCAGCCGAAAAAAGTCAAAAACAGTTGAATTAAAAAACTATTCCAGCGCGTGTCCCTATCGTACAGTGAAATAGAAAAAATATACTTACTATATTTACAAAATATAGGAGATAAAGCACAATAAGTGTGAGAAAGAAGAGAGAGCATTTACACCGGGCTGCCAGCTGTACCACGTGGGCGGCAGTAGCTCAGTGGTAGAGTGCTCGTCTTCTGATCCAAAGGTCGGCGGTTCGACTCCCCCCGCTCAGTCAGAGCGGTCAGATTCACTGGCCCGCAGGTTGGCGGTACGATTGCAGCTGCCTCATGTGAATACTGCCGTTGTGTCCTTGGGCAAGACACTTAACCCAACTCGCCCCCCAGTGTCTGCGAACATCTGGGGTGTGAATGTGTGACTGATTCCTTGATGTAAAGCGCTTTGAGTACCTTGATGGTAGAAAAGCGCTGTATAAATGTGACCATTTATTTACCAGCGCCTTATGACGTCATGACTACAAGTTGTAATGGTAATTTTTTGTGGAAAGTGGTAGGAAAATTGTACATGATTTACAGATTAAAAAATGTAAAGACAAACAAACCCTGAAAAGTGCAGCGTGCAAAAGTATTCAGCCTCTTTTCCCTGAGCCAACTGCAGTCAGAAGTTTCCTGATGATTGCTGAAAGATTGAATGTTGACCTAATGATTGAAAAGTCCTCCTGAGTGGAATCCAAGCTGTTCTGTGAAGGATGAAAGATGAGAATGTTGAGGAGCAAACAGCTTCATGAAGTCCACACCAGACAGGTCAGGGAGAAAGCTGTGGAGAAGTTTAAAGTGGTTATACAAAGATTTCACAAGCTTTAAACATCTCACGGAGCACTGTTCACTGTTCACTGTTCACCGTCCTCAAAACTTACAGGCCGAACAAGGAGAGCACTGATCAGAGATGCAGCCAAGAGGCCCCTGGGAACTCTGGAGGAGCTGCAGAGATCCACAGCTCAGGTGGACAGGGAATCTGTCACAGGACAACTATTAGTCGTGCACTAAACAAATCTGCCCTTTATGGAAGAACGGCAAGAAGAAGCCATTGTTGAAAAACAGCTCTGGTCTGATCGTACTGCGCTTCTCTTCAGCAGGGACAGGGACGCTGCTCAGCACCTGTTGTTGTTCACAAAAAATGAGACAGGGGCGGAGCTTCACCTTCAGAAGAACAATGACCTTAAACATAAAGCCAGAGCGACTATGGAATGGTTTCAAACAAAACATCTTCATGTGTTATAATGGTCCAGTCAAATCCAGACCTAAATTCAATTAAGAATTTGTGGCAGATCTGAAAACAAATGGGACTGAGCTTGAGCTGTTTTTCAAAGAAGAATGCTGTGCAAAACTGGTAGAGACAAACCCTTAAAGATTTTCTGCAGTAATTGCTCGGAAAGGCAGTTCCATAAAGTATTGTAGTAGTGGCTGAATACTTTTGCTCACTGCATTATTCAGGTTTGTACTTCAGCAAATCATGTATAATTTTCCTTCCACTTCATAATTATGTGCCACTTTGTGTGGCTCTTTCACAAAAAGCCAATACTATTTATTTAAGATTGTGGTTGTGACAAAATGTTCCAGGGGTGTGAATACTATTGCAAGCCGCTGTATGGGTTTGGATCCTTATCTACAGCAGCGAGTCGCTGACACTTAAAAGCAGTGACAACCTTCTGTGCACCGGACGAGCCCTGACAGCATGAATATGGACAAATTACAAACTTCCATAAACCTTCTCAAACTTGCTCACTTTTTGCACTGGGCCCAGGGCCGTCTCAATTTGTGCCAACAGCCAGCACAGCCTCACTCACACACCGCATTCAAAGGTTTGAAAGTGGGTTAAATCACTTTCCCAAGTACAGGCTAAAGAATGTGACCGGACAGCTCCAACTTTCTGTGCTGTGCTGCCCGGTGGTCAAGTGGCACAGCACACGTATGCCAGGCTCCAAATGCAGCGGTGTTGTGAGTTTGAATTCCGACTCCGACAATTTACTGCATGTCCTCCCTTCTCTCTCATCCCCCTTTTTCACACTGTATTCTACTGTTTAATAAAGGCTACAAGGAACAAAATCTTCAAAAAAAAAAAAAAAAAAGAGACCACTCCACCAGCTGAGTAAAATGCAAGACAAACATTTGAAAATATCATTCAAGGACACATTTTATAAAACTGTGAGGTTTTGTGAGGTTTTGTCCATTTTATAAATTTGTTCCCTCATCAAAAACATACTTTGAGTTTGGCTTCATTCATGCTTGTTATGACGTCTTCTCCCTTTGAGCATCAGAAAACACTCAATTTTACCCAGATAGTGAAAAGGTAGAAATCTGGTCCCTGCACAAGTGATCGGCAGACTCGTTCTGAACATCAATAACATCAGCAGCTTTCACTATCGAAAAAACATTCCCAAAATAAAAAAATATAGTGTCTAAACCAGACTTTGAGAGACTTATCCATGCGATTGTCTCCAGTAGATTAGACTACTGTAACGGCCTGCTCACTGGCCTCTCCAAACGAGCTGTAAAACAGCTGCAGTACATCCAGAACGCTGCTGCTCGGGTCCTGACTAGAACCAGGAAGTATGATCACATTAGTCCTGTTCTCAGGTCTCTGCACTGGCTCCTGTGGCTCAGAGAATAGACTTTAAAGCAGCTCTGCTTGTGTACAAGTCTCTCCATGGCCTAGCACCAAAGTACATCTCAGACATGTTAGTGCCATATGAACCATTTTAGACTCTGAGGACCTCAGGGACCGGCCTCCTGCTGGTGCCAGAGTCAGGACTAAACATGGACCGGCCTCCTGCTGGTGCCAGAGTCAGGACTAAACATGGACCGGCCTCCTGCTGGTGCCAGAGTCAGGACTAAACATGGACCGGCCTCCTGCTGGTGCCAGAGTCAGGACTAAACATGGACCGGCCTCCTGCTGGTGCCAGAGTCAGGACTAAACATGGACCGGCCTCCTGCTGGTGCCAGATTCAGGACTAAACATGGACCGGCCTCCTGCTGGTGCCAGATTCAGGACTAAACATGGACCAGCCTCCTGCTGGTGCCAGAGTCAGGACTAAACATGGATCGGCCTCCTGCTGGTGCCAGAGTCAGGACTAAACATGGACCGGCCTCCTGCTGGTGCCAGAGTCAGGACTAAACATGGACCGGCCTCCTGCTGGTGCCAGAGTCAGGACTAAACATGGGGAATCTGCGTTTCAGTTTTATGCAGCTAAAATCTGGAACATTCTTCTTGAAGATGTGAGACAGGTTCTACTCTGACAATGTTCAACTCTAAGCTTAAAACTGTTTTGTTTAGCTGTGGATGTGACTGAAAGGATTTTCTTTGCAGTCCTTTAATGATTCCTTTTGTGTGAAGCACTTTGAATTGCCTTGTGTATGAATTGTGCTCTACAAATAAACTTGCCTTGCCTTACCTATAATAGCTAGCTTTTGTTTTTATTCCTGCTCTAGCTCAGTAGACGACGTATTAACACCAAATCCAGATGAAGCACTGACTGATGCATCTTAATACATATTTTCTATTCAACACTATTTTCTAAAACATGAGATGCCAAAGTAAAAAGGTACTAAACAGCTTTTTTAACCGCCCAATAACAATACAAACAGTGCAGTCTTTTTGAACTTTAATTTAATTTAAAACCTTTTTTGTTTACATTGAGCCAAGAGGGCACAGCCTTGCTTAACCACCAGCCGGCCAAACCCTAATTATTCATTGGGTACCTCCCCATTTTTTTTTTGGTGTAAATTATGGGTAAATTATTTTGTGTTTTCTCCAGCTTGGGTGGACCGGACCGGTTTCACTTCCTTGTGTTCTTTTAAAACTGTGCACTGACCTAAAAGGATTGCATGTGAATATTAACAATGTGCCAAAGGGTTTGTGACACATAGGAATGGGATTTCCATGGACAGAAGAGTCTGTTCTTGCTTAAAGGTGCTTTGTATTACTTTTACTTCTTCTAGTTGAGGTAAATCCCCTTCACACTATCCAGAGTACAGTATAATTTAACCCGTTATTGACTAGCATTTACTACTGTTCCAATATAATGCATAATCCCCATAGCAACAAACCGACCATTTGCTTGCTTTTCCCTTTTATATGCATTGTCTCTCACACTGTTCCTGTCACTGAAAACCTGATCAAACCTGCCCTGGCTCAGATATCATCCCTACGCCATGTTTCCTTAAATAGTTGACTTTGCAAGGTGTGCAAACTCCTTAGGATTTACTTGTAAGCTCGGAGCCCTCCCCGCTGAGCCCAGCACGCCGCATCGTTCTCTTTTACCTCTCCCGATCCCATGCTGTGAAGGCTGGGGGCTCGCACTCAAGACATCCTGCCACGCTTTGCCGCTTTAAACCTGCAGCGCTTTTACCGTATTTCCACGGTATTTTCTTGCATCTTGTCGTCTCTTATTTACCATGTTATTGCTTCGAACAGCATGCTAGTATTTTTTTTTTTGGGGGGGGGGGATCAGGGACTCTGCAGTGTAGCGTTTCATGTATTAAGGTCTAGCAGGGGGATTTCTGACAATGTTTTGAGACGGGAATTTCCCCTCGGTGCTAGCGGCATGGGGTAGAGGTAACTAGGGCTATTCTGCGGGAGAGGCCATAGAAGTTAAAGTTATGACTTTTGAATTATGTATGAGTGTATGTATAAGCTGAAGCCTTCTTGGCAGCCTGATGTGGCTGGATGTAAGCTGCATTTCCAAGTCTGAGGGAGAAAAAGGTATGACACTAAACAGGGTGACTGCTGCTGTCTGAGGCTATGTGGGAGGCATGGAGCGTCCCACTCTTCAGCAGTAAATGGAGATCCCAGGTGGTGCTCTGCCTCTGGTGTAGCATAGTGTATATTTTGAAACAATGGGTTTTTGACGATGTGTATAGTGTTTAATTTGAAGTGACAGCAACAGATCTTGTCAGTCAGCCACTGGGCAGATGTAGCTTACCACAAATGCGTGTGGAGTGTGAATGAATAACACACATGTGTGAGTGACAAAAAAGACACAAATGACGGTGCTGAGTCTGAGGTATATTTATAGAAAACAATTAAAATTTGCATTGGGTTTATGCAGAGTGTACACCTAATGGCCCTCATTTATCAACAATGCTGTGAAAATGGTATACATTTGGTCGTATATTTGTTGGGACAAACCTGTGCCCACAGCACGAGCTCTGGTGATGAATGTGGCAGATGACAAGCAGCGTCATTTGAATAAAACGCCCCAAAATATTCATGTTTTAAGTGGCCTCACTCAAGGGCTTTACGCCATGTGCGCACGAAATATGCAGAATATTTGAGTAATGTTACTTCTTGTTTTAGCTGCTGCTGTGTCTCTTCTCTGCTCCAGGCCACAGGTTGTTTCCAACTGCTTATTGTAAAGTAAATGTATGCTGTAGTTTAGTGGTTACAATAATGATATAATGATAATTACGCTGATGAGTTTTAAACCTTGAAAAGGTGCAAGTTTACTGCAAGAAATTAATAGATTAAGGGGCTGTACAGTTAAGAGTGATTTTCATGTGCAGTTTGGCGTTTGTTCGAAGTTGGCGCACATGTTACACCACCTCTGGACTTAGCGTAACCGTCAGATCACATCAACGTCGAACGTTAAATCCCTGAGTGCCTCCTTTTGGTCGGACACCACATATGCGCACTGATTTTAACATTGGAAAGATAAATGAGGGCTAATGAGTGGGTTGGTTGCAAACGGTGTCTTGCAGATTCTTCCCGCAGACCCTCAAACCGGCCAGTTTAACCGGGTGCGTTGGTTTTAATCACTTTGTAAAACTTGCGCGGGTCCCGAGCCGCCCCCACCTTGCATTAGGCGTACACCTGCTGTTACCAGAATGTGAGTCGGGTGCGGTTCGGGACCCGGAAGAGGTGCAAACCACTCTACCACAATTGAATACACAGTTCCTCCAAGTCTCCAGAGGGCACAGCGGCTGTATCGCATCCCGATGTTGCTTTAATTGCGTCCTGCTGGTTTTGTTAATCCACAAACCTCTGCGTGACGTCCATATTCGTTGAGGGAGGGTTTGTGCGTCTCCGCCACACTCGGGTGGACATAACGGCTCCACTGTAGCTGCACAGATGGGCGCGTGACAAATGTTAGTTCTCAGACAGATTGTGCAGTAAGTGGTCTCTCCATGTGGCCACTGGGAAAAGCAAATAATCTAAATAAAACTTGTTTGTATCTAATTAACCAGATTTTTTATGTAAGCCAATAATAGATATGACGTCCTATTGGTCTAAATGCAATGCTTTGTTTATTATTGATTAGTAATAAGACATTTGTTAATATGATGAGTTTGTGATGTGGTTGGATAAATAAAGCAAAAATATTTATGCTTGTCAATTACATATATTCTCAAGTTAATCATTTGGGGGCTTCTCTTGCTGAAAGTGCAAAATAATTCATGGAGAAATATTGATTCTTGCCAATGTATGTGAGAAAGGGGAAAAATAATAATATAAAAAACAATATTAAAGTGTGTTAGGGACTACTTGTCTCTACAGAAAATAATCTCATATTTTTGAAGCAGATTATAATTATGTTCAGTGCCGAGCGTTTACAGGACATCATCTTTTACCCATGTTGTTGTTAAAAGTTCAACTCTTGCTACTTCAGCTCTATGTTGCGGACAGTAAATATAAAACATGCGGGTGTCATTCGTCCAGGAGTGTTCCGTTGTAGAAAAAGATTCATTTGTCGTCATCTACTCAGAGTAGGATATAAAACCTGAGTTCCCAATTTGGTTATTGAGAATAACCCTTGGATGAGAGTCGAAAGGTTTTATTCTTCCAGATGATACAACTGATTTTTTTCTACAACTTTCAACTGAAAACAATTAATTTGTTAAATCTGCCTTGTAGATATAATATAAAATGTCATTTGTACTGGTAGATTTATAAACTTACACTTTTTCTGGTTGACTAAAGCTATTGAAGCTCAGGGTGTGTTTGTATCACACGGGTGTTGCCTTGTTAAGTAAAACAAAAAGTGTCCTTTAAACGGGAAAGCCTTAAAGATGACAAAGAAGCAGGTAAATAACTCGGGTGAATACTTCTTTATTGACAGAACTTAAATATGATCCAAAAATGGGAATAATCTCTAAACAGAAACTCAGAGGTGGAACGAGCTCAGAAACAGGGAGTAATGCAGAGTCAGATTCCAAATACAACGGCAGAAGATCAGATATAAATGACTAGACAACAATCTAGCACTGACTGAATGACCAAAGGGACGATCAGGGAACGGGACGGGGGGAAACAAAAGGGCAAAGGCAGGAAAAATGGGACAAATCGACAAACTAACCATGACATTTTAGTTTAGCTTCAACTCAAAAATGGACTTAATTTGACAAAATGACTCAATTCAAAATCAACTTTGTCTAATTGTACTTAGCTATTTATTTGACAGGGAAAGTACAATTACCTACACACACCAAACTTTACAATCTTTAACTTGGCAAGATTTTGATTGATCGTACAGAAGGATTTGTTGATATTTAATTTCAAGTCTTAGTTATTAGAGTTTTTGTACCAATTGTATGCACGGTCTAGACATAAATTGAAACTTTAGCTCCATCAATTTTTCAGTTATATGTCCAAATATGTGCAGTTTTGACCATTGAACTCATAAAATGCATAATTTATATATAAAAACCTTCTTTCCTTCATTTATGTACCGTAAAGTTAAGAGGATGTTTCAATATAATCTCTTTTAGTTTGATTTTTCCTACTGTCTCGCCACGTTTTAAAACACAAAAAACAGCAGTGGTTGTAGTTACAATAATGCAGTCGCAATAGGACATAATGGGCTAAAATAATCCACCAAATCACAATCGGGTTTTCTGCAGCGCTCCAAAATACACAGAATCCAAGTTAAAATAAAAATAAAATAAACATAAAAAAACATGGATTAAATAACATTGGCTACAGGAACAATATTTGACATTGTTGCTCCACTACTGTTCACACAAAGCTGACGAGGAGAAAACTTTATGAGCTAAAGTTGTGGAAGTAGAAAAGTTCCATGTGTCAGTCCAATCAGCCTCATTTCCAGCACCAGCGGGAGGCGAGTGTCACGTTGTTACCGCTTAAACTCGATTCAAACGCTCACTCCATTGACCCACATCGGAGCTGCCCGATTCCAGCTGCTATTTTGTGCCTCCAATATTTTCCACAAAAATCCAGTTTATTGTTGAGAACGACGGTGAATATATGTACGCACTGGAGAAGATGTAGGATTGTCAACACGTTTTTGTTTGATGCATGCGTTTGGGGAGTAAAATTGCTCAAAACGCGTTGAATCCATGTCCAAAGTCGAAAGAAACGAGACATGATGGATTTAGTGCGCTAAAGTCGTTGATTTAAAAAAACAAACATCTCTCTTCATCTGGGAAAAAGTCTGTCTCTCTCCAATTTCAGTCATTTGCCAAATCAGTCAATTATTCTAGTCTTTGGTCTTTCTTTTTATTATGTTTACTATTTTCATTTAAAACGTCAGAAACGGTTAAAAATATGATCGTGCTCCTGAGCAGAGGCCCCAGGACAACAAAGTGTACCTTAACCTAAATGATCATCAAATATAGTTCTGTCTAAATGTCTATTGTCTATATTTTTTATTTTCTTATTGTTTTTATTGTTGTTTTTTTGTATTAAGTTCATGGGATTTTTACTATCAGACAATTAAGCCTAAAATCAAAAAGTGATCTCTTAATATTATGTTATTATTACAGTGTATTTAAATAATGCTTTTCCAGCTTTAAGGCGCTCAAAAGGCTCAAAAGTCCCTCAAAAGCAAAAGGCCCTCAAAGCAACAATGTGGGTGAAGTGTCTGGCCTAAGCACACAACGACATTCCCTCTAGCGCCCCCCTGTGGCACCTGGTGTTCCATCCGTACTAACCAGCTCCTGCTTAGCTTCCGAGAGCTGACGAGATCGGGCAATGGTGAACAGATATGGCCCCCAGTGCACAGATATGGCCCCCAGTGAACAGGTATGGCCCCCAGTGAACAGATATGGCCCCCAGTGCACAGATATGGCCCCCAGTGAACAGGTGTGGCCCCCAGTGAACAGGTATGGCCCCCAGTGAACAGGTGTGGGCCCCCAGTGAACAGGTATGGCCCTCAGTGCACAGGTATGGCCCCCAGTGTACAGGTGTGGCCCCCAGTGAACAGGTATGGCCCCCAGTGAACAGGTATGTCTCCCAGTGAACAGATATGGCCCCCAGTGAACAGGTATGGCCCCCAGTGAACAGGTATGGCCCCCAGTGAACAGATATGGCACCCAGTGAACAGGTATGGCCCCCAGTGCACAGGTATGGCCCCCAGTGAACAGATATGGCCCCGAGTGAACAGATATGGCCCCCAGTGAACAGGTATGGCCCCCAGTGAACAGATATGGCCCCCAGTGAACAGGTATGCCCCCCAGTGAACAGGTATGGCCCCCAGTGAACAGATATGGCTCCCAGTGAACAGGTATGGCCCCCAGTGAACAGATATGGCCCCCAGTGAACAGGTATGGCCCCCAGTGAACAGATATGGCCCCCAGTGAACAGATATGGCCCCCAGTGAACAGATATGGCCCCCAGTGAACAGGTATGGCCCCCAGTGAACAGATATGGCCCCCATTGAACAGATATGGCCCCCAGTGAACAGGTATGGCCCCCAGTGAACAGATATGGCCCCCAGTGAACAGGTATGGCCCCCAGTGCACAGATATGGCCCCCAGTGAACAGATATGGCCCCCAGTGAACAGGTATGGCCCCCAATGAACAGGTATGGCCCCCAGTGAACAGGTGTGGCCCCCAGTGAACAGGTAAGGCCCCCAATGCACAGATATGGCCCCCAGTGAACAGGTGTGGCCCCCAGTGAACAGGTATGGCCCCCAATGCACAGATATGGCCCCCAGTGAACAGGTGTGGCCGCCAGTGAACAGGTATGGCCCCCAGTGCACAGATATGGCCCCCAGTGAACAGATATGGCCCCCATTGCACAGGTATGATCCCCAGTGAACAGGTATGGCCCCCAGTGCATAGGTATGGCCCCCAATGCACAGATATGGCCCCCAGTGAACAGGTTTGCCCCCCAGTACACAGGTATGGCCCCCAGTGAACAGGTATGGCCCCCAGTGCACAAGTATGGCCCCCAGTGAACAGGTATTATGGCCTCCAGTGCACAAGTATGGCCCCCAGTGAACAGGTATGGCCCCCCAGTGCACAGGCATGGCCCCCAGTGAACAGGTATGGCCCCCAGTAAACAGGTATGGCCCCCAGTGCACAGGCATGGCCCCCAGTAAACAGGTGTGGCCCCCAGTGCACAGGTATGGCCCCCAGTGAACAGGTATGGCCCCCAGTGAAAATGTATGGCCCCCAGTGAACAGGCATGGCCCCCAGTGAACAGGTATGGCCCCCACTGAACAGGTATGGCCGCCAGTGAACAAGTGTGGCCCCCAGTGTACAGGTGTGGCCCCCAGTGAACAGGTATGGCCCCCAGTGAACAGGTATGGCCCTCAGTGCACAGGTATGGCCCCCAGTGTACAGGTGTGGCCCCCAGTGAACAGGTATGGCCCCCAGTGCACAGGTATGGCCCCCAGTGCACAAGTATGGCCCCCAGTGAACAGGTATGGCCCCCAGTGAACAGGTATTATGGCTCCCAGTGAACAGGTATGGCCCCCAGTGAACAGGTATGGCCCCCAGTGAACAGGTATGGCCCCCAGTGAACAGATATGGCCCCCAGTGAACAGGTATGGCCCCCAGTGCACAGGTATGGCCCCCAGTGAACAGATATGGCCCCGAGTGAACAGATATGGCCCCCAGTGAACAGGTATGGCCCCCAGTGAACATATATGGCCCCCAGTGAACAGGTATGGCCCCCAGTGAACAGGTATGGCCCCCAGTGAACAGATATGGCCCCCAGTGAACAGGTATGGCCCCCAGTGAACAGATATGGCCCCCAGTGAACAGGTATGGCCCCCAGTGAACAGATATGGCCCCCAGTGAACAGGTATGGCCCCCAGTGAACAGATATGGCCCCCAGTGAACAGGTATGGCCCCCAGTGAACAGATATGGCCCCCAGTGAACAGGTATGGCCCCCAGTGCACAGGTATGGCCCCCAGTGAACAGATATGGCCCCGAGTGAACAGATATGGCCCCCAGTGAACAGATATGGCCCCCAGTGAACAGATATGGCCCCCAGTGAACATATATGGCCCCCAGTGAACAGGTATGGCCCCCAGTGAACAGGTATGGCCCCCAGTGAACAGATATGGCTCCCAGTGAACAGGTATGGCCCCCAGTGAACAGATATGGCCCCCAGTGAACAGGTATGGCCCCCAGTGAACAGATATGGCCCCCAGTGAACAGGTATGGCCCCCAGTGAACAGGAAAAGTTCAAAATGAAATGAATGAAAACATATTGTGTGTTAGAGTCAGATTTCCACTGAACACAAGTTATTATTATGGACTGAAAGGTGAGGTGAGAGTTGAAATGAGCCGTTTAAGTACATATGAATATTCAAAAGTTAAAATGAACTGAATCAATACCGTCTTTCGCTTTTAACAAAATTATTTCAGATAAATTCTTGCTGATCTTTCTTGTGAAATGTTAAAATTGCGCTGCCGAGTCGCGAGGTCATCATTTCTATAACCCACACAGCACCTGCGGGAGAGGACGTGTTTTTATTCATTAATATCTTCATAAATACAACGATCTTGTTATATTATAAAGAATTCAAGGTTTGGTGTCACTCGGAGGCATCTTTCCATCACATAAAGTTTTCATCTGGATAGTATTTTAAATGGGATTGTTAGAATATTACTGTAGTGCTCTCCACCATCATTGAAATAAGTATTCAAGTAAACTAAAGTCACTAAATAACAATATTCTCCTATTTCAAGAGAATCTGGACTATTACTTCTACTACTGTGTACTATTACTTACCACTATCTTCTACTTCAACTACTACTTTCAAACTCTACTTTAAGGAACGGCCTTGATGCTTTGAAACCACAATTATAACAAAAATCAACACAAAACAGTTGTACTTTCTTTATGTTCGGATGTGTTCTTAAAGAGTATTCCAATATTCAGGAAAGTATTGGTCTTGTTTGTGTGATTTTTATTTTTTTTATTTTCTTGATACTTATCCTCAGATTTTTGATACTTTTGACGACACGAATAATAAAACTAATACCACTGATGGAAAATATGGACAAAAATATTATAAAATGTGTTTTCATTCTTTTAGATCTAAATGTTTAATTAGATTTTCTTCTGTTTTATAGACAATAAAGGAGGTGGCGCTGAGGATGGGAGAAAGTTGAAGTGCAATTTTAATCCTAATTGCGTTTCTGCTGTCGACAGAAACATGCTCACTGTGCGTCTGCTAAATGAGGTCTTACATTTCACTCATAAAATGTGAACACTTGGATTCTAATGATAAGAAACGTGAGGAGAGACCTGCTCAGGACCTGCTCAGGACATGCTCTGGGTCTCATGCTCAGGACCTGCTCTGGGTCTCATGCTCAGGACCTGCTCTGGGTCACATGCTCTGGACCTGCTCAGGACCTGCTCAGGACCTGCTCTGGGTCACATGCTCCAGACCTGCTCAGGACCTGATCAGGACCTGCTCTGGGTCACATGCTCTGGACCTGCTCAGGACCTGCTCAGGACCTGCTCTGGGTCTCATGCTCAAGACCTGCTCTGGGTCTCATGCTCAGGACATGCTCTAGGTCTCATGCTCAGGACCTGCTCAGGACCTCCTCTGGGTTTCATGCTCAGGACATGCTCTGGGTCTCATGCTCAGGACATGCTCTGGGTCTCATGCTCAGGACCTGCTCAGGACCTTCTCTGGGTCTCATGCTCAGGACCTGCTCTGGGTCACATGCTCTGGACCTGCTCAGGACCTGCTCAGGACCTGCTCTGGGTCTCATGCTCAGGACATTCTCTGGGTCACATGCTCTGGACCTGCTCTGGACCTGCTCAGGACCTGCTCTGGTCTCATGCTCAGGACATGCTCTGGGTCTCATGCTCAGGACCTGCTCAGGACCTGCTCTGGGTCACATGCTCTGGACCTGCTCAGGACCTGCTCAGGACCTGCTCTGGGTCTCATGCTCAAGACCTGCTCTGGGTCTCATGCTCAGGACATGCTCTAGCTCTCATGCTCAGGACCTGCTCAGGACCTCCTCTGGGTCTCATGCTCAGGACATGCTCTGGGTCTCATGCTCAGGACATGCTCTGGACCTGCTCAGGACCTGCTCAGGACCTGCTCTGGGTCTCATGCTCAGGACATGCTCTGGGTCACATGCTCTGGACCTGCTCTGGACCTGCTCAGGACCTGCTCTGGTCTCATGCTCAGGACATGCTCTGGGTCTCATGCTCAGGACCTGCTCAGGATCTGCTCTGGGTCTCATGCTCAGGACCTGCTCAGGACCTGCTCTGGGTCACATGCTCTGGACCTGCTCAGGACCTGCTCTAGGTCACATGCTCTGGACCTGCTCAGGACCTGCTCAGGACCTGCTCTGGGTCACATGCTCTGGACCTGCTCAGGACCTGCTCAGGACCTGCTCTGGGTCTCATGCTCAAGATCTGCTCTGGGTCTCATGCTCAGGACATGCTCTAGGTCTCATGCTCAGGACCTGCTCAGGACCTCCTCTGGGTCTCATGCTCAGGACCTGCTCTGGGTCACATGCTCAGGACCTGCTCAGGACCTGCTCTGGGTCACATGCTCTGGACCTGCTCAGGACCTGCTCTGGGTCACATGCTCAGGACCTGCTCAGGACCTGCTCAGGACCTGCTCAGGACCTGCTCTGGGTCTCATGCTCAGGACCTGCTCTGGGTCTCATGCTCAGGACCTGCTCAGGACCTGCTCTGGGTCACATGCTCAGGACCTGCTCAGGACATGCTCAGGACCTGCTCAGGACCTGCTCAGGACCTGCTCTGGGTCTCATGCTCAGGACTTGCTCAGGACCTGCTCTGGGTCACATGCTCAGGACCTGCTCAGGACATGCTCAGGACCTGCTCTGGGTCTCACGCTCAACCAAAGTTTTGAACATGATCTTTCAACCTTCAAATGTTTGGCCTACGACCAGTTCTATCACTACAACTCTTAACATTAGCACCACTTAAACTGAAGTAAATATAATATTGTGATGTTGTTTTGAAGAAATGAATAAAGATAATAATGAACACAATTTGAACATCTAGTTTCTTTGTAAAAAAAGCAGCAAAAAATGACCGATTAAACATAAAAAGAAAAAGCAAATGTTAGGTTATTTCACATTTGTCTGATAATTAAACCTAAACTGAAATGTTTCTGTTCGATTGACTTAACATTGTCTGAATATCGTTATGAGAATACACTGCCCTCCATCTACAGCGTGTGGTGCAGTGGGTCAAGCTGTCGAGCACACACTGGAGGCTCAGCAGTTCGAGCCTCGCCCATATCGCTGTTGGAATTATTCAAAGCAATAAAACATGCTGCTTTCCCCCTGTCCTGGCGCACGTGGCCCTGCCCTGCAGCCTGAGCCTGTCAGGACCTGCGGCTGGTCCCGGGCGCGGCCTTTGTGCGGCTGATTGATGCTCCATAATCTATTAAGAGGATTTGAGCTGGTTTGAAATGGCGGGCGGCAGCATTAGCCGTCTTAATGTCAGGAAACAGCGGACATCTCGGACAGGAGGTGAGGGCGACTGGAGTGCAGATCGGTTGTTGGCAGAGTGGTTAGCCCTTTCCGGCTGGACGCGCGCTGATAAGGGCTAAATAACCGCTGAATGCAAAAAAATACAAGAGACGTCAGGTCAACAGAGGATTAGAAGCAATAGCGTTGGTTTGGTGCGTAACGTCGTGCTCGGGCCGTGTCCAGAGACAAACAGTCTGTCTGTCATACTAACATTAAAGGGGACGTATGGTCAGATCAACTGTTAGAAGCTGTTAACCATGTCGTAATGATTTCACTTTGTGATTAGCAATACTCAAAGATGCATTTTAGTTTGACTCATGCGTGTTTGAGTCATCGAGTGTTCAGAAATGTCTGTCAAATGTTTTCAATAGACGATCTGCAGATTTTGCCCACTTTTCTCTCCTTGTGATGTACAAACATGTCACTCAGCCATTTTTTCTACAATGAAAACATCTGCGTTTCACGATGAAGCGGAGGTAAAACAACGTACAATAATGATCCACTTATGTCATAGTTTAATACTAAATGCCTGAAAAAACTCTTCTTTAATAATAATTATGCCGTTCTTTTCACAGTGCTACAGTCACCACGTGCTGGTGGTAAACTACTTCTGAAGCCACAGCTGCCCCGGGGCGGACTGACCGAAGCAAGGCTGATCATCTGTGGCGCTGGCCCCTCACACCAGCACCAATAACGCCCTCACTACAATCATAATGGGGCCAGGTGGGTGAAGTGTCTTGCCCAAGGACACAACAGCAGCGTGCACATGTATGTATGTGTATTTAGTTACACTTTCATTACATAAATGCAGTTTCTACGGAGCTATGTGAGCAGTATCTATGGAGCTATGTGAGCAGTATCTACGGAGCTACGTGAGCAGTATCTATGGAGCTATGTGAGCAGTATCTATGGAGCTATGCGAGCAGTATCTATGGAGCTATGTGAGCAGTATCTATGGAGCTATGTGAGCAGTATCTATGGAGCTATGTGAGCAGTATCTATGGAGCTATGTGAGCAGTATCTATGGAGCTATGTGAGCAGTATCTATGGAGCTATGTGAGCAGTATCTATGGAGCTATGTGAGCAGTATCTATGGAGCTGTGAGCAGTATCTATGGAGCTATGTGAGCAGTATCTATGGAGCTGTGAGCAGTATCTATGGAGCTATGTGAGCAGTATCTATGGAGCTATGTGAGCAGTATCTATGGAGCTGTGAGCAGTATCTATGGAGCTATGTGAGCAGTATCTATGGAGCTGTGAGCAGTATCTATGGAGCTATGTGAGCAGTATCTATGGAGCTATGTGAACAGTATCTATGGAGCTGTGAGCAGTATCTATAGAGCTATGCGAGCAGTATCTAGGGAGCTATGTGACCAGTATCTATGGAGCTATGTGAGCAGTATCTATGGAGCTATGTGAACAGTATCTATGGAGCTATGTGAGCAGTATCTATGGAGCTATGTGAGCAGTATCTATGGAGCTATGTGAGCAGTATCTATGGAGCTATGTGAGCAGTATCTATGGAGCTATGTGAGCAGTATCTATGGAGCTATGTGAACAGTATCTATGGAGCTGTGAGCAGTATCTATGGAGCTATGTGAGCAGTATCTATGGAGCTATGCGAGCAGTATCTATGGAGCTATGTGAGCAGTATCTATGGAGCTATGTGAACAGTATCTATGGAGCTGTGAGCAGTATCTATGGAGCTATGTGAACAGTATCTATGGAGCTATGTGAGCAGTATCTATGGAGCTATGTGAACAGTATCTATGGAGCTATGTGAACAGTATCTATGGAGCTGTGATCAGTATCTATGGAGCTATGTGAGCAGTATCTATGGAGCTATGTGAACAGTATCTATGGAGCTGTGAGCAGTATCTATGGAGCTATGTGAACAGTATCTATGGAGCTATGCGAGCAGTATCTATGGAGCTATGTGAGCAGTATCTATGGAGCTATGTGAACAGTATCTATGGAGCTGTGAGCAGTATCTATGGAGCTATGTGAACAGTATCTATGGAGCTATGTGAACAGTATCTATGGAGCTATGTGAACAGTATCTATGGAGCTGTGAGCAGTATCTATGGAGCTATGTGAGCAGTATCTATGGAGCTATGTGAACAGTATCTATGGAGCTGTGAGCAGTATCTATGGAGCTATATGAACAGTATCTATGGAGCTATGCGAGCAGTATCTATGGAGCTATGCGAGCAGTATCTATGGAGCTATGTGAACAGTATCTATGGAGCTATGCGAGCAGTATCTATGGAGCTATGCGAGCAGTATCTATGGAGCTATGTGAGCAGTATCTATGGAGCTATGTGAGCAGTATCTATGGAGCTATGCGAGCAGTATCTATGGAGCTATGCGAGCAGGATCTATGGAGCTATGCGAGCAGTATCTATGGAGCTATGTGAGCAGTATCTATGGAGCTATGTGAGCAGTATCTATGGAGCTGTGAGCAGTATCTATGGAGCTATGTGAGCAGTATCGATGGAGCTATGCGAGCAGTATCTATGGAGATATGCGAGCAGTATCTATGGAGCTATGCGAGCAGTATCTATGGAGCTATGTGAACAGTATCTATGGAGCTATGTGAGCAGTATCTATGGAGCTATGTGAGCAGTATCTATGGAGCTATGTGAGCAGTATCTATGGAGCTGTGAGCAGTATCTATGGAGCTATGTGAGCAGTATCGATGGAGCTATGCGAGCATTATCTATGGAGCTATGTGAGCAGTATCTATGGAGCTGTGAGCAGTATCTATGGAGCTATGTGAGCAGTATCTATGGAGCTATGTGAGCAGTATCTATGGAGCTGTGAGCAGTATCTATGGAGGTATGTGAGCAGTATCGATGGAGCTATGCGAGCAGTATCTATGGAGCTATGCGAGCAGTATCTATGGAGCTATGCGAGCAGTATCTATGGAGCTATGTGAACAGTATCTATGGAGCTATGTGAGCAGTATCTATGGAGCTATGTGAGCAGTATCTATGGAGCTATGCGAGCAGTATCTATGGAGCTATGTGAGCAGTATCTATGGAGCTATGTGAGCAGTATCTATGCAGCTATGTGAGCAGTATCTATGGAGCTATGCGAGCAGTATCTATGGAGCTATGTGAGCAGTATCTATGGAGCTATGTGAGCAGTATCTATGGAGCTGTGAGCAGTATCTATGGAGCTATATGAGCAGTATCTATGGAGCTATGTGAGCAGTATCTATGGAGCTATGTGAGCAGTATATATGGAGCTTTGTGAGCAGTATCTATGGAGCTATGCGAGCAGTATCTATGGAGCTATGTAAGCGGTATCTATGGAGCTATGTGAGCAGTATCTATGGAGCTATGTGAGCAGTATCTATGGAGCTATGCGAGCAGTATCTATGGAGCTATGCGAGCAGTATCTATGGAGCTATGTGACCAGTATCTATGGAGCTATGTGAGCAGTATCTATGGAGCTATGTGAGCAGTATCTATGGAGCTATGCGAGCAGTATCTATGGAGCTATGTGAGCAGTATCTATGGAGCTATGTGAGCAGTATCTATGGAGCTATGTCAGCAGTATCTATGGAGCTGTGAGCAGTATCTATGGAGCTATATGAGCAGTATCTATGGAGCTATGTGAGCAGTATCTATGGAGCTATGTGAGCAGTATCTATGGAGCTATGTGAGCAGTATCTATGGAGCTATGTGAGCAGTATCTATGGAGCTATGCTAGCTGTATCTATGGAGCAGTATCTATGGAGCTATGTGAGCAGTATCTACGGAGCTACGTGAGCAGTATCTATGGAGCTATGTGAGCAGTATCTACGGAGCTACGTGAGCAGTATCTATGGAGCTATGTGAGCAGTATCTATGGAGCTATGTGAGCAGTATCTATGGAGCTATGTGAGCAGTATCTATGGAGCTATGTGAGCAGTATCTATGGAGCTATGTGAGCAGTATCTATGGAGCTGTGAGCAGTATCTATGGAGCTATGTGAGCAGTATCTATGGAGCTGTGAGCAGTATCTATGGAGCTATGTGAGCAGTATCTATGGAGCTATGTGAGCAGTATCTATGGAGCTGTGAGCAGTATCTATGGAGCTATGTGAGCAGTATCTATGGAGCTGTGAGCAGTATCTATGGAGCTATGTGAGCAGTATCTATGGAGCTATGTGAACAGTATCTATGGAGCTGTGAGCAGTATCTATGGAGCTATGCGAGCAGTATCTATGGAGCTATGTGACCAGTATCTATGGAGCTATGTGAGCAGTATCTATGGAGCTATGTGAGCAGTATCTATGGAGCTATGTGAGCAGTATCTATGGAGCTATGTGAGCAGTATCTATGGAGCTATGTGAGCAGTATCTATGGAGCTATGCGAGCAGTATCTATGGAGCTATGTGAGCAGTATCTATGGAGCTATGTGAACAGTATCTATGGAGCTATGTGAGCAGTATCTATGGAGCTATGTGAGCAGTATCTATGGAGCTATGTGAGCAGTATCTATGGAGCTATGTGAACAGTATCTATGGAGCTATGTGAGCAGTATCTATGGAGCTATGTGAGCAGTATCTATGGAGCTATGTGAGCAGTATCTATGGAGCTATGTGAACAGTATCTATGGAGCTGTGAGCAGTATCTATGGAGCTATGTGAGCAGTATCTATGGAGCTATGTGAGCAGTATCTATGGAGCTATGTGAACAGTATCTTGGAGCTGTGAGCAGTATCTATGGAGCTATGTGAAGCAGTATCTATGGAGCTATGTGAGCAGTATCTATGGAGCTATGTGAACAGTATCTATGGAGCTATGTGAACAGTATCTATGGAGCTGTGAGCAGTATCTATGGAGCTATGTGAGCAGTATCTATGGAGCTATGTGAACAGTATCTATGGAGCTGTGAGCAGTATCTATGGAGCTATGTGAACAGTATCTATGGAGCTATGCGAGCAGTATCTATGGAGCTATGTGAGCAGTATCTATGGAGCTATGTGAACAGTATCTATGGAGCTGTGAGCAGTATCTATGGAGCTATGTGAACAGTATCTATGGAGCTATGTGAACAGTATCTATGGAGCTATGTGAACAGTATCTATGGAGCTTGAGCAGTATCTATGGAGCTATGTGAGCAGTATCTATGGAGCTATGTGAACAGTATCTATGGAGCTGTTAGCAGTATCTATGGAGCTATATGAACAGTATCTATGGAGCTATGCGAGCAGTATCTATGGAGCTATGCGAGCAGTATCTATGGAGCTATGTGAACAGTATCTATGGAGCTATGCGAGCAGTATCTATGGAGCTATGCGAGCAGTATCTATGGAGCTATGTGAGCAGTATCTATGGAGCTATGTGAGCAGTATCTATGGAGCTGTGAGCAGTATCTATGGAGCTATGTGAGCAGTATCTATGGAGCTATGTGAGCAGTATCTATGGAGCTGTGAGCAGTATCTATGGAGGCTATGTGAGCAGTATCTATGGAGCTATGCGAGCAGTATCTATGGAGCTATGCGAGCAGTATCTATGGAGCTATGCGAGCAGTATCTATGGAGCTATGTGAACAGTATCTATGGAGCTATGTGAGCAGTATCTATGGAGCTATGTGAGCAGTATCTATGGAGCTATGCGAGCAGTATCTATGGAGCTATGTGAGCAGTATCTATGGAGCTATGTGAGCAGTATCTATGCAGCTATGTGAGCAGTATCTATGGAGCTATGCGAGCAGTATCTATGGAGCTATGTGAGCAGTATCTATGGAGCTATGTGAGCAGTATCTATGGAGCTGTGAGCAGTATCTATGGAGCTATATGAGCAGTATCTATGGAGCTATGTGAGCAGTATCTATGGAGCTATGTGAGCAGTATCTATGGAGCTTTGTGAGCAGTATCTATGGAGCTATGCGAGCAGTATCTATGGAGCTATGTAAGCGGTATCTATGGAGCTATGTGAGCAGTATCTATGGAGCTATGTGAGCAGTATCTATGGAGCTATGCGAGCAGTATCTATGGAGCTATGCGAGCAGTATCTATGGAGCTATGTGACCAGTATCTATGGAGCTATGTGAGCAGTATCTATGGAGCTATGTGAGCAGTATCTATGGAGCTATGTCGAGCAGTATCTATGGAGCTATGTGAGCAGTATCTATGGAGCTATGTGAGCAGTATCTATGGAGCTATGTCAGCAGTATCTATGGAGCTGTGAGCAGTATCTATGGAGCTATATGAGCAGTATCTATGGAGCTATGTGAGCAGTATCTATGGAGCTATGTGAGCAGTATCTATGGAGCTATGTGAGCAGTATCTATGGAGCTATGCGAGCAGTATCTATGGAGCTATGTGAGCAGTATCTATGGAGCTATGTGAGCAGTATCTATGGAGCTATGTCAGCAGTATCTATGGAGCTGTGAGCAGTATCTATGGAGCTATATGAGCAGTATCTATGGAGCTATGTGACCAGTATCTATGGAGCTATGTGAGCAGTATCTATGGAGCTATGCGAGCAGTATCTATGGAGCTATTTGAGCAGTATCTATGGAGCTATGTGAGCAGTATCTATGGAGCTATGCGAGCAGTATCTATGGAGCTATGTGAGCAGTATCTATGGAGCTGTGAGCAGTATCTATGGAGCTATGCGAGGAGTATCTATGGAGCTATGCGAGCAGTTTCTATGGAGCTATGTGAGCAGTATCTATGGAGCTATGTGAGCAGTATCTATGGAGCTATGTCAGCAGTATCTATGGAGCTGTGAGCAGTATCTATGGAGCTATATGAGCAGTATCTATGGAGCTATGTGAGCAGTATCTATGGAGCTATGTGAGCAGTATCTATGGAGCTATGTGAGCAGTATCTATGGAGCTATGTGAGCAGTATCTATGGAGCTATGCGAGCAGTATCTATGGAGCTATGTGAGCAGTATCTATGGAGCTATGTGAGCAGTATCTATGGAGCTATGTCAGCAGTATCTATGGAGCTGTGAGCAGTATCTATGGAGCTATATGAGCAGTATCTATGGAGCTATGTGAGCAGTATCTATGGAGCTATGTGAGCAGTATCTATGGAGCTATTCGAGCAGTATCTATGGAGCTATGTGAGCAGTATCTATGGAGCTATGTGAGCAGTATCTATGGAGCTATGCGAGCAGTATCTATGGAGCTATGTGAGCAGTATCTATGGAGCTTTGAGCAGTATCTATGGAGCTATGCGAGGAGTATCTATGGAGCTATGTGAGCAGTATCTATGGAGCTATGTGAGCAGTATCTATGGAGCTATGCGAGCAGTATCTATGGAGCTATGTGAACAGTATCTATGGAGCTGTGAGCAGTATCTATGGAGCTATGCGAGCAGTATCTATGGAGCTATGTGAACAGTATCTACGGAGCTATGTGAGCAGTATCTATGGAGCTATGTGAGCAGTATCTATGGAGCTAGGCGAGCAGTATCTATGGAGCTATGTGAACAGTATCTATGGAGCTATGTGAGCAGTATCTATGGAGCTATGTGAGCAGTATCTATGGAGCTATATGAACAGTATCTATGGAGCTATGCGAGCAGTATCTATGGAGCTATGTGAACAGTATCTATGGAGCTATGTGAACAGTATCTATGGAGCTGTGAGCAGTATCTATGGAGCTATATGAACAGTATCTATGGAGCTATGCGAGCAGTATCTATGGAGCTATGCGAGCAGTATCTATGGAGCTATGTGAACAGTATCTATGGAGCTATGCGAGCAGTATCTATGGAGCTATGCGAGCAGTATCTATGGAGCTATGTGAGCAGTATCTATGGAGCTATGTGAGCAGTATCTATGGAGCTATGCGAGCAGTATCTATGGAGCTATGCGAGCAGGATCTATGGAGCTATGCGAGCAGTATCTATGGAGCTATGTGAGCAGTATCTATGGAGCTATGTGAGCAGTATCTATGGAGCTGTGAGCAGTATCTATGGAGCTATGTGAGCAGTATCGATGGAGCTATGCGAGCAGTATCTATGGAGATATGCGAGCAGTATCTATGGAGCTATGCGAGCAGTATCTATGGAGCTATGTGAACAGTATCTATGGAGCTATGTGAGCAGTATCTATGGAGCTATGTGAGCAGTATCTATGGAGCTATGTGAGCAGTATCTATGGAGCTGTGAGCAGTATCTATGGAGCTATGTGAGCAGTATCGATGGAGCTATGCGAGCAGTATCTATGGAGCTATGTGAGCAGTATCTATGGAGCTGTGAGCAGTATCTATGGAGCTATGTGAGCAGTATCTATGGAGCTATGTGAGCAGTATCTATGGAGCTGTGAGCAGTATCTATGGAGGTATGTGAGCAGTATCGATGGAGCTATGCGAGCAGTATCTATGGAGCTATGCGAGCAGTATCTATGGAGCTATGCGAGCAGTATCTATGGAGCTATGTGAACAGTATCTATGGAGCTATGTGAGCAGTATCTATGGAGCTATGTGAGCAGTATCTATGGAGCTATGCGAGCAATATCTATGGAGCTATGTGAGCAGTATCTATGGAGCTATGTGAGCAGCATCTATGCAGCTATGTGAGCAGTATCTATGGAGCTATGCGAGCAGTATCTATGGAGCTATGTGAGCAGTATCTATGGAGCTATGTGAGCAGTATCTATGGAGCTGTGAGCAGTATCTATGGAGCTATATGAGCAGTATCTATGGAGCTATGTGAGCAGTATCTATGGAGCTATGTGAGCAGTATATATGGAGCTTTGTGAGCAGTATCTATGGAGCTATGCGAGCAGTATCTATGGAGCTATGTAAGCGGTATCTATGGAGCTATGTGAGCAGTATCTATGGAGCTATGTGAGCAGTATCTATGGAGCTATGCGAGCAGTATCTATGGAGCTATGCGAGCAGTATCTATGGAGCTATGTGACCAGTATCTATGGAGCTATGTGAGCAGTATCTATGGAGCTATGTGAGCAGTATCTATGGAGCTATGCGAGCAGTATCTATGGAGCTATGTGAGCAGTATCTATGGAGCTATGTGAGCAGTATCTATGGAGCTATGTCAGCAGTATCTATGGAGCTGTGAGCAGTATCTATGGAGCTATATGAGCAGTATCTATGGAGCTATGTGAGCAGTATCTATGGAGCTATGTGAGCAGTATCTATGGAGCTATGTGAGCAGTATCTATGGAGCTATGTGAGCAGTATCTATGGAGCTATGCGAGCAGTATCTATGGAGCTATGTGAGCAGTATCTATGGAGCTATGTGAGCAGTATCTATGGAGCTATGTGAGCAGTATCTAGGGAGCTATGTGAGCAGTATCTATGGAGCTATGCGAGCAGTATCTATGGAGCTGTGAGCAGTATCTATGGAGCTATATGAGCAGTATCTATGGAGCTGTGAGCAGTATCTATGGAGCTATATGAGCAGTATCTATGGAGCTATGTGAGCAGTATCTATGGAGCTATGTGAGCAGTATCTATGGAGCTATGCGAGCAGTATCTATGGAGCTATGTGAGCAGTATCTATGGAGCTATGTGAGCAGTATCTATGGAGCTATGCGAGCAGTATCTATGGAGCTATGTGAGCAGTATCTATGGAGCTGTGAGCAGTATCTATGGAGCTATGCGAGGAGTATCTATGGAGCTATGCAAGCAGTATCTATGGAGCTATGTGAGCAGTATCTATGGAGCTATGTGAGCAGTATCTATGGAGCTATGTCAGCAGTATCTATGGAGCTATGTGAGCAGTATCTATGGAGCTATGTGAGCAGTATCTATGGAGCTATGTGAGCAGTATCTATGGAGCTATGCGAGCAGTATCTATGGAGCTATGTGAGCAGTATCTATGGAGCTATGTGAGCAGTATCTATGGAGCTATGTCAGCAGTATCTATGGAGCTGTGAGCAGTATCTATGGAGCTATATGAGCAGTATCTATGGAGCTATGTGAGCAGTATCTATGGAGCTATGTGAGCAGTATCTATGGAGCTATGCGAGCAGTATCTATGGAGCTATGTGAGCAGTATCTATGGAGCTATGTGAGCAGTATCTATGGAGCTATGCGAGCAGTATCTATGGAGCTATGTGAGCAGTATCTATGGAGCTGTGAGCAGTATCTATGGAGCTATGCGAGGAGTATCTATGGAGCTATGTGAGCAGTATCTATGGAGCTATGTGAGCAGTATCTATGGAGCTATGCGAGCAGTATCTATGGAGCTATGTGAACAGTATCTAAGGAGCTCTGAGCAGTATCTATGGAGCTATGCGAGCAGTATCTATGGAGCTATGTGAACAGTATCTACGGAGCTATGTGAGCAGTATCTATGGAGCTATGTGAGCAGTATCTATGGAGCTAGGCGAGCAGTATCTATGGAGCTATGTGAACAGTATCTATGGAGCTATGTGAGCAGTATCTATGGAGCTATGTGAGCAGTATCTATGGAGCTATGTGAGCAGTATCTATGGAGCTTTGCGAGCAGTATCTATGGAGCTAAGTGACCAGTATCTATGGAGCTATGTGAGCAGTATCTATGGAGCTCAGCGAGCAGTATCTATGGAGCTATGCGAGCAGTATCTATGGAGCTATGTGAGCAGTATCTATGGAGCTATGTGAGCAGTATCTATGGAGCTATGTCAGCAGTATCTATGGAGCTGTGAGCAGTATCTATGGAGCTATATGAGCAGTATCTATGGAGCTATGTGAGCAGTATCTATGGAGCTATGTGAGCAGTATCTATGGAGCTATGCGAGCAGTATCTATGGAGCTATGTGAGCAGTATCTATGGAGCTATGTGAGCAGTATCTATGGAGCTGTGAGCAGTATCTATGGAGCTATGCGAGCAGTATCTATGGAGCTATGTGAACAGTATCTATGGAGCTGTGAGCAGTATCTATGGAGCTATGTGAGCAGTATCTATGGAGCTATGTGAGCAGTATCTATGTAGCTATGTGAGCAGTATCTATGGAGCTAGGCGAGCAGTATCTATGGAGCTATGTGAGCAGTATCTATGGAGCTATGTGAGCAGTATCTATGGAGCTTTGCGAGCAGTATCTATGGAGCTATGTGAGCAGTATCTATGGAGCTATGTGAGCAGTATCTATGGAGCTATGCGAGCAGTATCTATGGAGCTATGTGAGCAGTATCTATGGAGCTGTGAGCAGTATCTATGGAGCTATGCGAGCAGTATCTATGGAGCTATGTGAACAGTATCTATGGAGCTGTGAGCAGTATCTATGGAGCTATGCGAGCAGTATCTATGGAGCTATGTGAACAGTATCTACGGAGCTATGTGAGCAGTATCTATGGAGCTATGTGAGCAGTATCTATGGAGCTATGAGAGCAGTATCTATGGAGCTATGTGAGCAGTATCTAGGGAGCTATGTGACCAGTATCTATGGAGCTATGAGAGCAGTATCTATGGAGCTATGTGAGCAGTATCTATTGAGCTATGTGAGCAGTATCTATGGAGCTATGTGAGCAATATCTATGGAGCTATGAGAGCAGTATCTATGGAGATATGTGAGCAGTATCTAGGGAGCTATGTGACCAGTACCTATTGAGCTATGTGAGCAGTATCTATGGAGCTATGTGAGCAGTATCTATGGAGCTATGTGAGCAGTATCCAAGGAGCTATGTCAGCAGTATCTATGGAGCTATGTAAGCAGTATTTACTGAGCTATGTGAGCAGTATCTATGGAGCTATGCGAGGAGTATCTATGGAGCTATGCGAGCAGTATCTATGGAGCTATGTGAGCAGTACCTATGGAGCTATGCGAGCAGTATCTATGGAGTTATGCGAGCAGTATCTATAGAGCTATGTGAGCAGTATCTATGGAGCTATGCGAGCAGTATCTATGGAGATATGAGAGCAGTATCTATGGAGCTATGTGAGCAGTATCTAGGGAGCTATGTGAGCAGTATCTATTGAGCTATGTGAGCAGTATCTATGGAGCTATGCGAGGAGTATCTATGAAGCTATGCGAGCAGTATCTATGGAGCTATGTGAGCAGTATCTATGGAGCTATGCGAGCAGTATCTATGGAGCTATGCGAGCAGTATCTATGGAGCTATGTGAGCAGTATCTATGGAGCTATGTGAGCAGTATCTATGGAGCTATGCGAGCAGTATCTATGGAGCTATGAGAGCAGTATCTATGGAGCTATGTGAGCAGTATCTATGGAGCTATATGAGCAGTATCTATGGAGCTATGTGAGCAGTATCTATGGAGCTATGTGAGCAGTATCTATGGAGCTATGTGAGCAGTATCTATTGAGCTATGCGAGCAGTATCTATGGAGCTATGTGACCAGTATCTATGTAGCTATGTGAGCAGTATCTATGGAGCTAGGCGAGCAGTATCTATGGAGCTATGTGAGCAGTATCTATGGAGCTATGTGAGCAGTATCTATGGAGCTTTGCGAGCAGTATCTATGGAGCTATGTGAGCAGTATCTATGGAGCTATGTGAGCAGTATCTATGGAGCTATGCGAGCAGTATCTATGGAGCTATGTGAGCAGTATCTATGGAGCTGTGAGCAGTATCTATGGAGCTATGCGAGCAGTATCTATGGAGCTATGTGAACAGTATCTATGGAGCTGTGAGCAGTATCTATGGAGCTATGCGAGCAGTATCTATGGAGCTATGTGAACAGTATCTACGGAGCTATGTGAGCAGTATCTATGGAGCTATGTGAGCAGTATCTATGGAGCTATGAGAGCAGTATCTATGGAGCTATGTGAGCAGTATCTAGGGAGCTATGTGACCAGTATCTATGGAGCTATGAGAGCAGTATCTATGGAGCTATGTGAGCAGTATCTATTGAGCTATGTGAGCAGTATCTATGGAGCTATGTGAGCAATATCTATGGAGCTATGAGAGCAGTATCTATGGAGATATGTGAGCAGTATCTAGGGAGCTATGTGACTAGTACCTATTGAGCTATGTGAGCAGTATCTATGGAGCTATGTGAGCAGTATCTATGGAGCTATGTGAGCAGTATCTATGGAGCTATGCGAGGAGTATCTATGGAGCTATGTAAGCAGTATTTACTGAGCTATGTGAGCAGTATCTATGGAGCTATGCGAGGAGTATCTATGGAGCTATGCGAGCAGTATCTATGGAGCTATGCGAGCAGTATCTATGGAGCTATGCGAGCAGTATCTATGGAGTTATGCGAGCAGTATCTATGGAGCTATGTGAGCAGTATCTATGGAGCTATGCGAGCAGTATCTATGGAGATATGAGAGCAGTATCTATGGAGCTATGTGAGCAGTATCTAGGGAGCTATGTGAGCAGTATCTATTGAGCTATGTGAGCAGTATCTATGGAGCTATGCGAGGAGTATCTATGAAGCTATGCGAGCAGTATCTATGGAGCTATGTGAGCAGTATCTATGGAGCTATGCGAGCAGTATCTATGGAGCTATGCGAGCAGTATCTATGGAGCTATGTGAGCAGTATCTATGGAGCTATGTGAGCAGTATCTATGGAGCTATGCGAGCAGTATCTATGGAGCTATGAGAGCAGTATCTATGGAGCTATGTGAGCAGTATCTATCGAGCTATATGAGCAGTATCTATGGAGCTATGTGAGCAGTATCTATGGAGCTATGTGAGCAGTATCTATGGAGCTATGTGAGCAGTATCTATTGAGCTATGCGAGCAGTATCTATGGAGCTATGTGACCAGTATCTATGGAGCTATGTGAGCAGTATCTATGGAGCTATGTGAGCAGTATCTATGGAGCTATGCGAGCAGTATCTATGGAGCTATGTGAGCAGTATCTATGGAGCTATGTGAGCAGTATCTATGGAGCTATGTCAGCAGTATCTATGGAGCTGTGAGCAGTATCTATGGAGCTATATGAGCAGTATCTATGGAGCTATGTGAGCAGTATCTATGGAGCTATGTGAGCAGTATCTATGGAGCTATGCGAGCAGTATCTATGGAGCTATGTGAGCAGTATCTATGGAGCTATGTGAGCAGTATCTATGGAGCTATGTGAGCAGTATCTATGGAGCTATGTGAGCAGTATCTATGGAGCTATGTGAGCAGTATCTATGGAGCTATGTGAGCAGTATCTATGGAGCTATGCGAGCAGTATCTATGGAGCTATGTGAGCAGTATCTATGGAGCTATGTGAGCAGTATCTATGGAGCTATGCGAGCAGTATCTATGGAGCTATGTGAGCAGTATCTATGGAGCTGTGAGCAGTATCTATGGAGCTATGCGAGGAGTATCTATGGAGCTATGTGAGCAGTATCTATGGAGCTATGTGAGCAGTATCTATGGAGCTATGCGAGCAGTATCTATGGAGCTATGTGAACAGTATCTAAGGAGCTGTGAGCAGTATCTATGGAGCTATGCGAGCAGTATCTATGGAGCTATGTGAACAGTATCTACGGAGCTATGTGAGCAGTATCTATGGAGCTATGTGAGCAGTATCTATGGAGCTAGGCGAGCAGTATCTATGGAGCTATGTGAACAGTATCTATGGAGCTATGTGAGCAGTATCTATGGAGCTATGTGAGCAGTATCTATGGAGCTATGTGAGCAGTATCTATGGAGCTTTGCGAGCAGTATCTATGGAGCTAAGTGACCAGTATCTATGGAGCTATGTGAGCAGTATCTATGGAGCTCAGCGAGCAGTATCTATGGAGCTATGCGAGCAGTATCTATGGAGCTATGTGAGCAGTATCTATGGAGCTATGTGAGCAGTATCTATGGAGCTATGTCAGCAGTATCTATGGAGCTGTGAGCAGTATCTATGGAGCTATATGAGCAGTATCTATGGAGCTATGTGAGCAGTATCTATGGAGCTATGTGAGCAGTATCTATGGAGCTATGCGAGCAGTATCTATGGAGCTATGTGAGCAGTATCTATGGAGCTATGTGAGCAGTATCTATGGAGCTGTGAGCAGTATCTATGGAGCTATGCGAGCAGTATCTATGGAGCTATGTGAACAGTATCTATGGAGCTGTGAGCAGTATCTATGGAGCTATGTGAGCAGTATCTATGGAGCTATGTGAGCAGTATCTATGTAGCTATGTGAGCAGTATCTATGGAGCTAGGCGAGCAGTATCTATGGAGCTATGTGAGCAGTATCTATGGAGCTATGTGAGCAGTATCTATGGAGCTTTGCGAGCAGTATCTATGGAGCTATGTGAGCAGTATCTATGGAGCTATGTGAGCAGTATCTATGGAGCTATGCGAGCAGTATCTATGGAGCTATGTGAGCAGTATCTATGGAGCTGTGAGCAGTATCTATGGAGCTATGCGAGCAGTATCTATGGAGCTATGTGAACAGTATCTATGGAGCTGTGAGCAGTATCTATGGAGCTATGCGAGCAGTATCTATGGAGCTATGTGAACAGTATCTACGGAGCTATGTGAGCAGTATCTATGGAGCTATGTGAGCAGTATCTATGGAGCTATGAGAGCAGTATCTATGGAGCTATGTGAGCAGTATCTAGGGAGCTATGTGACCAGTATCTATGGAGCTATGAGAGCAGTATCTATGGAGCTATGTGAGCAGTATCTATTGAGCTATGTGAGCAGTATCTATGGAGCTATGTGAGCAATATCTATGGAGCTATGAGAGCAGTATCTATGGAGATATGTGAGCAGTATCTAGGGAGCTATGTGACCAGTACCTATTGAGCTATGTGAGCAGTATCTATGGAGCTATGTGAGCAGTATCTATGGAGCTATGTGAGCAGTATCTATGGAGCTATGTCAGCAGTATCTATGGAGCTATGTAAGCAGTATTTACTGAGCTATGTGAGCAGTATCTATGGAGCTATGCGAGGAGTATCTATGGAGCTATGCGAGCAGTATCTATGGAGCTATGTGAGCAGTACCTATGGAGCTATGCGAGCAGTATCTATGGAGTTATGCGAGCAGTATCTATGGAGCTATGTGAGCAGTATCTATGGAGCTATGCGAGCAGTATCTATGGAGATATGAGAGCAGTATCTATGGAGCTATGTGAGCAGTATCTAGGGAGCTATGTGAGCAGTATCTATTGAGCTATGTGAGCAGTATCTATGGAGCTATGCGAGGAGTATCTATGAAGCTATGCGAGCAGTATCTATGGAGCTATGTGAGCAGTATCTATGGAGCTATGCGAGCAGTATCTATGGAGCTATGCGAGCAGTATCTATGGAGCTATGTGAGCAGTATCTATGGAGCTATGTGAGCAGTATCTATGGAGCTATGCGAGCAGTATCTATGGAGCTATGAGAGCAGTATCTATGGAGCTATGTGAGCAGTATCTATGGAGCTATATGAGCAGTATCTATGGAGCTATGTGAGCAGTATCTATGGAGCTATGTGAGCAGTATCTATGGAGCTATGTGAGCAGTATCTATTGAGCTATGCGAGCAGTATCTATGGAGCTATGTGACCAGTATCTATGTAGCTATGTGAGCAGTATCTATGGAGCTAGGCGAGCAGTATCTATGGAGCTATGTGAGCAGTATCTATGGAGCTATGTGAGCAGTATCTATGGAGCTATGCGAGCAGTATCTATGGAGCTATGTGAGCAGTATCTATGGAGCTATGTGAGCAGTATCTATGGAGCTATGCGAGCAGTATCTATGGAGCTATGTGAGCAGTATCTATGGAGCTGTGAGCAGTATCTATGGAGCTATGCGAGCAGTATCTATGGAGCTATGTGAACAGTATCTATGGAGCTGTGAGCAGTATCTATGGAGCTATGCGAGCAGTATCTATGGAGCTATGTGAACAGTATCTACGGAGCTATGTGAGCAGTATCTATGGAGCTATGTGAGCAGTATCTATGGAGCTATGAGAGCAGTATCTATGGAGCTATGTGAGCAGTATCTAGGGAGCTATGTGACCAGTATCTATGGAGCTATGAGAGCAGTATCTATGGAGCTATGTGAGCAGTATCTATTGAGCTATGTGAGCAGTATCTATGGAGCTATGTGAGCAATATCTATGGAGCTATGAGAGCAGTATCTATGGAGATATGTGAGCAGTATCTAGGGAGCTATGTGACCAGTACCTATTGAGCTATGTGAGCAGTATCTATGGAGCTATGTGAGCAGTATCTATGGAGCTATGTGAGCAGTATCTATGGAGCTATGCGAGGAGTATCTATGGAGCTATGTAAGCAGTATTTACTGAGCTATGTGAGCAGTATCTATGGAGCTATGCGAGGAGTATCTATGGAGCTATGCGAGCAGTATCTATGGAGCTATGTGAGCAGTATCTATGGAGCTATGCGAGCAGTATCTATGGAGTTATGCGAGCAGTATCTATGGAGCTATGTGAGCAGTATCTATGGAGCTATGCGAGCAGTATCTATGGAGATATGAGAGCAGTATCTATGGAGCTATGTGAGCAGTATCTAGGGAGCTATGTGAGCAGTATCTATTGAGCTATGTGAGCAGTATCTATGGAGCTATGCGAGGAGTATCTATGAAGCTATGCGAGCAGTATCTATGGAGCTATGTGAGCAGTATCTATGGAGCTATGCGAGCAGTATCTATGGAGCTATGCGAGCAGTATCTATGGAGCTATGTGAGCAGTATCTATGGAGCTATGTGAGCAGTATCTATGGAGCTATGCGAGCAGTATCTATGGAGCTATGAGAGCAGTATCTATGGAGCTATGTGAGCAGTATCTATGGAGCTATATGAGCAGTATCTATGGAGCTATGTGAGCAGTATCTATGGAGCTATGTGAGCAGTATCTATGGAGCTATGTGAGCAGTATCTATTGAGCTATGCGAGCAGTATCTATGGAGCTATGTGACCAGTATCTATGGAGCTATGTGAGCAGTATCTATGGAGCTATGTGAGCAGTATCTATGGAGCTATGCGAGCAGTATCTATGGAGCTATGTGAGCAGTATCTATGGAGCTATGTGAGCAGTATCTATGGAGCTATGTCAGCAGTATCTATGGAGCTGTGAGCAGTATCTATGGAGCTATATGAGCAGTATCTATGGAGCTATGTGAGCAGTATCTATGGAGCTATGTGAGCAGTATCTATGGAGCTATGCGAGCAGTATCTATGGAGCTATGTGAGCAGTATCTATGGAGCTATGTGAGCAGTATCTATGGAGCTATGCGAGCAGTATCTATGGAGCTATGTGAGCAGTATCTATGGAGCTGTTAGCAGTATCTATGGAGCTATGCGAGCAGTATCTATGGAGCTATGTGAACAGTATCTATGGAGCTGTGAGCAGTATCTATGGAGCTATGCGAGCAGTATCTATGGAGCTATGTGAACAGTATCTACGGAGCTATGTGAGCAGTATCTATGGAGCTATGTGAGCAGTATCTATGGAGCTAGGCGAGCAGTATCTATGGAGCTATGTGAACAGTATCTATGGAGCTATGTGAGCAGTATCTATGGAGCTATGTGAGCAGTATCTATGGAGCTATGTGAGCAGTATCTATGGAGCTTTGCGAGCAGTATCTATGGAGCTATGTGACCAGTATCTATGGAGCTATGTGAGCAGTATCTATGGAGCTCAGCGAGCAGTATCTATGGAGCTATGCGAGCAGTATCTATGGAGCTATGTGAGCAGTATCTATGGAGCTATGTGAGCAGTATCTATGGAGCTATGTCAGCAGTATCTATGGAGCTGTGAGCAGTATCTATGGAGCTATATGAGCAGTATCTATGGAGCTATGTGAGCAGTATCTATGGAGCTATGTGAGCAGTATCTATGGAGCTATGTGAGCAGTATCTATGGAGCTATGTGAACAGTTTCTATGGAGCTATGTGAGCAGTATCTATGGAGCTATGTGAGCAGTATCTATGGAGCTATGTGAGCAGTATCTATGGAGCTGTGAGCAGTATCTATGGAGCTATATGAGCACTATCTATGGAGCTATGTGAGCAGTATCTATGGAGCTATGTGAGCAGTATCTATGGAGCTATGTGAGCAGTATCTATGGAGCTATGTGAACAGTTTCTATGGAGCTATGTGGGCAGTATCTATGGAGCTATGTGAGCAGTATCTATGGAGCTATGTGAGCAGTATCTATGGAGCTATGTGAGCAGTATCTATGGAGCTATGTGAGCAGTATCTATGGAGCTATGCGAGCAGTATCTATGGAGCTATGTGAGCAGTATCAATGCAGCTATCTGAGCAGTATCTATGGAGCTATGTGAGCAGTATCTATGGAGCTATGTGACCAGTATCTATTGAGCTATGTGAGCAGTATCTATGGAGCTATGTGAGCAGTATCTATGGAGCTATGTGAGCAGTATTTACTGAGCTATGTGAGCAGTATCTATGGAGCTATGCGAGGAGTATCTATGGAGCTATGAGAGCAGTATCTATGGAGCTATGTGAGCAGTATCTATGGAGCTATGTGAGCAGTATCTATGGAGCTATGAGAGCAGTATCTATGGAGCTATGTGAGCAGTATCTAGGGAGCTATGTGACCAGTATCTATTGAGCTATGTGAGCAGTATCTATGGAGCTATGTGAGCAGTATCTATGGAGCTATGAGAGCAGTATCTATGGAGATATGTGAGCAGTATCTAGGGAGCTATGTGACCAGTACCTATTGAGCTATGTGAGCAGTATCTATGGAGCTATGTGAGCAGTATCTATGGAGCTATGTGAGCAGTATCTATGGAGCTATGCGAGGAGTATCTATGGAGCTATGTAAGCAGTATTTACTGAGCTATGTGAGCAGTATCTATGGAGCTATGCGAGGAGTATCTATGGAGCTATGTGAGCAGTATCTATGGAGCTATGTGAACAGTTTCTATGGAGCTATGTGAGCAGTATCTATGGAGCTATGTGAGCAGTATCTATGGAGCTATGCGAGCAGTATCTATGGAGCTATGTGAGCAGTATCAATGCAGCTATCTGAGCAGTATCTATGGAGCTATGTGAGCAGTATCTATGGAGCTATGTGACCAGTATCTATTGAGCTATGTGAGCAGTATCTATGGAGCTATGTGAGCAGTATCTATGGAGCTATGTGAGCAGTATTTACTGAGCTATGTGAGCAGTATCTATGGAGCTATGCGAGGAGTATCTATGGAGCTATGAGAGCAGTATCTATGGAGCTATGTGAGCAGTATCTATGGAGCTATGTGAGCAGTATCTATGGAGCTATGAGAGCAGTATCTATGGAGCTATGTGAGCAGTATCTAGGGAGCTATGTGACCAGTATCTATTGAGCTATGTGAGCAGTATCTATGGAGCTATGTGAGCAGTATCTATGGAGCTATCAGAGCAGTATCTATGGAGATATGTGAGCAGTATCTAGGGAGCTATGTGACCAGTACCTATTGAGCTATGTGAGCAGTATCTATGGAGCTATGTGAGCAGTATCTATGGAGCTATGAGAGCAGTATCTATGGAGCTATGTGAGCAGTATCTAGGGAGCTATGTGAGCAGTATCTATGGAGCTATGTGAGCAGTATCTATGGAGCTATGAGAGCAGTATCTATGGAGCTATGTGAGCAGTATCTAGGGAGCTATGTGACCAGTATCTATGGAGCTATGTGAGCAGTATCTATGGAGCTATGTGAGCAGTATCTATGGAGCTATGCGAGCAGTATCTATGGAGCTATGTGAGCAGTATCTATGGAGCTATGCGAGGAGTATCTATGGAGCTATGCGAGCAGTATCTATGGAGCTATGCGAGCAGTATCTATGGAGCTATGTGAGCAGTATCTATGGAGCTATGTGAGCAGTATCTATCGAGCTATGTGAGCAGTATCTGTGGAGCTATGAGAGCAGTATCTATGGAGCTATGTGAGCAGTATCTATGGAGCTATATGAGCAGTATCTATGGAGCTATGTGAACAGTATTTATGGAGCTGTGAGCAGTATCTATGGAGCTATGTGAGCAGTATCTATGGAGCTATGTGAGCAGTATCTATGGAGCTATGGGTGCATTATCTATGGAGCTATGTGAGCAGTATCTATGGAGCTATGTGAGCAGTATCTATGGAGCTATGCGAGCAGTATCTATGGAGCTATGTGAGCAGTATCTATGGAGCTATGCGAGGAGTATCTATGGAGCTATGCGAGCAGTATCTATGGAGCTATGCGAGCAGTATCTATGGAGCTATGTGAGCAGTATCTATGGAGTTATGTGAGCAGTATCTATGGAGCTATGTGAGCAGTATCTATGGAGCTATGCGAGCAGTATCTATGGAGCTATGTGAGCAGTATCTCTGGAGCTATGTGAACAGTATCTATGGAGCTATGTGAGCAGTATCTATGGAGCTATGTGAGCAGTATCTATGGAGCTATGTGAACAGTATCCATGGAGCTGTGAGCAGTATCTATGGAGCTATGTGAGCAGTATCTATGGAGCTATGTGAACAGTATCTATGGAGCTGTGAGCAGTATCTATGGAGCTATGTGAACAGTATCTATGGAGCTATGCGAGCAGTATCTATGGAGCTATGTGAGCAGTATCTATGGAGCTATGTGAACAGTATATATGGAGCTATGCGAGCAGTATCTATGGAGCTATGTGAGCAGTATCGATGGAGCTATGCGAGCAGTATCTATGGAGCTATGCGAGCAGTATCTATGGAGCTATGCGAGCAGTATCTATGGAGCTATGTGAACAGTATCTATGGAGCTATGTGAGCAGTATCTATGGAGCTATGTGAGCAGTATCTATGGAGCTATGTGAGCAGTATCTATGGAGCTATGTGAGCAGTATCTATGGAGCTATATGAGCAGTATCTATGGAGCTATGCGAGCAGTATCTATGGAGCTATGCGAGCAGTATCTATGGAGCTATGCGAGCAGTATCTATGGAGCTATGCGAGCAGTATCTATGGAGCTATGCGAGCAGTATCTATGGAGCTATGCGAGCAGTATCTATGGAGCTATGCGAGCAGTATCTATGGAGCTATGTGAGCAGTATCTATGTAGCTATGTGAGCAGTATCTATGGAGCTATGTGAGCAGTATCTATGGAGCTATGCGAGCAGTATCTATGGAGCTATGTGAGCAGTATCTATGGAGCTATGCGAGGAGTATCTATGGAGCTATGCGAGCAGTATCTATGGAGCTATGCGAGCAGTATCTATGGAGCTATGTGAGCAGTATCTATGGAGCTATGTGAGCAGTATCTATGGAGCTATGTGAGCAGTATCTATGGAGCTATGAGAGCAGTATCTATGGAGCTATGTGAGCAGTATCTAGGGAGCTATGTGACCAGTATCTATGGAGCTATGTGAGCAGTATCTATGGAGCTATGTGAGCAGTATCTATGGAGCTATGCGAGCAGTATCTATGGAGCAATGTGAGCAGTATCTATGGAGCTGTGAGCAGTATCTATGGAGATATGTGAGCAGTATCTATGGAGCTATGTGAGCAGTATCTATGGAGCTATGTGAACAGTTTCTATGGAGCTATGTGAGCAGTATCTATGGAGCTATGTGAGCAGTATCTATGGAGCTATGTGAGCAGTATCTAGGGAGCTATGTGAGCAGTATCTATGGAGCTATGCGAGCAGTATCTATGGAGCTATGTGAGCAGTATCTATGGAGCTATGTGAGCAGTATCTATGGAGCTATGTCAGCAGTATCTATGGAGCTGTGAGCAGTATCTATGGAGCTATATGAGCAGTATCTATGGAGCTATGTGAGCAGTATCTATGGAGCTATGTGAGCAGTATCTATGGAGCTATGCGAGCAGTATCTATGGAGCTATGTGAGCAGTATCTATGGAGCTATGTGAGCAGTATCTATGGAGCTATGCGAGCAGTATCTATGGAGCTATGTGAGCAGTATCTATGGAGCTGTTAGCAGTATCTATGGAGCTATGCGAGCAGTATCTATGGAGCTATGTGAACAGTATCTATGGAGCTGTGAGCAGTATCTATGGAGCTATGCGAGCAGTATCTATGGAGCTATGTGAACAGTATCTACGGAGCTATGTGAGCAGTATCTATGGAGCTATGTGAGCAGTATCTATGGAGCTAGGCGAGCAGTATCTATGGAGCTATGTGAACAGTATCTATGGAGCTATGTGAGCAGTATCTATGGAGCTATGTGAGCAGTATCTATGGAGCTATGTGAGCAGTATCTATGGAGCTTTGCGAGCAGTATCTATGGAGCTATGTGACCAGTATCTATGGAGCTATGTGAGCAGTATCTATGGAGCTCAGCGAGCAGTATCTATGGAGCTATGCGAGCAGTATCTATGGAGCTATGTGAGCAGTATCTATGGAGCTATGTGAGCAGTATCTATGGAGCTATGTCAGCAGTATCTATGGAGCTGTGAGCAGTATCTATGGAGCTATATGAGCAGTATCTATGGAGCTATGTGAGCAGTATCTATGGAGCTATGTGAGCAGTATCTATGGAGCTATGTGAGCAGTATCTATGGAGCTATGTGAACAGTTTCTATGGAGCTATGTGAGCAGTATCTATGGAGCTATGTGAGCAGTATCTATGGAGCTATGTGAGCAGTATCTATGGAGCTGTGAGCAGTATCTATGGAGCTATATGAGCACTATCTATGGAGCTATGTGAGCAGTATCTATGGAGCTATGTGAGCAGTATCTATGGAGCTATGTGAGCAGTATCTATGGAGCTATGTGAACAGTTTCTATGGAGCTATGTGGGCAGTATCTATGGAGCTATGTGAGCAGTATCTATGGAGCTATGTGAGCAGTATCTATGGAGCTATGTGAGCAGTATCTATGGAGCTATGTGAGCAGTATCTATGGAGCTATGCGAGCAGTATCTATGGAGCTATGTGAGCAGTATCAATGCAGCTATCTGAGCAGTATCTATGGAGCTATGTGAGCAGTATCTATGGAGCTATGTGACCAGTATCTATTGAGCTATGTGAGCAGTATCTATGGAGCTATGTGAGCAGTATCTATGGAGCTATGTGAGCAGTATTTACTGAGCTATGTGAGCAGTATCTATGGAGCTATGCGAGGAGTATCTATGGAGCTATGAGAGCAGTATCTATGGAGCTATGTGAGCAGTATCTATGGAGCTATGTGAGCAGTATCTATGGAGCTATGAGAGCAGTATCTATGGAGCTATGTGAGCAGTATCTAGGGAGCTATGTGACCAGTATCTATTGAGCTATGTGAGCAGTATCTATGGAGCTATGTGAGCAGTATCTATGGAGCTATGAGAGCAGTATCTATGGAGATATGTGAGCAGTATCTAGGGAGCTATGTGACCAGTACCTATTGAGCTATGTGAGCAGTATCTATGGAGCTATGTGAGCAGTATCTATGGAGCTATGTGAGCAGTATCTATGGAGCTATGCGAGGAGTATCTATGGAGCTATGTAAGCAGTATTTACTGAGCTATGTGAGCAGTATCTATGGAGCTATGCGAGGAGTATCTATGGAGCTATGTGAGCAGTATCTATGGAGCTATGTGAACAGTTTCTATGGAGCTATGTGAGCAGTATCTATGGAGCTATGTGAGCAGTATCTATGGAGCTATGCGAGCAGTATCTATGGAGCTATGTGAGCAGTATCAATGCAGCTATCTGAGCAGTATCTATGGAGCTATGTGAGCAGTATCTATGGAGCTATGTGACCAGTATCTATTGAGCTATGTGAGCAGTATCTATGGAGCTATGTGAGCAGTATCTATGGAGCTATGTGAGCAGTATTTACTGAGCTATGTGAGCAGTATCTATGGAGCTATGCGAGGAGTATCTATGGAGCTATGAGAGCAGTATCTATGGAGCTATGTGAGCAGTATCTATGGAGCTATGTGAGCAGTATCTATGGAGCTATGAGAGCAGTATCTATGGAGCTATGTGAGCAGTATCTAGGGAGCTATGTGACCAGTATCTATTGAGCTATGTGAGCAGTATCTATGGAGCTATGTGAGCAGTATCTATGGAGCTATCAGAGCAGTATCTATGGAGATATGTGAGCAGTATCTAGGGAGCTATGTGACCAGTACCTATTGAGCTATGTGAGCAGTATCTATGGAGCTATGTGAGCAGTATCTATGGAGCTATGAGAGCAGTATCTATGGAGCTATGTGAGCAGTATCTAGGGAGCTATGTGAGCAGTATCTATGGAGCTATGTGAGCAGTATCTATGGAGCTATGAGAGCAGTATCTATGGAGCTATGTGAGCAGTATCTAGGGAGCTATGTGACCAGTATCTATGGAGCTATGTGAGCAGTATCTATGGAGCTATGTGAGCAGTATCTATGGAGCTATGCGAGCAGTATCTATGGAGCTATGTGAGCAGTATCTATGGAGCTATGCGAGGAGTATCTATGGAGCTATGCGAGCAGTATCTATGGAGCTATGCGAGCAGTATCTATGGAGCTATGTGAGCAGTATCTATGGAGCTATGTGAGCAGTATCTATCGAGCTATGTGAGCAGTATCTGTGGAGCTATGAGAGCAGTATCTATGGAGCTATGTGAGCAGTATCTATGGAGCTATATGAGCAGTATCTATGGAGCTATGTGAACAGTATTTATGGAGCTGTGAGCAGTATCTATGGAGCTATGTGAGCAGTATCTATGGAGCTATGTGAGCAGTATCTATGGAGCTATGGGTGCATTATCTATGGAGCTATGTGAGCAGTATCTATGGAGCTATGTGAGCAGTATCTATGGAGCTATGCGAGCAGTATCTATGGAGCTATGTGAGCAGTATCTATGGAGCTATGCGAGGAGTATCTATGGAGCTATGCGAGCAGTATCTATGGAGCTATGCGAGCAGTATCTATGGAGCTATGTGAGCAGTATCTATGGAGTTATGTGAGCAGTATCTATGGAGCTATGTGAGCAGTATCTATGGAGCTATGCGAGCAGTATCTATGGAGCTATGTGAGCAGTATCTCTGGAGCTATGTGAACAGTATCTATGGAGCTATGTGAGCAGTATCTATGGAGCTATGTGAGCAGTATCTATGGAGCTATGTGAACAGTATCCATGGAGCTGTGAGCAGTATCTATGGAGCTATGTGAGCAGTATCTATGGAGCTATGTGAACAGTATCTATGGAGCTGTGAGCAGTATCTATGGAGCTATGTGAACAGTATCTATGGAGCTATGCGAGCAGTATCTATGGAGCTATGTGAGCAGTATCTATGGAGCTATGTGAACAGTATATATGGAGCTATGCGAGCAGTATCTATGGAGCTATGTGAGCAGTATCGATGGAGCTATGCGAGCAGTATCTATGGAGCTATGCGAGCAGTATCTATGGAGCTATGCGAGCAGTATCTATGGAGCTATGTGAACAGTATCTATGGAGCTATGTGAGCAGTATCTATGGAGCTATGTGAGCAGTATCTATGGAGCTATGTGAGCAGTATCTATGGAGCTATGTGAGCAGTATCTATGGAGCTATATGAGCAGTATCTATGGAGCTATGCGAGCAGTATCTATGGAGCTATGCGAGCAGTATCTATGGAGCTATGCGAGCAGTATCTATGGAGCTATGCGAGCAGTATCTATGGAGCTATGCGAGCAGTATCTATGGAGCTATGCGAGCAGTATCTATGGAGCTATGCGAGCAGTATCTATGGAGCTATGTGAGCAGTATCTATGTAGCTATGTGAGCAGTATCTATGGAGCTATGTGAGCAGTATCTATGGAGCTATGCGAGCAGTATCTATGGAGCTATGTGAGCAGTATCTATGGAGCTATGCGAGGAGTATCTATGGAGCTATGCGAGCAGTATCTATGGAGCTATGCGAGCAGTATCTATGGAGCTATGTGAGCAGTATCTATGGAGCTATGTGAGCAGTATCTATGGAGCTATGTGAGCAGTATCTATGGAGCTATGAGAGCAGTATCTATGGAGCTATGTGAGCAGTATCTAGGGAGCTATGTGACCAGTATCTATGGAGCTATGTGAGCAGTATCTATGGAGCTATGTGAGCAGTATCTATGGAGCTATGCGAGCAGTATCTATGGAGCAATGTGAGCAGTATCTATGGAGCTGTGAGCAGTATCTATGGAGATATGTGAGCAGTATCTATGGAGCTATGTGAGCAGTATCTATGGAGCTATGTGAACAGTTTCTATGGAGCTATGTGAGCAGTATCTATGGAGCTATGTGAGCAGTATCTATGGAGCTATGTGAGCAGTATCTAGGGAGCTATGTGAGCAGTATCTATGGAGCTATATGAGCAGTATCTATGGAGCTATGTGAACAGTATTTATGGAGCTGTGAGCAGTATCTATGGAGCTATGTGAGCAGTATCTATGGAGCTATGTGAGCAGTATCTATGGAGCTATGCGTGCATTATCTATGGAGCTATGTGAGCAGTATCTATGGAGCTATGTGAGCAGTATCTATGGAGCTATGCGAGCAGTATCTATGGAGCTATGTGAGCAGTATCTATGGAGCTATGCGAGCAGTATCTATGGAGCTATGCGAGCAGTATCTATGGAGCTATGTGAGCAGTATCTATGGAGCTATGTGAGCAGTATCTATGGAGCTATGTGAGCAGTATCTATGGAGCTATGAGAGCAGTATCTATGGAGCTATATGAGCAGTATCTATGGAGCTATGTGAGCAGTATCTATGGAGCTATGTGAGCAGTATCTATGGAGCTATGAGAGCAGTATCTATGGAGCTATGTGAGCAGTATCTAGGGAGCTATGTGAGCAGTATCTATGGAGCTATGTGAGCAGTATCTATGGAGCTATGTGAGCAGTATCTATGGAGCTATGCGAGCAGTATCTATGGAGCTATGTGAGCAGTATCTATGGAGATGTGAGCAGTATCTATGGAGCTATGTGAGCAGTATCTATGGAGCTATGTGAGCAGTATCTATGGAGCTATGTGAACAGTTTCTATGGAGCTATGTGAGCAGTATCTATGGAGCTATGTGAGCAGTATCTATGGAGCTATGTGAGCAGTATCTAGGGAGCTATGTGAGCAGTATCTATGGAGCTATATGAGCAGTATCTATGGAGCTATGTGAACAGTATTTATGGAGCTGTGAGCAGTTTCTATGGAGCTATGTGAGCAGTATCTATGGAGCTAAGCGTGCATTATCTATGGAGCTATGTGAGCAGTATCTATGGAGCTATGTGAGCTGTATCTATGGAGCTATGCGAGCAGTATCAATGGAGCTATGTGAGCAGTATCTATGGAGCTATGCGAGGAGTATCGATGGAGCTATGTGAGCAGTATCTATGGAGCTATGTGAGCAGTATCTATGGAGCTATGCGAGCAGTATCTATGGAGCTATGCGAGCAGTATCTATGGAGCTATGCGAGCAGTATCTATGGAGCTATGTGAGCAGTATCTATGGAGCTATGTGAGCAGTATCTATGGAGCTATGTGAGCAGTATCTATGGAACTATGTGAGCAGTATCTATGGAGCTATGCGAGCAGTATCTATGGAGCTATGTGAGCAGTATCTATGGAGCTGTGAGCAGTATCTATGGAGCTATGTGAGCAGTATCTATGGAGCTATGTGAGCAGTATCTATGGAGCTATGCGAGCAGTATCTATGGAGCTATGCGAGCAGTATCTATGGAGCTATGCGAGCAGTATCTATGGAGCTATGTGAACAGTATCTATGGAGCTATGTGAGCAGTATCTATGGAGCTATGTGAGCAGTATCTATGGAGCTATGTGAGCAGTATCTATGGAGCTATGTGAGCAGTATCTATGGAGCTATATGAGCAGTATCTATGGAGCTATGCGAGCAGTATCTATGGAGCTATGCGAGCAGTATCTATGGAGCTATGCGAGCAGTATCTATGGAGCTATGCGAGCAGTATCTATGGAGCTATGCGAGCAGTATCTATGGAGCTATGCGAGCAGTATCTATGGAGCTATGTGAGCAGTATCTATGTAGCTATGTGAGCAGTATCTATGGAGCTATGTGAGCAGTATCTATGGAGCTATGCGAGCAGTATCTATGGAGCTATGTGAGCAGTATCTATGGAGCTATGCGAGGAGTATCTATGGAGCTATGCGAGCAGTATCTATGGAGCTATGCGAGCAGTATCTATGGAGCTATGTGAGCAGTATCTATGGAGCTATGTGAGCAGTATCTATGGAGCTATGTGAGCAGTATCTATGGAGCTATGAGAGCAGTATCTATGGAGCTATGTGAGCAGTATCTAGGGAGCTATGTGACCAGTATCTATGGAGCTATGTGAGCAGTATCTATGGAGCTATGTGAGCAGTATCTATGGAGCTATGCGAGCAGTATCTATGGAGCAATGTGAGCAGTATCTATGGAGATATGTGAGCAGTATCTATGGAGCTATGTGAGCAGTATCTATGGAGCTATGTGAACAGTTTCTATGGAGCTATGTGAGAAGTATCTATGGAGCTATGTGAGCAGTATCTATGGAGCTATGTGAGCAGTATCTAGGGAGCTATGTGAGCAGTATCTATGGAGCTATATGAGCAGTATCTATGGAGCTATGTGAACAGTATTTATGGAGCTGTGAGCAGTATCTATGGAGCTATGTGAGCAGTATCTATGGAGCTATGTGAGCAGTATCTATGGAGCTATGCGTGCATTATCTATGGAGCTATGTGAGCAGTATCTATGGAGCTATGTGAGCAGTATCTATGGAGCTATGCGAGCAGTATCTATGGAGCTATGTGAGCAGTATCTATGGAGCTATGCGAGGAGTATCTATGGAGCTATGCGAGCAGTATCTATGGAGCTATGCGAGCAGTATCTATGGAGCTATGTGAGCAGTATCTATGGAGCTATGTGAGCAGTATCTATGGAGCTATGTGAGCAGTATCTATGGAGCTATGAGAGCAGTATCTATGGAGCTATATGAGCAGTATCTATGGAGCTATGTGAGCAGTATCTATGGAGCTATGTGAGCAGTATCTATGGAGCTATGAGAGCAGTATCTATGGAGCTATGTGAGCAGTATCTAGGGAGCTATGTGAGCAGTATCTATGGAGCTATGTGAGCAGTATCTATGGAGCTATGTGAGCAGTATCTATGGAGCTATGCGAGCAGTATCTATGGAGCTATGTGAGCAGTATCTATGGAGATGTGAGCAGTATCTATGGAGCTATGTGAGCAGTATCTATGGAGCTATGTGAGCAGTATCTATGGAGCTATGTGAACAGTTTCTATGGAGCTATGTGAGCAGTATCTATGGAGCTATGTGAGCAGTATCTATGGAGCTATGTGAGCAGTATCTAGGGAGCTATGTGAGCAGTATCTATGGAGCTATATGAGCAGTATCTATGGAGCTATGTGAACAGTATTTATGGAGCTGTGAGCAGTATCTATGGAGCTATGTGAGCAGTATCTATGGAGCTAAGCGTGCATTATCTATGGAGCTATGTGAGCAGTATCTATGGAGCTATGTGAGCTGTATCTATGGAGCTATGCGAGCAGTATCAATGGAGCTATGTGAGCAGTATCTATGGAGCTATGCGAGGAGTATCGATGGAGCTATGTGAGCAGTATCTATGGAGCTATGTGAGCAGTATCTATGGAGCTATGCGAGCAGTATCTATGGAGCTATGCGAGCAGTATCTATGGAGCTATGCGAGCAGTATCTATGGAGCTATGTGAGCAGTATCTATGGAGCTATGTGAGCAGTATCTATGGAGCTATGTGAGCAGTATCTATGGAACTATGTGAGCAGTATCTATGGAGCTATGCGAGCAGTATCTATGGAGCTATGTGAGCAGTATCTATGGAGCTGTGAGCAGTATCTATGGAGCTATGTGAGCAGTATCTATGGAGCTATGTGAGCAGTATCTATGGAGCTATGTGAACAGTTTCTATGGAGCTATGTGAGCAGTATCTATGGAGCTATGTGAGTAGTATCTATGGAGCTATGTGAGCAGTATCTAGGGAGCTATGTGAGCAGTATCTATGGAGCTATATGAGCAGTATCTATGGAGCTATGTGAACAGTATTTATGGAGCTGTGAGCAGTATCTATGGAGCTATGTGAGCAGTATCTATGGAGCTATGTGAGCAGTATCTATGGAGCTATGCGTGCATTATCTATGGAGCTATGTGAGCAGTATCTATGGAGCTATGTGAGCAGTATCTATGGAGCTATGCGAGCAGTATCTATGGAGCTATGTGAGCAGTATCTATGGAGCTATGCGAGGAGTATCTATGGAGCTATGCGAGCAGTATCTATGGAGCTATGCGAGCAGTATCTATGGAGCTATGTGAGCAGTATCTATGGAGCTATGTGAGCAGTATCTATGGAGCTATGTGAGCAGTATCTATGGAGCTATGAGAGCAGTATCTATGGAGCTATGTGAGCAGTATCTAGGGAGCTATGTGAGCAGTATCTATGGAGCTATGTGAGCAGTATCTATGGAGCTATGAGAGCAGTATCTATGGAGCTATGTGAGCAGTATCTAGGGAGCTATGTGAGCAGTATCTATGGAGCTATGTGAGCAGTATCTATGGAGCTATGTGAGCAGTATCTATGGAGCTATGCGAGCAGTATCTATGGAGCTATGTGAGCAGTATCTATGGAGCTATGCGAGGAGTATCTATGGAGCTATGCGAGCAGTATCTATGGAGCTATGCGAGCAGTATCTATGGAGCTATGTGAGCAGTATCTATGGAGCTATGTGAGCAGTATCTATGGAGCTATGTGAGCAGTATCTGTGGAGCTATGAGAGCAGTATCTATGGAGCTATGTGAGCAGTATCTATGGAGCTATATGAGCAGTATCTATGGAGCTATGTGAACAGTATTTATGGAGCTGTGAGCAGTATCTATGGAGCTATGTGAGCAGTATCTATGGAGCTATGTGAGCAGTATCTATGGAGCTATGCGTGCATTATCTATGGAGCTATGTGAGTAGTATCTATGGAGCTATGTGAGCAGTATCTATGGAGCTATGCGAGCAGTATCTATGGAGCTATGTGAGCAGTATCTATGGAGCTATGCGAGGAGTATCTATGGAGCTATGCGAGCAGTATCTATGGAGCTATGTGAGCAAAATCTATGGAGCTATGTGAGCAGTGTCTATGGAGCTATGTGAGCAGTATCTATGGAGCTATGCGAGCAGTATCTATGGAGCTATGTGAGCAGTATCTATGGAGCTATGTGAACAGTATCTATGGAGCTATGTGAGCAGTATCTATGGAGCTATGTGAGCAGTATCTATGGAGCTATGTGAACAGTATCCATGGAGCTGTGAGCAGTATCTATGGAGCTATGTGAGCAGTATCTATGGAGCTATGTGAACAGTATCTATGGAGCTGTGAGCAGTATCTATGGAGCTATGTGAACAGTATCTATGGAGCTATGCGAGCAGTATCTATGGAGCTATGTGAGCAGTATCTATGGAGCTATGTGAACAGTATATATGGAGCTATGCGAGCAGTATCTATGGAGCTATGTGAGCAGTATCGATAGAGCTATGCGAGCAGTATCTATGGAGCTATGCGAGCAGTATCTATGGAGCTATGCGAGCAGTATCTATGGAGCTATGTGAACAGTATCTATGGAGCTATGTGAGCAGTATCTATGGAGCTATGTGAGCAGTATCTATGGAGCTATGTGAGCAGTATCTATGGAGCTATGTGAGCAGTATCTATGGAGCTATGTGAGCAGTATCTATGGAGCTATGCGAGCAGTATCTATGGAGCTATGCGAGCAGTATCTATGGAGCTATGTGAGCAGTATCTATGGAGCTATGTGAGCAGTATCTATGGAGCTATGTGAGCTGTATCTATGGAGCTATGTGAGCAGTATCTATGGAGCTATGTGAGCAGTATCTATGGAGCTATGTGAGCAGTATCTATGGAACTATGTGAGCAGTATCTATGGAGCTATGCGAGCAGTATCTATGGAGCTATGTGAGCAGTATCTATGGAGCTGTGAGCAGTATCTATGGAGCTATGTGAGCAGTATCTATGGAGCTATGTGAGCAGTATCTATGGAGCTATGTGAACAGTTTCTATGGAGCTATGTGAGCAGTATCTATGGAGCTATGTGAGCAGTATCTATGGAGCTATGTGAGCAGTATCTAGGGAGCTATGTGAGCAGTATCTATTGAGCTATATGAGCAGTATCTATGGAGCTATGTGAACAGTATTTATGGAGCTGTGAGCAGTATCTATGGAGCTATGTGAGCAGTATCTATGGAGCTATGTGAGCAGTATCTATGGAGCTATGCGTGCATTATCTATGGAGCTATGTGAGCAGTATCTATGGAGCTATGTGAGCAGTATCTATGGAGCTATGCGAGCAGTATCTATGGAGCTATGTGAGCAGTATCTATGGAGCTATGCGAGGAGTATCTATGGAGCTATGCGAGCAGTATCTATGGAGCTATGCGAGCAGTATCTATGGAGCTATGTGAGCAGTATCAATGGAGCTATGTGAGCAGTATCTATGGAGCTATGAGAGCAGTATCTATGGAGCTATGTGAGCAGTATCTATGGAGCTATGTGAGCAGTATCTATGGAGCTATGAGAGCAGTATCTATGGAGCTATGTGAGCAGTATCTAGGGAGCTATGTGACCAGTATCTATGGAGCTATGTGAGCAGTATCTATGGAGCTATGTGAGCAGTATCTATGGAGCTATGTGAACAGTATCCATGGAGCTGTGAGCAGTATCTATGGAGCTATGTGAGCAGTATCTATGGAGCTATGTGAACAGTATCTATGGAGCTGTGAGCAGTATCTATGGAGCTATGTGAACAGTATCTATGGAGCTATGCGAGCAGTATCTATGGAGCTATGTGAGCAGTATCTATGGAGCTATGTGAACAGTATATATGGAGCTATGCGAGCAGTATCTATGGAGCTATGTGAGCAGTATCGATGGAGCTATGCGAGCAGTATCTATGGAGCTATATGAGCAGTATCTATGGAGCTATGCGAGCAGTATCTATGGAGCTATGTGAACAGTATCTATGGAGCTATGTGAGCAGTATCTATGGAGCTATGTGAGCAGTATTTATGGAGCTATGTGAGCAGTATCTATGGAGATATATGAGCAGTATCTATGGAGCTATGCGAGCAGTATCTATGGAGCTATGCGAGCAGTATCTATGGAGCTATGTGAGCAGTGTCTATGGAGCTATGTGAGCAGTGTCTATGGAGCTATGTGAGCAGTATCTATGGAGCTATGTGAGCAGTATCTATGGAGCTATGTGAGCAGTATCTATGGAGCTATTCGAGCAGATTCTATGGAGCTATGCGAGCAGTATCTAAGGAGCAATTTGAGCAGTATCTATGGAGCTATGTGAGCAGTATCTATGGAGCTATGTGAGCAGTATCTATGGAGCTATGCGAGCAGTATCTATGGAGCTATGTGAGCAGTATCTATGGAGATGTGAGCAGTATCTATGGAGCTATATGAGCAGTATCTATGGAGCTATGTGAGCAGTATCTATGGAGCTATGTGAACAGTTTCTATGGAGCTATGTGAGCAGTATCTATGGAGCTATGTGAGCAGTATCTATGGAGCTATGTGAGCAGTATCTAGGGAGCTATGTGAGCAGTATCTATGGAGCTATATGAGCAGTATCTATGGAGCTATGTGAACAGTATTTATGGAGCTGTGAGCAGTATCTATGGAGCTATGTGAGCAGTATCTATGGAGCTATGTGAGCAGTATCTATGGAGCTATGCGTGCATTATCTATGGAGCTATGTGAGCAGTATCTATGGAGCTATGTGAGCAGTATCTATGGAGCTATGCGAGCAGTATCAATGGAGCTATGTGAGCAGTATCTATGGAGCTATGCGAGGAGTATCGATGGAGCTATGTGAGCAGTATCTATGGAGCTATGTGAGCAGTATCTATGGAGCTATGCGAGCAGTATCTATGGAGCTATGCGAGCAGTATCTATGGAGCTATGCGAGCAGTATCTATGGAGCTATGTGAGCAGTATCTATGGAGCTATGTGAGCAGTATCTATGGAGCTATGTGAGCAGTATCTATGGAACTATGTGAGCAGTATCTATGGAGCTATGTGAGCAGTATCTATGGAGCTATGTGAGCAGTATCTATGGAGCTGTGAGCAGTATCTATGGAGCTATGTGAGCAGTATCTATGGAGCTATGTGAGCAGTATCTATGGAGCTATGTGAACAGTTTCTATGGAGCTATGTGAGCAGTATCTATGGAGCTATGTGAGCAGTATCTATGGAGCTATGTGAGCAGTATCTAGGGAGCTATGTGAGCAGTATCTATTGAGCTATATGAGCAGTATCTATGGAGCTATGTGAACAGTATTTATGGAGCTGTGAGCAGTATCTATGGAGCTATGTGAGCAGTATCTATGGAGCTATGTGAGCAGTATCTATGGAGCTATGCGTGCATTATCTATGGAGCTATGTGAGCAGTATCTATGGAGCTATGTGAGCAGTATCTATGGAGCTATGCGAGCAGTATCTATGGAGCTATGTGAGCAGTATCTATGGAGCTATGCGAGGAGTATCTATGGAGCTATGCGAGCAGTATCTATGGAGCTATGCGAGCAGTATCTATGGAGCTATGTGAGCAGTATCTATGGAGCTATGTGAGCAGTATCTATGGAGCTATGTGAGCAGTATCTATGGAGCTATGAGAGCAGTATCTATGGAGCTATGTGAGCAGTATCTAGGGAGCTATGTGAGCAGTATCTATGGAGCTATGTGAGCAGTATCTATGGAGCTATGAGAGCAGTATCTATGGAGCTATGTGAGCAGTATCTAGGGAGCTATGTGACCAGTATCTATGGAGCTATGTGAGCAGTATCTATGGAGCTATGTGAGCAGTATCTATGGAGCTATGCGAGCAGTATCTATGGAGCTATGTGAGCAGTATCTATGGAGCTATGCGAGGAGTATCTATGGAGCTATGCGAGCAGTATCTATGGAGCTATGCGAGCAGTATCTATGGAGCTATGTGAGCAGTATCTATGGAGCTATGTGAGCAGTATCTATGGAGCTATGTGAGCAGTATCTGTGGAGCTATGAGAGCAGTATCTATGGAGCTATGTGAGCAGTATCTATGGAGCTATATGAGCAGTATCTATGGAGCTATGTGAACAGTATTTATGGAGCTGTGAGCAGTATCTATGGAGCTATGTGAGCAGTATCTATGGAGCTATGTGAGCAGTATCTATGGAGCTATGCGTGCATTATCTATGGAGCTATGTGAGCAGTATCTATGGAGCTATGTGAGCAGTATCTATGGAGCTATGCGAGCAGTATCTATGGAGCTATGTGAGCAGTATCTATGGAGCTATGCGAGGAGTATCTATGGAGCTATGCGAGCAGTATCTATGGAGCTATGTGAGCAGTATCTATGGAGCTATGTGAGCAGTGTCTATGGAGCTATGTGAGCAGTATCTATGGAGCTATGCGAGCAGTATCTATGGAGCTATGTGAGCAGTATCTATGGAGCTATGTGAACAGTATCTATGGAGCTATGTGAGCAGTATCTATGGAGCTATGTGAGCAGTATCTATGGAGCTATGTGAACAGTATCCATGGAGCTGTGAGCAGTATCTATGGAGCTATGTGAGCAGTATCTATGGAGCTATGTGAACAGTATCTATGGAGCTGTGAGCAGTATCTATGGAGCTATGTGAACAGTATCTATGGAGCTATGTGAGCAGTATCTATGGAGCTATGCGAGGAGTATCTATGGAGCTATGTGAGCAGTATCTATGGAGCTATATGAGCAGTATCTATGGAGCTATGTGAACAGTATTTATGGAGCTATGTGAGCAGTATCTATGGAGCTATGAGAGCAGTATCTATGGAGCTATGTGAGCAGTATCTAGGGAGCTATGTGAGCAGTATCTATGGAGCTATGTGAGCAGTATCTATGGAGCTATGAGAGCAGTATCTATGGAGCTATGTGAGCAGTATCTAGGGAGCTATGTGACCAGTATCTATGGAGCTATGTGACCAGTATCTATGGAGCTATGTGAGCAGTATCTATGGAGCTATGTGAGCAGTATCTATGGAGCTATGTGAGCAGTATCTATGGAGCTATGTGAACAGTATCCATGGAGCTGTGAGCAGTATCTATGGAGCTATGTGAGCAGTATCTATGGAGCTATGTGAACAGTATCTATGGAGCTGTGAGCAGTATCTATGGAGCTATGTGAACAGTATCTATGGAGCTATGCGAGCAGTATCTATGGAGCTATGTGAGCAGTATCTATGGAGCTATGTGAACAGTATATATGGAGCTATGCGAGCAGTATCTATGGAGCTATGTGAGCAGTATCGATGGAGCTATGCGAGCAGTATCTATGGAGCTATATGAGCAGTATCTATGGAGCTATGCGAGCAGTATCTATGGAGCTATGTGAACAGTATCTATGGAGCTATGTGAGCAGTATCTATGGAGCTATGTGAGCAGTATCTATGGAGCTATGTGAGCAGTATCTATGGAGCTATATGAGCAGTATCTATGGAGCTATGCGAGCAGTATCTATGGAGCTATGCGAGCAGTATCTATGGAGCTATGTGAGCAGTATCTATGGAGCTATGTGAGCAGTATCTATGGAGCTATGTGAGCTGTATCTATGGAGCTATGTGAGCAGTATCTATGGAGCTATGTGAGCAGTATCTATGGAGATATGTGAGCAGTATCTAGGGAGCTATTTGAGCAGTATCCATGGAGTTATGTGAGCAGTATCTATGGAGCTATGTGAGCAGTGTCTATGGAGCTATGTGAGCAATATCTATGGAGCTATGTGAGCAGTATCTATGGAGCTATGTGAGCAGTATCTATGGAGCTATTCGAGCAGATTCTATGGAGCTATGCGAGCAGTATCTAAGGAGCAATGTGAGCAGTATCTAGGGAGCTATGTGAGCAGTATCTATGGAGCTATGTGAGCAGTATCTATGGAGCTATGTGAGCAGTATCTATGGAGCTATGCGAGCAGTATCTATGGAGCTATGTGAGCAGTATCTATGGAGATGTGAGCAGTATCTATGGAGCTATATGAGCAGTATCTATGGAGCTATGTGAGCAGTATCTATGGAGCTATGTGAACAGTTTCTATGGAGCTATGTGAGCAGTATCTATGGAGCTATGTGAGCAGTATCTATGGAGCTATGTGAGCAGTATCTAGGGAGCTATGTGAGCAGTATCTATGGAGCTATATGAGCAGTATCTATGGAGCTATGTGAACAGTATTTATGGAGCTGTGAGCAGTATCTATGGAGCTATGTGAGCAGTATCTATGGAGCTATGTGAGCAGTATCTATGGAGCTATGCGTGCATTATCTATGGAGCTATGTGAGCAGTATCTATGGAGCTATGCGAGGAGTATCGATGGAGCTATGTGAGCAGTATCTATGGAGCTATGTGAGCAGTATCTATGGAGCTATGCGAGCAGTATCTATGGAGCTATGCGAGCAGTATCTATGGAGCTATGTGAGCAGTATCTATGGAGCTATGTGAGCAGTATCTATGGAGCTATGTGAGCAGTATCTATGGAACTATGTGAGCAGTATCTATGGAGCTATGCGAGCAGTATCTATGGAGCTATGTGAGCAGTATCTATGGAGCTGTGAGCAGTATCTATGGAGCTATGTGAGCAGTATCTATGGAGCTATGTGAGCAGTATCTATGGAGCTATGTGAGCAGTATCTATGGAGCTATGCGAGCAGTATCTATGGAGCTATGCGAGCAGTATCTATGGAGCTATGTGAGCAGTATCTATGGAGCTATGTGAGCAGTATCTATGGAGCTATGTGAGCAGTATCTATGGAACTATGTGAGCAGTATCTATGGAGCTATGCGAGCAGTATCTATGGAGCTATGTGAGCAGTATCTATGGAGCTGTGAGCAGTATCTATGGAGCTATGTGAGCAGTATCTATGGAGCTATGTGAGCAGTATCTATGGAGCTATGTGAACAGTTTCTATGGAGCTATGTGAGCAGTATCTATGGAGCTATGTGAGCAGTATCTATGGAGCTATGTGAGCAGTATCTAGGGAGCTATGTGAGCAGTATCTATGGAGCTATATGAGCAGTATCTATGGAGCTATGTGAACAGTATTTATGGAGCTGTGAGCAGTATCTATGGAGCTATGTGAGCAGTATCTATGGAGCTATGTGAGCAGTATCTATGGAGCTATGCGTGCATTATCTATGGAGCTATGTGAGCAGTATCTATGGAGCTATGTGAGCAGTATCTATGGAGCTATGCGAGCAGTATCTATGGAGCTATGTGAGCAGTATCTATGGAGCTATGCGAGGAGTATCTATGGAGCTATGCGAGCAGTATCTATGGAGCTATGCGAGCAGTATCTATGGAGCTATGTGAGCAGTATCTATGGAGCTATGTGAGCAGTATCTATGGAGCTATGTGAGCAGTATCTATGGAGCTATGAGAGCAGTATCTATGGAGCTATGTGAGCAGTATCTAGGGAGCTATGTGAGCAGTATCTATGGAGCTATGTGAGCAGTATCTATGGAGCTATGAGAGCAGTATCTATGGAGCTATGTGAGCAGTATCTAGGGAGCTATGTGACCAGTATCTATGGAGCTATGTGAGCAGTATCTATGGAGCTATGTGAGCAGTATCTATGGAGCTATGCGAGCAGTATCTATGGAGCTATGTGAGCAGTATCTATGGAGCTATGCGAGGAGTATCTATGGAGCTATGCGAGCAGTATCTATGCAGCTATGCGAGCAGTATCTATGGAGCTATGTGAGCAGTATCTATGGAGCTATGTGAGCAGTATCTATGGAGCTATGTGAGCAGTATCTGTGGAGCTATGAGAGCAGTATCTATGGAGCTATGTGAGCAGTATCTATGGAGCTATATGAGCAGTATCTATGGAGCTATGTGAACAGTATTTATGGAGCTGTGAGCAGTATCTATGGAGCTATGTGAGCAGTATCTATGGAGCTATGTGAGCAGTATCTATGGAGCTATGCGTGCATTATCTATGGAGCTATGTGAGCAGTATCTATGGAGCTATGTGAGCAGTATCTATGGAGCTATGCGAGCAGTATCTATGGAGCTATGTGAGCAGTATCTATGGAGCTATGCGAGGAGTATCTATGGAGCTATGCGAGCAGTATCTATGGAGCTATGTGAGCAGTATCTATGGAGCTATGTGAGCAGTGTCTATGGAGCTATGTGAGCAGTATCTATGGAGCTATGCGAGCAGTATCTATGGAGCTATGTGAGCAGTATCTATGGAGCTATGTGAACAGTATCTATGGAGCTATGTGAGCAGTATCTATGGAGCTATGTGAGCAGTATCTATGGAGCTATGTGAACAGTATCCATGGAGCTGTGAGCAGTATCTATGGAGCTATGTGAGCAGTATCTATGGAGCTATGTGAACAGTATCTATGGAGCTGTGAGCAGTATCTATGGAGCTATGTGAACAGTATCTATGGAGCTATGCGAGCAGTATCTATGGAGCTATGTGAGCAGTATCTATGGAGCTATGTGAACAGTATATATGGAGCTATGTGAGCAGTATCTATGGAGCTATGTGAGCAGTATCGATAGAGCTATGCGAGCAGTATCTATGGAGCTATGCGAGCAGTATCTATGGAGCTATGCGAGCAGTATCTATGGAGCTATGTGAACAGTATCTATGGAGCTATGTGAGCAGTATCTATGGAGCTATGTGAGCAGTATCTATGGAGCTATGTGAGCAGTATCTATGGAGCTATGTGAGCAGTATCTATGGAGCTATGCGAGCAGTATCTATGGAGCTATGCGAGCAGTATCTATGGAGCTATGTGAGCAGTATCTATGGAGCTATGTGAGCAGTATCTATGGAGCTATGTGAGCTGTATTTATGGAGCTATGTGAGCAGTATCTATGGAGCTATGTGAGCAGTATCTATGGAGCTATGTGAGCAGTATCTATGGAACTATGTGAGCAGTATCTATGGAGCTATGCGAGCAGTATCTATGGAGCTATGTGAGCAGTATCTATGGAGCTGTGAGCAGTATCTATGGAGCTATGTGAGCAGTATCTATGGAGCTATGTGAGCAGTATCTATGGAGCTATGTGAACAGTTTCTATGGAGCTATGTGAGCAGTATCTATGGAGCTATGTGAGCAGTATCTATGGAGCTATGTGAGCAGTATCTAGGGAGCTATGTGAGCAGTATCTATGGAGCTATATGAGCAGTATCTATGGAGCTATGTGAACAGTATTTATGGAGCTGTGAGCAGTATCTATGGAGCTATGTGAGCAGTATCTATGGAGCTATGTGAGCAGTATCTATGGAGCTATGCGTGCATTATCTATGGAGCTATGTGAGCAGTATCTATGGAGCTATGTGAGCAGTATCTATGGAGCTATGCGAGCAGTATCTATGGAGCTATGTGAGCAGTATCTATGGAGCTATGCGAGGAGTATCTATGGAGCTATGCGAGCAGTATCTATGGAGCTATGCGAGCAGTATCTATGGAGCTATGTGAGCAGTATCTATGGAGCTATGCGAGCAGTATCTATGGAGCTATGAGAGCAGTATCTATGGAGCTATGTGAGCAGTATCTAGGGAGCTATGTGAGCAGTATCTATGGAGCTATGTGAGCAGTATCTAGGGAGCTATGTGAGCAGTATCTATGGAGCTATGTGAGCAGTATCTATGGAGCTATGAGAGCAGTATCTATGGAGCTATGTGAGCAGTATCTAGGGAGCTATGTGACCAGTATCTATGGAGCTATGTGAGCAGTATCTATGGAGCTATGTGAGCAGTATCTATGGAGCTATGTGAGCAGTATCTATGGAGCTATGTGAGCAGTATCTATGGAGCTATGTGAGCAGTATCTATGGAGCTATGTGAACAGTATCCATGGAGCTGTGAGCAGTATCTATGGAGCTATGTGAGCAGTATCTATGGAGCTATGTGAACAGTATCTATGGAGCTGTGAGCAGTATCTATGGAGCTATGTGAACAGTATCTATGGAGCTATGCGAGCAGTATCTATGGAGCTATGTGAGCAGTATCTATGGAGCTATGTGAACAGTATATATGGAGCTATGCGAGCAGTATCTATGGAGCTATGTGAGCAGTATCGATGGAGCTATGCGAGCAGTATCTATGGAGCTATATGAGCAGTATCTATGGAGCTATGCGAGCAGTATCTATGGAGCTATGTGAACAGTATCTATGGAGCTATGTGAGCAGTATCTATGGAGCTATGTGAGCAGTATCTATGGAGCTATGTGAGCAGTATCTATGGAGCTATATGAGCAGTATCTATGGAGCTATGCGAGCAGTATCTATGGAGCTATGCGAGCAGTATCTATGGAGCTATGTGAGCAGTATCTATGGAGCTATGTGAGCAGTATCTATGGAGCTATGTGAGCTGTATCTATGGAGCTATGTGAGCAGTATCTATGGAGCTATGTGAGCAGTATCTATGGAGATATGTGAGCAGTATCTAGGGAGCTATTTGAGCAGTATCCATGGAGCTATGTGAGCAGTATCTATGGAGCTATGTGAGCAGTGTCTATGGAGCTATGTGAGCAATATCTATGGAGCTATGTGAGCAGTATCTATGGAGCTATGTGAGCAGTATCTATGGAGCTATTCGAGCAGATTCTATGGAGCTATGCGAGCAGTATCTAAGGAGCAATGTGAGCAGTATCTATGGAGCTATGTGAGCAGTATCTATGGAGGTATGCGAGCAGTATCTATGGAGCTATGCGAGCAGTATCCATGGAGCTATGTGATCAGTATCTATGGAGCTATGTGAGCAGTATCTATGGAGCTATGCGAGCTGTATCTATGGAGCAGTATCTATGGAGCTATGCGAGCAGTATCTTTGGAGCTATGCGAGCAGTATCTCTGGAGCTATGTGAGCAGTATCTATAGAGCTATGTGAGCAGTATCTATGGAGCTATGTGAGCAGTATCTATGGAGCTATGCGAGCAGTATCTATGGAGCTAGGCGAGCAGTATCTATGGAGCTATGTGAGCAGTATCTATGGAGCTATGTGAGCAGTATCTATGGAGCTTTGCGAGCAGTATCTATGGAGCTATGCGAGGAGTATCTATGGAGCTATGTGAGCAGTATCTATGGAGCTATGTGAGCAGTATCTATGGAGCTATGCGAGCAGTATCTATGGAGCTATGCGAGCAGTATCTATGGAGCTATGTGAGCAATATCTATGGAGCTATGTGAGCAATATCTATGGAGCTATGTGGGCAGTATCTATGGAGCTATGTGAGCAGTATCTATGGAGCTATGTGAGCAGTATCTATGGAGCTATGTGAGCAGTATCTATAGAGCTATGTGAGCAGTATCTATGGAGCTATGTGAGCAGTATCTATGGAGCTATGCGAGCAGCATCTATGGAGCTATGTGATCAGCATCTATGGAGCTATGTGAGTAGTATCTATGGAGCTATGCGAGCAGCATCTATGGAGCTATGCGAGCAGTATCTATGGAGCTATGTGAGCAGTATCTATGGAGCTATGTGAGCAGTATCTATGGAGCTATTTGAGCAGTATCTAACGAGCTATGCGAAGAGTATCTATGGAGCTATGTGAGCAGTATTTACTGAGCTATGTGAGCAGTATCTATGGAGCTATGCGAGGAGTATCTATGGAGCTATAGGAGCAGTATTTATGGAGCTATGTGAGCAGTATCTATGGAGCTATGTGAGCAGTATCTATGGAGTTATGCGAGCAGTATCTATGGAGCTATATGAGCATTATCTATGGAGCTATGTGAGCAGTATCTATGGAGCTATGTGAGCAGTATCTATGGAGCTATGCGAGCAGTATCTATGGAGCTATGTGAGCAGTATCTATGGAGCTATGCGAGGAGTATCTATGGAGCTATGCGAGCAGTATCTATGGAGCTATGCGAGCAGTATCTATGGAGCTATGTGAGCAGTATCTATGGAGCTATGTGAGCAGTATCTATGGAGCTATGTGAGCAGTATATATGGAGCTATGAGAGCAGTATCTATGGAGCTATGTGAGCAGTATCTATGGAGCTATTCGAGCAGCATCTATGGAGCTATATGAGCAGTATCTATGGAGCTATGTGAGCAGTATCTATGGAGCTATGCGAGCAGTATCTATGGAGCTATGTGAGCAGTATCTATGGAGCTATCTGAGCAGTATCTATGGAGCTATGTGAGCAGTATCTATGGAGCTATGTGAGCAGTATCTATGGAGCTATGTGAGCAGTACCTATGGAGCTATGAGAGCAGTATCTATGGAGCTATGCGAGCAGTATCTATGGAGCTATGCGAGCAGTATCTATGGAGCTATGCGAGCAGTAGCTATGGAGCTATGCGAGCAGTATCTATGGAGCTATGTGAGCAGTATCTATGGAGCTATGTGAGCAGTATCTATGGAGCTATGTGAGCAGTATCTATGGAGCTATGTGACCAGTATCTATGGAGCTATGAGAGCAGTATCTATGGAGCTATGTGAGCAGTATCTAGGGAGCTATGTGACCAGTATCTATTGAGCTATGTGAGCAGTATCTATGGAGCTATGCGAGCAGCATCTATGGAGCTATGTGAGCAGTATATATGGAGCTATGTGAGCAGTATCTATGGAGCTATGCGAGCAGTATCTATGGAGCTATATGAGCAGTATCTATGGAGCTATCTGAGCAGTATCTATGGAGCTATGTGAGCAGTATCTATGGAGCTATGTGAGCAGTATCTATGGAGCTATGTGAGCAGTATTTACTGAGCTATGTGAGCAGTATCTATGGAGCTATGCGAGGAGTATCTATGGAGCTATGCGAGCAGTATCTATGGAGCTATGTGAGCAGTATCTATGGAGCTATGTGAGCAGTATCTATGGAGCTATGAGAGCAGTATCTATGGAGCTATGTGAGCAGTATCTAGGGAGCTATGTGACCAGTATCTATTGAGCTATGTGAGCAGTATCTATGGAGCTATGTGAGCAGTATCTATGGGGCTATGAGAGCAGCATCTATGGAGCTATGTGACCAGTATCTATTGAGCTATGTGAGCAGTATCTAGGGAGCTATGTGACCAGTATCTATTGAGCTATGTGAGCAGTATCTATGGAGCTATGTGAGCAGTATCTATGGAGCTATGTGAGCAGTATCTATGGAGCTATGCGAGGAGTATCTATGGAGCTATGTAAGCAGTATTTACTGAGCTATGTGAGCAGTATCTATGGAGCTATGCGAGGAGTATCTATGGAGCTATGCGAGCAGTATCTATGGAGCTATGTGAGCAGTATCTATGGAGCTATGCGAGCAGTATCTATGGAGTTATGCGAGCAGTATCTATGGAGCTATGTGAGCAGTATCTATGGAGCTATGTGAGCAGTATCTATGGAGCTATGCGAGCAGTATCTAGGGAGCTATGTGAGCAGTATCTATTGAGCTATGTGAGCAGTATCTATGGCGCTATGCGAGGAGTATCTATGGAGCTATGCGAGCAGTATCTATGGAGCTATGCGAGCAGTATCTATGGAGCTATGCAAGCAGTATCTATGGAGCTATGCGAGCAGTATCTATGGAGCTATGTGAGCAGTATCTATGGAGCTATGTGAGCAGTATCTATGGAGCTATGCGAGCAGTATCTATGGAGCTATGAGAGCAGTATCTATGGAGCTATGTGAGCAGTATCTAGGGAGCTATGTGACCAGTATCTATTGAGCTATGTGAGCAGTATCTATTGAGCTATGTGAGCAGTATCTATGGAGCTATTCGAGCAGCATCTATGGAGCTATATGAGCAGTATCTATGGAGCTATGTGAGCAGTATCTATGGAGCTATGCGAGCAGTATCTATGGAGCTATGTGAGCAGTATCTATGGAGCTATCTGAGCAGTATCTATGGAGCTATGTGAGCAGTATCTATGGAGCTATGTGAGCAGTATCTATGGAGCTATGTGAGCAGTATCTATGGAGCTATGAGAGCAGTATCTATGGAGCTATGCGAGCAGTATCTATGGAGCTATGCGAGCAGTATCTATGGAGCTATGCGAGCAGTATCTATGGAGCTATGCGAGCAGTATCTATGGAGCTATGCGAGCAGTATCTATGGAGCTATGTGAGCAGTATCTATGGAGCTATGTGAGCAGTATCTATGGAGCTATGTGAGCAGTATCTAGGGAGCTATGTGACCAGTATCTATGGAGCTATGTGACCAGTATCTATGGAGCTATGTGAGCAGTATCTATGGAGCTATGTGACCAGTATCTATGGAACTAAAGAGATCCGAAAGATCACTGACTCAGAGCCGCTCAGCCTCACAAACATTTTTGTAAAACAGCTGCTGCAGAAAGCTCTGTCCCATCTGTTCAGCTCTGACTGTCCTCTGACCGTCCTCTGACCGTCCCCCTCTGACCCTCCTCTGACCGTCCTCTGGCCGTCCTCTGACCGTCGTCTGACCCTCCTCTGACCGTCCTCTGACCGTCGTCTGACCCTCCTCTGACCCTCCCCCTCTGACCGTCCTCTGACTGTCCTCTGACCATCCTCTGTCCATCCTCTCTCTGACCGTCCTCTGACTGTCATCTGACCGTCCTCTGACCGTCCTCTGCCAGAAGTTTCCAGAGCCAAAACAAAGGGGTTTGAAAATGATTCTATTGCTTGTGCAGTTAATGTTCTCAATAATGTCTGATGCAGAATTGTTCTAATACATTTACATGAACACTTTTTTTACATGAACACTTTTTTTACATGAACACTTTTTTATATAAACACTTTTTTTACATGAACACTTTTTTTACATGAACACTTTTTTTACATGGACACTTTTTTTACATGAACACTTTTTTCACATGAACACTTTTTTACATGAACACTTTTTTATAAGAACACTTTTTTTACATGAACACTTTTTTTATAAGAACACTTTTTTACATGGACACTTTTTTTACATGAACACTTTTTTCACATGAACACTTTTTTATAAGAACACTTTTTTTACATGAACACTTTTTTATAAGAACACTTTTTTTACATGAACACTTTTTTTATAAGAACACTTTTTACATGAACACTTTTTTTACATGAACACTTTTTTTACATGAACACTTTTTTCACATGAACACTTTTTACATGAACACTTTTTTTTAAGAACACTTTTTTTACATGAACACTTTTTTATAAGAACACTTTTTTTACATGAACACTTTTTATAAGAACACTTTTTTACATGAACACTTTTTTACATGAACACTTTTTTTCATGAACACTTTTTTTACATGAACACTTTTTTTATAAGAACACTTTTTTCACATGAACACTTTTTTTACATGAACACTTTTTTCACATGAACACTTTTTTTACATGAACACTTTTTTTATAAGAACACTTTTTTACATGAACACTTTTTTATAAGAAATTTTTTTTTACATGAACACTTTTTTACATGAACACTTTTTTTACATGAACACTTTTTTATATGAACCCTTTTTTTATAAGAACACTTTTACATGAACATTTTTTTTACATGAACACTTTTTTACATGAAAACTTTTTTTAGAAGAACACTTTTTTCACATGAACACTTTTTTACATGAACACTTTTTTTAAATGAACACTTTTTTTTATAAGAACACTTTTTTACATGAACACTTTTTTTACATGAACACTTTTTTTATAAGAACACTTTTTTACATGAACACTTTTTTTACATGAACACTTTTTTATAAGAACACTTTTTACATGAACACTTTTTTAATATGAACACTTTTTTTACATGAACACTTTTTTTTATAAGAACACTTTTTTTATTAGAACACTTTTTTTATTAGAACACTTTTTTTACATGAACACTTTTTTTACATGAACACTTTTTTTACATGAACACTTTTTTACATGAACACTTTTTTTATAAGAACACTTTTATAAGAAAACTTTTTTACATGAACACTTTTTTTACATGAACACTTTTTTATATGAACACTTTTTTTACATGAACACTTTTTTTACATGAACACTTTTTTTACATGAACACTTTACATGAACACTTTTTTTACATGAACACTTTTTTACATGAACACTTTTTTACATGAACACTTTTTTTACATTAACACTTTTTTACATGAACACTTTTTTTACATGAACACTTTTTTACATGAACACTTTTTACATGAACACTTTTTTACATGAACACTTTTTTATAAGAACACTTTTTTTACATGAACACTTTTTATAAGAACACTTTTTTACATGAACACTTTTTTACATGAACACTTTTTTTCATGAACACTTTTTTTACATGAACACTTTTTTTATAAGAACACTTTTTTACATGAACACTTTTTTTACATGAACACTTTTTTTATAAGAACACTTTTTTACATGAACACTTTTTTTACATGAACACTTTTTTATAAGAACACTTTTTACATGAACACTTTTTTAATATGAACACTTTTTTCACATGAACACTTTTTTTACATGAACACTTTTTTTACATGAACACTTTTTTTACATGAACACTTTTTTTTATAAGAACACTTTTTTTATTAGAACACTTTTTTTATTAGAACACTTTTTTTACATGAACACTTTTTTTACATGAACACTTTTTTTACATGAACACTTTTTTACATGAACACTTTTTTTATAAGAACACTTTTATAAGAAAACTTTTTTACATGAACACTTTTTTACATGAACACTTTTTTATATGAACACTTTTTTTACATGAACACTTTTTTTACATGAACACTTTTTTTACATGAACACTTTTTACATGAACACTTTTTTTACATGAACACTTTTTTACATGAACACTTTTTTACATGAACACTTTTTTTACATTAACACTTTTTTACATGAACACTTTTTTTACATGAACACTTTTTTACATGAACACTTTTTTACATGAACACTTTTTACATGAACACTTTTTTTACATGCACACTTTTTTACATGAACACTTTTTTTACATGAACACTTTTTTACATCAACACTTTTTTACATGAACACTTTTTTTACATGAACACTTTTTTTTTATAAGAACACTTTTTTTACATGAACACTTTTTTTTATAAGAACACTTTTTTACAAGAACACTTTTTTTTCATGAACACTTTTTTATAAGAACACTTTTTTTACATGAACACTTTTTTACATGAACACTTTTTTTACATGAACACTTTTTTTATAAGAACACTTTTTACATGAACACTTTTTTTACATGAACACTTTTTTATATAAACACTTTTTTTACATGAACACTTTTTTTACATGAACACTTTTTTTTATAAGAACACTTTTTTTATTAGAACACTTTTTTTATTAGAACACTTTTTTTACATGAACACTTTTTTCACATGAACACTTTTTTTACATGAACACTTTTTTTATAAGAACACTTTTTTACATGAACACTTTTTTATAAGAATTTTTTTTTTACATGAACACTTTTTTACATGAACACTTTTTTTACATGAACACTTTTTTATATGAACCCTTTTTTTATAAGAACACTTTTACATGAACATTTTTTTTACATGAACACTTTTTTACATGAAAACTTTTTTTAGAAGAACACTTTTTTCACATGAACACTTTTTTACATGAACACTTTTTTTAAATGAACACTTTTTTTATAAGAACACTTTTTTACATGAACACTTTTTTTACATGAACACTTTTTTTATAAGAACACTTTTTTACATGAACACTTTTTTTACATGAACACTTTTTTATAAGAACACTTTTTACATGAACACTTTTTTAATATGAACACTTTTTTTACATGAACACTTTTTTTTATAAGAACACTTTTTTTATTAGAACACTTTTTTTATTAGAACACTTTTTTTACATGAACACTTTTTTTACATGAACACTTTTTTTACATGAACACTTTTTTACATGAACACTTTTTTTATAAGAACACTTTTATAAGAAAACTTTTTTACATGAACACTTTTTTTACATGAACACTTTTTTATATGAACACTTTTTTTACATGAACACTTTTTTTACATGAACACTTTTTTTACATGAACACTTTACATGAACACTTTTTTTACATGAACACTTTTTTACATGAACACTTTTTTACATGAACACTTTTTTTACATTAACACTTTTTTACATGAACACTTTTTTTACATGAACACTTTTTTACATGAACACTTTACATGAACACTTTTTTACATGAACACTTTTTTATAAGAACACTTTTTTTACATGAACACTTTTTATAAGAACACTTTTTTACATGAACACTTTTTTACATGAACACTTTTTTCATGAACACTTTTTTTACATGAACACTTTTTTTATAAGAACACTTTTTTACATGAACACTTTTTTTACATGAACACTTTTTTTATAAGAACACTTTTTTACATGAACACTTTTTTTACATGAACACTTTTTTATAAGAACACTTTTTACATGAACACTTTTTTAATATGAACACTTTTTTCACATGAACACTTTTTTTACATGAACACTTTTTTTACATGAACACTTTTTTTACATGAACACTTTTTTTTATAAGAACACTTTTTTTATTAGAACACTTTTTTTATTAGAACACTTTTTTTACATGAACACTTTTTTTACATGAACACTTTTTTTACATGAACACTTTTTTACATGAACACTTTTTTTATAAGAACACTTTTATAAGAAAACTTTTTTACATGAACACTTTTTTTACATGAACACTTTTTTATATGAACACTTTTTTTACATGAACACTTTTTTTACATGAACACTTTTTTTACATGAACACTTTTTACATGAACACTTTTTTTACATGAACACTTTTTTACATGAACACTTTTTTACATGAACACTTTTTTACATTAACACTTTTTTACATGAACACTTTTTTTACATGAACACTTTTTTACATGAACACTTTTTTACATGAACACTTTTTACATGAACACTTTTTTTACATGCACACTTTTTTACATGAACACTTTTTTTACATGAACACTTTTTTACATCAACACTTTTTTACATGAACACTTTTTTTACATGAACACTTTTTTTTTATAAGAACACTTTTTTTACATGAACACTTTTTTTTATAAGAACACTTTTTTACAAGAACACTTTTTTTTCATGAACACTTTTTTATAAGAACACTTTTTTTACATGAACACTTTTTTACATGAACACTTTTTTTACATGAACACTTTTTTTATAAGAACACTTTTTACATGAACACTTTTTTTACATGAACACTTTTTTATATAAACACTTTTTTTACATGAACACTTTTTTTACATGAACACTTTTTTTTATAAGAACACTTTTTTTATTAGAACACTTTTTTTATTAGAACACTTTTTTTACATGAACACTTTTTTTTATAAGAAGACTTTTTTTATTAGAACACTTTTTTTATTAGAACACTTTTTTTACATGAACACTTTTTTTACATGAACACTTTTTTTACATGAACACTTTTTTACATGAACACTTTTTTTATAAGAACACTTTTATAAGAAAACTTTTTTACATGAACACTTTTTTTACATGAACACTTTTTACATGAACACATTTTTTACATGCACACTTTTTTACATGAACACTTTTTTTACATGAACACTTTTTACATGAACACTTTTTTACATGAACACTTTTTTTACATGAACACTTTTTTTTATAAGAACACTTTTTTACATGAACACTTTTTTTTATAAGAACACTTTTTTACAAGAACACTTTTTTTTCATGAACACTTTTTTATAAGAACACTTTTTTACATGAACACTTTTTTTTATAAGAACACTTTTTACATGAACACTTTTTTTACATGAACACTTTTTTTACATGAACACTTTTTTCACATGAACACTTTTTACATGAACACTTTTTTTTAAGAACACTTTTTTTACATGAACACTTTTTTATAAGAACACTTTTTTTACATGAACACTTTTTTTATAAGAACACTTTTTTACATGAACACTTTTTTACATGAACACTTTTTTTCATGAACACTTTTTTTACATGAACACTTTTTTTATAAGAACACTTTTTTCACATGAACACTTTTTTTACATGAACACTTTTTTCACATGAACACTTTTTTTACATGAACACTTTTTTTATAAGAACACTTTTTTACATGAACACTTTTTTATAAGAATACTTTTTTTACATGAACACTTTTTTACATGAACACTTTTTTTACATGAACACTTTTTTATATGAACCCTTTTTTTATAAGAACACTTTTACATGAACATTTTTTTTACATGAACACTTTTTTACATGAAAACTTTTTTTAGAAGAACACTTTTTTCACATGAACACTTTTTTACATGAACACTTTTTTTAAATGAACACTTTTTTTATAAGAACACTTTTTTACATGAACACTTTTTTTACATGAACACTTTTTTTATAAGAACACTTTTTTACATGAACACTTTTTTTACATGAACACTTTTTTATAAGAACACTTTTTACATGAACACTTTTTTAATATGAACACTTTTTTCACATGAACACTTTTTTTACATGAACACTTTTTTTACATGAACACTTTTTTTACATGAACACTTTTTTTTATAAGAACACTTTTTTTATTAGAACACTTTTTTTATTAGAACACTTTTTTTACATGAACACTTTTTTTACATGAACACTTTTTTTACATGAACACTTTTTTACATGAACACTTTTTTTATAAGAACACTTTTATAAGAAAACTTTTTTACATGAACACTTTTTTTACATGAACACTTTTTTATATGAACACTTTTTTTACATGAACACTTTTTTTACATGAACACTTTTTTTACATGAACACTTTTTACATGAACACTTTTTTTACATGAACACTTTTTTACATGAACACTTTTTTACATGAACACTTTTTTTACATTAACACTTTTTTACATGAACACTTTTTTTACATGAACACTTTTTTTACATGAACACTTTTTTACATGAACACTTTTTACATGAACACTTTTTTTACATGCACACTTTTTTACATGAACACTTTTTTTACATGAACACTTTTTTACATCAACACTTTTTTACATGAACACTTTTTTTACATGAACACTTTTTTTTATAAGAACACTTTTTTTACATGAACACTTTTTTTTATAAGAACACTTTTTTACAAGAACACTTTTTTTCATGAACACTTTTTTATAAGAACACTTTTTTTACATGAACACTTTTTTACATGAACACTTTTTTACATGAACACTTTTTTTATAAGAACACTTTTTAAATGAACACTTTTTTTACATGAACACTTTTTTATATAAACACTTTTTTTACATGAACACTTTTTTTACATGAACACTTTTTTTTATAAGAACACTTTTTTTTATTAGAACACTTTTTTTATTAGAACACTTTTTTTACATGAACACTTTTTTTTATAAGAACACTTTTTTTATTAGAACACTTTTTTTATTAGAACACTTTTTTTACATGAACACTTTTTTTATAAGAACACTTTTATAAGAAAACTTTTTTACATGAACACTTTTTTTACATGAACACTTTTTACATGAACACTTTTTTTACATGCACACTTTTTTACATGAACACTTTTTTTACATGAACACTTTTTACATCAACACTTTTTTACATGAACACTTTTTTTACATGAACACTTTTTTTTATAAGAACACTTTTTTACATGAACACTTTTTTTATAAGAACACTTTTTTACAAGAACACTTTTTTTTCATGAACACTTTTTTATAAGAACTGTTTTTTACATGAACACTTTTTTTTATAAGAACACTTTTTACATGAACACTTTTTTTACATGAACACTTTTTTTACATGAACACTTTTTTCACATGAACACTTTTTACATGAACACTTTTTTTTAAGAACACTTTTTTTACATGAACACTTTTTTATAAGAACACTTTTTTTACATGAACACTTTTTTTATAAGAACACTTTTTTACATGAACACTTTTTTACATGAACACTTTTTTCATGAACACTTTTTTTACATGAACACTTTTTTTATAAGAACACTTTTTTCACATGAACACTTTTTTTACATGAACACTTTTTTCACATGAACACTTTTTTTACATGAACACTTTTTTTATAAGAACACTTTTTTACATGAACACTTTTTTATAAGAATACTTTTTTTACATGAACACTTTTTTACATGAACACTTTTTTTACATGAACACTTTTTTATATGAACCCTTTTTTTATAAGAACACTTTTACATGAACATTTTTTTTACATGAACACTTTTTTACATGAAAACTTTTTTTAGAAGAACACTTTTTTCACATGAACACTTTTTTACATGAACACTTTTTTTAAATGAACACTTTTTTTATAAGAACACTTTTTTACATGAACACTTTTTTTACATGAACACTTTTTTTATAAGAACACTTTTTTACATGAACACTTTTTTTACATGAACACTTTTTTATAAGAACACTTTTTACATGAACACTTTTTTAATATGAACACTTTTTTCACATGAACACTTTTTTTACATGAACACTTTTTTTACATGAACACTTTTTTTACATGAACACTTTTTTTTATAAGAACACTTTTTTTATTAGAACACTTTTTTTATTAGAACACTTTTTTTACATGAACACTTTTTTTACATGAACACTTTTTTTACATGAACACTTTTTTACATGAACACTTTTTTTATAAGAACACTTTTATAAGAAAACTTTTTTACATGAACACTTTTTTTACATGAACACTTTTTTATATGAACACTTTTTTTACATGAACACTTTTTTTACATGAACACTTTTTTTACATGAACACTTTTTACATGAACACTTTTTTTACATGAACACTTTTTTACATGAACACTTTTTTACATGAACACTTTTTTACATTAACACTTTTTTACATGAACACTTTTTTTACATGAACACTTTTTTTACATGAACACTTTTTTACATGAACACTTTTTACATGAACACTTTTTTTACATGCACACTTTTTTACATGAACACTTTTTTACATGAACACTTTTTTACATCAACACTTTTTTACATGAACACTTTTTTTACATGAACACTTTTTTTTATAAGAACACTTTTTTTACATGAACACTTTTTTTTATAAGAACACTTTTTTACAAGAACACTTTTTTTTCATGAACACTTTTTTATAAGAACACTTTTTTTACATGAACACTTTTTTACATGAACACTTTTTTTACATGAACACTTTTTTTATAAGAACACTTTTTAAATGAACACTTTTTTTACATGAACACTTTTTTATATAAACACTTTTTTTACATGAACACTTTTTTACATGAACACTTTTTTTTATAAGAACACTTTTTTTTATTAGAACACTTTTTTTATTAGAACACTTTTTTTACATGAACACTTTTTTTTATAAGAAAACTTTTTTTATTAGAACACTTTTTTTATTAGAACACTTTTTTTACATGAACACTTTTTTTACATGAACACTTTTTTTACATGAACACTTTTTTACATGAACACTTTTTTTATAAGAACACTTTTATAAGAAAACTTTTTTACATGAACACTTTTTTTACATGAACACTTTTTACATGAACACTTTTTTTACATGCACACTTTTTTACATGAACACTTTTTTTACATGAACACTTTTTACATCAACACTTTTTTACATGAACACTTTTTTTACATGAACACTTTTTTTTATAAGAACACTTTTTTTACATGAACACTTTTTTTATAAGAACACTTTTTACAAGAACACTTTTTTTTCATGAACACTTTTTTATAAGAACACTTTTTTACATGAACACTTTTTTTTATAAGAACACTTTTTTTACATGAACACTTTTTTTACATGAACACTTTTTTTACATCAACACTTTTTTACATGAACACTTTTTTTACATGAACACTTTTTTTACATGAACACTTTTTACATGAACACTTTTTTTACATGAACACTTTTTTACATGAACACTTTTTTACATGAACACTTTTTTTACATTAACACTTTTTTACATGAACACTTTTTTTACATGAACACTTTTTTTACATGAACACTTTTTTACATGAACACTTTTTACATGAACACTTTTTTACATGCACACTTTTTTACATGAACACTTTTTTTACATGAACACTTTTTTTACATGAACACTTTTTTTACATGAACACTTTTTACATGAACACTTTTTTTACATGAACACTTTTTTACATGAACACTTTTTTACATGAACACTTTTTTTACATTAACACTTTTTTGCATGAACACTTTTTTTACATGAACACTTTTTTTACATGAACACTTTTTTACATGAACACTTTTTACATGAACACTTTTTTTACATGCACACTTTTTTACATGAACACTTTTTTTACATGAACACTTTTTTTACATCAACACTTTTTTACATGAACACTTTTTTTACATGAACACTTTTTACATGAACACTTTTTTTACATGCACACTTTTTTATATGAACACTTTTTTTCACATGAACACTTTTTTTACATGAACACTTTTTTTACATGAACACTTTTTTACATGAAAACTTTTTTTAGAAGAACACTTTTTTCACATGAACACTTTTTTACATGAACACTTTTTTTAAATGAACACTTTTTTTATAAGAACACTTTTTTACATGAACACTTTTTTTACATGAACACTTTTTTTATAAGAACACTTTTTTACATGAACACTTTTTTTACATGAACACTTTTTTATAAGAACACTTTTTACATGAACACTTTTTTAATATGAACACTTTTTTCACATGAACACTTTTTTTACATGAACACTTTTTTTACATGAACACTTTTTTTACATGAACACTTTTTTTTATAAGAACACTTTTTTTATTAGAACACTTTTTTTATTAGAACACTTTTTTTACATGAACACTTTTTTTACATGAACACTTTTTTTACATGAACACTTTTTTACATGAACACTTTTTTTATAAGAACACTTTTATAAGAAAACTTTTTTACATGAACACTTTTTTTACATGAACACTTTTTTATATGAACACTTTTTTTACATGAACACTTTTTTTACATGAACACTTTTTTTACATGAACACTTTTTACATGAACACTTTTTTTACATGAACACTTTTTTACATGAACACTTTTTTACATGAACACTTTTTTACATTAACACTTTTTTACATGAACACTTTTTTTACATGAACACTTTTTTTACATGAACACTTTTTTACATGAACACTTTTTACATGAACACTTTTTTTACATGCACACTTTTTTACATGAACACTTTTTTACATGAACACTTTTTTACATCAACACTTTTTTACATGAACACTTTTTTTACATGAACACTTTTTTTTATAAGAACACTTTTTTTACATGAACACTTTTTTTTATAAGAACACTTTTTTACAAGAACACTTTTTTTTCATGAACACTTTTTTATAAGAACACTTTTTTTACATGAACACTTTTTTACATGAACACTTTTTTTACATGAACACTTTTTTTATAAGAACACTTTTTAAATGAACACTTTTTTTACATGAACACTTTTTTATATAAACACTTTTTTTACATGAACACTTTTTTACATGAACACTTTTTTTTATAAGAACACTTTTTTTTATTAGAACACTTTTTTTATTAGAACACTTTTTTTACATGAACACTTTTTTTATAAGAAAACTTTTTTTATTAGAACACTTTTTTTATTAGAACACTTTTTTTACATGAACACTTTTTTTACATGAACACTTTTTTTACATGAACACTTTTTTACATGAACACTTTTTTTATAAGAACACTTTTATAAGAAAACTTTTTTACATGAACACTTTTTTTACATGAACACTTTTTACATGAACACTTTTTTTACATGCACACTTTTTTACATGAACACTTTTTTTACATGAACACTTTTTACATCAACACTTTTTTACATGAACACTTTTTTTACATGAACACTTTTTTTTATAAGAACACTTTTTTTACATGAACACTTTTTTTATAAGAACACTTTTTACAAGAACACTTTTTTTTCATGAACACTTTTTTATAAGAACACTTTTTTACATGAACACTTTTTTTTATAAGAACACTTTTTTTACATGAACACTTTTTTTACATGAACACTTTTTTTACATCAACACTTTTTTACATGAACACTTTTTTTACATGAACACTTTTTTTACATGAACACTTTTTACATGAACACTTTTTTTACATGAACACTTTTTTACATGAACACTTTTTTACATGAACACTTTTTTTTACATTAACACTTTTTTACATGAACACTTTTTTTACATGAACACTTTTTTTACATGAACACTTTTTTACATGAACACTTTTTACATGAACACTTTTTTACATGCACACTTTTTTACATGAACACTTTTTTTACATGAACACTTTTTTTACATGAACACTTTTTTTACATGAACACTTTTTACATGAACACTTTTTTTACATGAACACTTTTTTACATGAACACTTTTTTACATGAACACTTTTTTTACATTAACACTTTTTTACATGAACACTTTTTTTACATGAACACTTTTTTTACATGAACACTTTTTTACATGAACACTTTTTACATGAACACTTTTTTTACATGCACACTTTTTTACATGAACACTTTTTTTACATGAACACTTTTTTTACATCAACACTTTTTTACATGAACACTTTTTTTACATGAACACTTTTTACATGAACACTTTTTTTACATGCACACTTTTTTATATGAACACTTTTTTTCACATGAACACTTTTTTTACATGAACACTTTTTTTACATGAACACTTTTTACATGAACACTTTTTTATAAGAACACTTTTTTTACACGAACACTTTTTTTATAAGAACACTTTTTTACAAGAACACTTTTTTTTCATGAACACTTTTTTATAAGAACACTTTTTTACATGAACACTTTTTTAATATGAACACTTTTTTCACATGAACACTTTTTTCACATGAACACTTTTTTTTACATGAACACTTTTTTACATGAACACTTTTTTTACATTAACACTTTTTTACATGAACACTTTTTTTACATGAACACTTTTTTTACATGAACACTTTTTTACATGAACACTTTTTACATGAACACTTTTTTTACATGCACACTTTTTTACATGAACACTTTTTTTACATGAACACTTTTTTTACATGAACACTTTTTTTACATGAACACTTTTTACATGAACACTTTTTTTACATGAACGCTTTTTTACATGAACACTTTTTTACATGAACACTTTTTTTACATTAACACTTTTTTACATGAACACTTTTTTTACATGAACACTTTTTTTACATGAACACTTTTTTACATGAACACTTTTTACATGAACACTTTTTTTACATGCACACTTTTTTACATGAACACTTTTTTTACATGAACACTTTTTTACATCAACACTTTTTTACATGAACACTTTTTTTACATGAACACTTTTTACATGAACACTTTTTTTACATGCACACTTTTTTATATGAACACTTTTTTTACATGAACACTTTTTTTACATGAACACTTTTTTTACATGAACACTTTTTACATGAACACTTTTTTTACATGAACACTTTTTACATGAACACTTTTTTACATGAACACTTTTTTTACAGTAACACTTTTTTACATGAACACTTTTTTACATGAACACTTTTTTTACATGAACACTTTTTTACATGAACACTTTTTACATGAACACTTTTTTTACATGCACACTTTTTTACATGAACACTTTTTTTACATGAACACTTTTTTACATCAACACTTTTTTACATGAACACTTTTTTTACATGAACACTTTTTTTTATAAGAACACTTTTTTTACATGAACACTTTTTTTTATAAGAACACTTTTTTACAAGAACACTTTTTTTTCATGAACACTTTTTTATAAGAACACTTTTTTACATGAACACTTTTTTAATATGAACACTTTTTTCACATGAACACTTTTTTCACATGAACACTTTTTTTTACATGAACACTTTTTTACATGAACACTTTTTTTACATTAACACTTTTTTACATGAACACTTTTTTTACATGAACACTTTTTTTACATGAACACTTTTTTACATGAACACTTTTTACATGAACACTTTTTTTACATGCACACTTTTTTACATGAACACTTTTTTTACATGAACACTTTTTTTACATGAACACTTTTTTTACATGAACACTTTTTACATGAACACTTTTTTTACATGAACGCTTTTTTACATGAACACTTTTTTACATGAACACTTTTTTTACATTAACACTTTTTTACATGAACACTTTTTTTACATGAACACTTTTTTTACATGAACACTTTTTTACATGAACACTTTTTACATGAACACTTTTTTTACATGCACACTTTTTTACATGAACACTTTTTTTACATGAACACTTTTTTACATCAACACTTTTTTACATGAACACTTTTTTTACATGAACACTTTTTACATGAACACTTTTTTTACATGCACACTTTTTTATATGAACACTTTTTTTACATGAACACTTTTTTTACATGAACACTTTTTTTACATGAACACTTTTTACATGAACACTTTTTTTACATGAACACTTTTTACATGAACACTTTTTTACATGAACACTTTTTTTACAGTAACACTTTTTTACATGAACACTTTTTTACATGAACACTTTTTTTACATGAACACTTTTTTACATGAACACTTTTTACATGAACACTTTTTTTACATGCACACTTTTTTACATGAACACTTTTTTTACATGAACACTTTTTTACATCAACACTTTTTTACATGAACACTTTTTTTACATGAACACTTTTTTTTATAAGAACACTTTTTTTACATGAACACTTTTTTTTATAAGAACACTTTTTTACAAGAACACTTTTTTTTCATGAACACTTTTTTATAAGAACACTTTTTTACATGAACACTTTTTTTATAAGAACACTTTTTTTACATGAACACTTTTTTTACATGAACACTTTTTTTACATGAACGCTTTTTTACATGAACACTTTTTTACATGAACACTTTTTTTACATTAACACTTTTTTACATGAACACTTTTTTTACATGAACACTTTTTTTACATGAACACTTTTTTACATGAACACTTTTTACATGAACACTTTTTTTACATGCACACTTTTTTACATGAACACTTTTTTTACATGAACACTTTTTTACATCAACACTTTTTTACATGAACACTTTTTTTACATGAACACTTTTTACATGAACACTTTTTTTACATGCACACTTTTTTATATGAACACTTTTTTTACATGAACACTTTTTTTACATGAACACTTTTTTTACATGAACACTTTTTACATGAACACTTTTTTTACATGAACACTTTTTACATGAACACTTTTTTACATGAACACTTTTTTTACAGTAACACTTTTTTACATGAACACTTTTTTACATGAACACTTTTTTTACATGAACACTTTTTTACATGAACACTTTTTACATGAACACTTTTTTTACATGCACACTTTTTTACATGAACACTTTTTTTACATGAACACTTTTTTACATCAACACTTTTTTACATGAACACTTTTTTTACATGAACACTTTTTTTTATAAGAACACTTTTTTTACATGAACACTTTTTTTTATAAGAACACTTTTTTACAAGAACACTTTTTTTTCATGAACACTTTTTTATAAGAACACTTTTTTACATGAACACTTTTTTTATAAGAACACTTTTTTTACATGAACACTTTTTTTACATGAACACTTTTTTTACATCAACACTTTTTTACATGAACACTTTTTTTACATGAACACTTTTTTTACATGAACACTTTTTACATGAACACTTTTTTTACATGAACACTTTTTTACATGAACACTTTTTTACATGAACACTTTTTTTACATTAACACTTTTTTACATGAACACTTTTTTTACATGAACACTTTTTTTACATGAACACTTTTTTACATGAACACTTTTTACATGAACACTTTTTTACATGCACACTTTTTTACATGAACACTTTTTTTACATGAACACTTTTTTTACATGAACACTTTTTTTACATGAACACTTTTTACATGAACACTTTTTTTACATGAACACTTTTTTACATGAACACTTTTTTACATGAACACTTTTTTTACATTAACACTTTTTTACATGAACACTTTTTTTACATGAACACTTTTTTTACATGAACACTTTTTTACATGAACACTTTTTACATGAACACTTTTTTTACATGCACACTTTTTTACATGAACACTTTTTTTACATGAACACTTTTTTTACATCAACACTTTTTTACATGAACACTTTTTTTACATGAACACTTTTTACATGAACACTTTTTTTACATGCACACTTTTTTATATGAACACTTTTTTTCACATGAACACTTTTTTTACATGAACACTTTTTTTACATGAACACTTTTTACATGAACACTTTTTTATAAGAACACTTTTTTTACACGAACACTTTTTTTATAAGAACACTTTTTTACAAGAACACTTTTTTTTCTTGAACACTTTTTTATAAGAACACTTTTTTACATGAACACTTTTTTAATATGAACACTTTTTTCACATGAACACTTTTTTCACATGAACACTTTTTTTTACATGAACACTTTTTTACATGAACACTTTTTTTACATTAACACTTTTTTACATGAACACTTTTTTTACATGAACACTTTTTTTACATGAACACTTTTTTACATGAACACTTTTTACATGAACACTTTTTTTACATGCACACTTTTTTACATGAACACTTTTTTTACATGAACACTTTTTTTACATGAACACTTTTTTTACATGAACACTTTTTACATGAACACTTTTTTTACATGAACGCTTTTTTACATGAACACTTTTTTACATGAACACTTTTTTTACATTAACACTTTTTTACATGAACACTTTTTTTACATGAACACTTTTTTTACATGAACACTTTTTTACATGAACACTTTTTACATGAACACTTTTTTTACATGCACACTTTTTTACATGAACACTTTTTTTACATGAACACTTTTTTACATCAACACTTTTTTACATGAACACTTTTTTTACATGAACACTTTTTACATGAACACTTTTTTTACATGCACACTTTTTTATATGAACACTTTTTTTACATGAACACATTTTTTACATGAACACTTTTTTTACATGAACACTTTTTACATGAACACTTTTTTTACATGAACACTTTTTACATGAACACTTTTTTACATGAACACTTTTTTTACAGTAACACTTTTTTACATGAACACTTTTTTACATGAACACTTTTTTTACATGAACACTTTTTTACATGAACACTTTTTACATGAACACTTTTTTTACATGCACACTTTTTTACATGAACACTTTTTTTACATGAACACTTTTTTACATCAACACTTTTTTACATGAACACTTTTTTTACATGAACACTTTTTTTTATAAGAACACTTTTTTTACATGAACACTTTTTTTTATAAGAACACTTTTTTACAAGAACACTTTTTTTTCATGAACACTTTTTTATAAGAACACTTTTTTACATGAACACTTTTTTTATAAGAACACTTTTTTTACATGAACACTTTTTTTACATGAACACTTTTTTTACATGAACACTTTTTTACATGAACACTTTTTTTACATGAACACTTTTTTTACATGAACACTTTTTTACATGAACACTTTTTTTACATGAACACTTTTTTCACATGAACACTTTTTTTACATGAACACTTTTTTTACATGAACACTTTTTTTACATGAACACTTTTTTTATAAGAACACTTTTTTTATTAGAACACTTTTTTATTAGAACACTTTTTTTACATGAACACTTTTTTTACATGAACACTTTTTTTACATGAACACTTTTTTACATGAACACTTTTTTTATAAGAACACTTTTATAAGAAAACTTTTTTACATGAACACTTTTTTTACATGAACACTTTTTTATATGAACACTTTTTTTACATGAACACTTTTTTACATGAACACTTTTTACATGAACACTTTTTTTACATTAACACTTTTTTACATGAACACTTTTTTTACATGAACACTTTTTTTACATGAACACTTTTTTACATGAACACTTTTTACATGAACACTTTTTTTACATGCACACTTTTTTACATGAACACTTTTTTTACATGAACACTTTTTTTACATCAACACTCTTTTACATGAACACTTTTTTTACATGAACACTTTTTTTTTATAAGAACACTTTTTTTATTAGAACACTTTTTTTATTAGAACACTTTTTTTACATGAACACTTTTTTTACATGAACACTTTTTTTACATGAACACTTTTTTACATGAACACTTTTTTATAAGAACACTTTTATAAGAAAACTTTTTTACATGAACACTTTTTTTACATGAACACTTTTTTATATGAACACTTTTTTTACATGAACACTTTTTTACATGAACACTTTTTTACATGAACACTTTTTTTACATTAACACTTTTTTACATGAACACTTTTTTTTACATGAACACTTTTTTTACATGAACACTTTTTTACATGAACACTTTTTACATGAACACTTTTTTACATGCACACTTTTTTACATGAACACTTTTTTTTACATGAACACTTTTTTTACATCAACACTTTTTTACATGAACACTTTTTTTACATGAACACTTTTTTTTATAAGAACACTTTTTTTACATGAACACTTTTTATAAGAACACTTTTTTACAAGAACACTTTTTTTTCATGAACACTTTTTTATAAGAACACTTTTTTACATGAACACTTTTTTTATAAGAACACTTTTTTTACATGAACACTTTTTTTACATGAACACTTTTTTACATCAACACTTTTTTACATGAACACTTTTTTTACATGAACACTTTTTTTACATCAACACTTTTTTACATGAACACTTTTTTTACATGAAAACTTTTTTTACATGAACACTTTTTTACATGAACACTTTTTTTATAAGAACACTTTTATAAGAAAACTTTTTTACATGAACACTTTTTTTACATGAACACTTTTTTTACATGAACACTTTTTTCACATGAACACTTTTTTTACATGAACACTTTTTTTACATGAACACTTTTTTTACATGAACACTTTTTTTATAAGAACACTTTTTTTATTAGAACACTTTTTTTATTAGAACACTTTTTTTACATGAACACTTTTTTTACATGAACACTTTTTTTACATGAACACTTTTTTTACATGAACACTTTTTTTACATGAACACTTTTTACATGAACACTTTTTTTACATGAACGCTTTTTTACATGAACACTTTTTTACATGAACACTTTTTTTACATTAACACTTTTTTACATGAACACTTTTTTTACATGAACACTTTTTTTACATGAACACTTTTTTTACATGAACACTTTTTTTACATGAACACTTTTTTTACATGAACACTTTTTTACATGAACACTTTTTACATGAACACTTTTTTTACATGCACACTTTTTTACATGAACACTTTTTTTACATGAACACTTTTTTTACATGAACACTTTTTTTACATGAACACTTTTTACATGAACACTTTTTTTACATGAACGCTTTTTTACATGAACACTTTTTTACATGAACACTTTTTTTACATTAACACTTTTTTACATGAACACTTTTTTATATGAACACTTTTTTTACATGAACACTTTTTTTACATGAACACTTTTTTTACATGAACACTTTTTTTACATGAACACTTTTTTACATGAACACTTTTTACATGAACACTTTTTTTACATGCACACTTTTTTACATGAACACTTTTTTTACATGAACACTTTTTTTACATGAACACTTTTTTTACATGAACACTTTTTACATGAACACTTTTTTTACATGAACGCTTTTTTACATGAACACTTTTTTACATGAACACTTTTTTTACATTAACACTTTTTTACATGAACACTTTTTTTACATGAACACTTTTTTTACATGAACACTTTTTTACATGAACACTTTTTACATGAACACTTTTTTTACATGCACACTTTTTTACATGAACACTTTTTTTACATGAACACTTTTTTACATCAACACTTTTTTACATGAACACTTTTTTTACATGAACACTTTTTACATGAACACTTTTTTTACATGCACACTTTTTTATATGAACACTTTTTTTACATGAACACTTTTTTTACATGAACACTTTTTTTACATGAACACTTTTTACATGAACACTTTTTTTACATGAACACTTTTTACATGAACACTTTTTTACATGAACACTTTTTTTACAGTAACACTTTTTTACATGAACACTTTTTTACATGAACACTTTTTTTACATGAACACTTTTTTACATGAACACTTTTTACATGAACACTTTTTTTACATGCACACTTTTTTACATGAACACTTTTTTTACATGAACACTTTTTTACATCAACACTTTTTTACATGAACACTTTTTTTACATGAACACTTTTTTTTATAAGAACACTTTTTTTACATGAACACTTTTTTTTATAAGAACACTTTTTTACAAGAACACTTTTTTTTCATGAACACTTTTTTATAAGAACACTTTTTTACATGAACACTTTTTTTATAAGAACACTTTTTTTACATGAACACTTTTTTTACATGAACACTTTTTTTACATGAACACTTTTTTACATGAACACTTTTTTTACATGAACACTTTTTTTACATGAACACTTTTTTACATGAACACTTTTTTTACATGAACACTTTTTTCACATGAACACTTTTTTTACATGAACACTTTTTTTACATGAACACTTTTTTTACATGAACACTTTTTTTATAAGAACACTTTTTTTATTAGAACACTTTTTTTATTAGAACACTTTTTTTACATGAACACTTTTTTTACATGAACACTTTTTTTACATGAACACTTTTTTACATGAACACTTTTTTTATAAGAACACTTTTATAAGAAAACTTTTTTACATGAACACTTTTTTTACATGAACACTTTTTTATATGAACACTTTTTTTACATGAACACTTTTTTACATGAACACTTTTTACATGAACACTTTTTTTACAAACACTTTTTTTACATGCACACTTTTTTACATGAACACTTTTTTTACATGAACACTTTTTTTACATCAACACTTTTTTACATGAACACTTTTTTTACATGAACACTTTTTTTTTATAAGAACACTTTTTTTATTAGAACACTTTTTTTATTAGAACACTTTTTTTACATGAACACTTTTTTTACATGAACACTTTTTTTACATGAACACTTTTTTACATGAACACTTTTTTATAAGAACACTTTTATAAGAAAACTTTTTTACATGAACACTTTTTTTACATGAACACTTTTTTATATGAACACTTTTTTTACATTAACACTTTTTTACATGAACACTTTTTTACATGAACACTTTTTTTACATTAACACTTTTTTACATGAACACTTTTTTTTACATGAACACTTTTTTTACATGAACACTTTTTTACATGAACACTTTTTACATGAACACTTTTTTACATGCACACTTTTTTACATGAACACTTTTTTTACATGAACACTTTTTTTACATCAACACTTTTTTACATGAACACTTTTTTTACATGAACACTTTTTTTTATAAGAACACTTTTTTTACATGAACACTTTTTATAAGAACACTTTTTTACAAGAACACTTTTTTTTCATGAACACTTTTTTATAAGAACACTTTTTTACATGAACACTTTTTTTATAAGAACACTTTTTTTACATGAACACTTTTTTTACATGAACACTTTTTTACATCAACACTTTTTTACATGAACACTTTTTTTACATGAACACTTTTTTTACATCAACACTTTTTTACATGAACACTTTTTTTACATGAAAACTTTTTTTACATGAACACTTTTTTACATGAACACTTTTTTTTATAAGAACACTTTTTTTACATGAACACTTTTTTTACATGAACACTTTTTTTACATCAACACTTTTTTACATGAACACTTTTTTTACATGAACACTTTTTTACATGAACACTTTTTTTACATGAACACTTTTTTTACATGAACACTTTTTTACATGAACACTTTTTTTATAAGAACACTTTTTTTACATGAACACTTTTTTTACATGAACACTTTTTTTACATCAACACTTTTTTACATGAACACTTTTTTTACATGAACACTTTTTTTACATGAACACTTTTTTACATGAACACTTTTTTTACATGAACACTTTTTTTACATGAACACTTTTTTTACATGAACACTTTTTACATGAACACTTTTTTTACATGAACACTTTTTTACATGAACACTTTTTTTACATGAACACTTTTTCACATCAACACTTTTTTACATGAACACTTTTTTTACATGAACACTTTTTTTTATAAGAACACTTTTTTTACATGAACACTTTTTTTTATAAGAACACTTTTTTACAAGAACACTTTTTTTTCATGAACACTTTTTTATAAGAACACTTTTTTACATGAACACTTTTTTTATAAGAACACTTTTTTTACATGAACACTTTTTTTACATGAACACTTTTTTTACATGAACACTTTTTTACATGAACACTTTTTTTACATGAACACTTTTTTTACATGAACACTTTTTTACATGAACACTTTTTTTACATGAACACTTTTTTCACATGAACACTTTTTTTACATGAACACTTTTTTTACATGAACACTTTTTTTACATGAACACTTTTTTTTATAAGAACACTTTTTTATTAGAACACTTTTTTTATTAGAACACTTTTTTTACATGAACACTTTTTTTACATGAACACTTTTTTTACATGAACACTTTTTTACATGAACACTTTTTTTATAAGAACACTTTTATAAGAAAACTTTTTTACATGAACACTTTTTTTACATGAACACTTTTTTATATGAACACTTTTTTTACATGAACACTTTTTTACATGAACACTTTTTTACATGAACACTTTTTTTACATTAACACTTTTTTACATGAACACTTTTTTTACATGAACACTTTTTTTACATGAACACTTTTTTACATGAACACTTTTTACATGAACACTTTTTTTACATGCACACTTTTTTACATGAACACTTTTTTTACATGAACACTTTTTTTACATCAACACTTTTTTACATGAACACTTTTTTTACATGAACACTTTTTTTTTTATAAGAACACTTTTTTTATTAGAACACTTTTTTATTAGAACACTTTTTTTACATGAACACTTTACATAAGAACACTTTTTTACATGAACACTTTTTTTATAAGAACACTTTTTTTACATGAACACTTTTTTTACATGAACACTTTTTTTACATCAACACTTTTTTACATGAACACTTTTTTTACATGAACACTTTTTTTACATGAACACTTTTTTACATGAACACTTTTTTTACATGAACACTTTTTTTACATGAACACTTTTTTACATGAACACTTTTTTTTATAAGAACACTTTTTTTACATGAACACTTTTTTTACATGAACACTTTTTTTACATCAACACTTTTTTACATGAACACTTTTTTTACATGAACACTTTTTTTACATGAACACTTTTTTACATGAACACTTTTTTTACATGAACACTTTTTTTACATGAACACTTTTTTACATGAACACTTTTTTTTATAAGAACACTTTTTTTACATGAACACTTTTTTTACATGAACACTTTTTTTACATCAACACTTTTTTACATGAACACTTTTTTTACATGAACACTTTTTTTACATGAACACTTTTTTACATGAACACTTTTTTTACATGAACACTTTTTTTACATGAACACTTTTTTTACATGAACACTTTTTTACATGAACACTTTTTTATAAGAACACTTTTATAAGAAAACTTTTTTACATGAACACTTTTTTTACATGAACACTTTTTTATATGAACACTTTTTTTACATGAACACTTTTTTACATGAACACTTTTTTTTACATGAACACTTTTTTTACATGAACACTTTTTTACATGAACACTTTTTACATGAACACTTTTTTTACATGCACACTTTTTTACATGAACACTTTTTTTACATGAACACTTTTTTTACATCAACACTTTTTTACATGAACACTTTTTTTACATGAACACTTTTTTTTATAAGAACACTTTTTTTACATCAACACTTTTTATAAGAACACTTTTTTACAAGAACACTTTTTTTTCATGAACACTTTTTTATAAGAACACTTTTTTACATGAACACTTTTTTTACAGTAACACTTTTTTACATGAACACTTTTTTACATGAACACTTTTTTTACATGAACACTTTTTTACATGAACACTTTTTTACATGAACACTTTTTTTACATGAACACTTTTTTTACATGAACACTTTTTTACATGAACACTTTTTTTACATGAACACTTTTTTTACATGAACACTTTTTTACATGAACACTTTTTTTTATAAGAACACTTTTTTTACATGAACACTTTTTTTACATGAACACTTTTTTTACATCAACACTTTTTTACATGAACACTTTTTTTACATGAACACTTTTTTTACATGAACACTTTTTTACATGAACACTTTTTTTACATGAACACTTTTTTTACATGAACACTTTTTTTACATGAACACTTTTTTACATGAACACTTTTTTATAAGAACACTTTTATAAGAAAACTTTTTTACATGAACACTTTTTTTACATGAACACTTTTTTATATGAACACTTTTTTTACATGAACACTTTTTTACATGAACACTTTTTTACATGAACACTTTTTTTACATTAACACTTTTTTACATGAACACTTTTTTTTACATGAACACTTTTTTTACATGAACACTTTTTTACATGAACACTTTTTACATGAACACTTTTTTTACATGCACACTTTTTTACATGAACACTTTTTTTACATGAACACTTTTTTTACATCAACACTTTTTTACATGAACACTTTTTTTACATGAACACTTTTTTTTATAAGAACACTTTTTTTACATCAACACTTTTTATAAGAACACTTTTTTACAAGAACACTTTTTTTTCATGAACACTTTTTTATAAGAACACTTTTTTACATGAACACTTTTTTTACAGTAACACTTTTTTACATGAACACTTTTTTACATGAACACTTTTTTTACATGAACACTTTTTTACATGAACACTTTTTACATGAACACTTTTTTTACATGCACACTTTTTTACATGAACACTTTTTTTACATGAACACTTTTTTACATCAACACTTTTTTACATGAACACTTTTTTTACATGAACACTTTTTTTTATAAGAACACTTTTTTTACATGAACACTTTTTTTTATAAGAACACTTTTTTACAAGAACACTTTTTTTTCATGAACACTTTTTTATAAGAACACTTTTTTACATGAACACTTTTTTTATAAGAACACTTTTTTTACATGAACACTTTTTTTACATGAACACTTTTTTTACATGAACACTTTTTTACATGAACACTTTTTTTACATGAACACTTTTTTTACATGAACACTTTTTTACATGAACACTTTTTTTACATGAACACTTTTTTCACATGAACACTTTTTTTACATGAACACTTTTTTTACATGAACACTTTTTTTACATGAACACTTTTTTTATAAGAACACTTTTTTTATTAGAACACTTTTTTTATTAGAACACTTTTTTTACATGAACACTTTTTTTACATGAACACTTTTTTTACATGAACACTTTTTTACATGAACACTTTTTTTATAAGAACACTTTTATAAGAAAACTTTTTTACATGAACACTTTTTTTACATGAACACTTTTTTATATGAACACTTTTTTTACATGAACACTTTTTTACATGAACACTTTTTACATGAACACTTTTTTTACATTAACACTTTTTTACATGAACACTTTTTTTACATGAACACTTTTTTTACATGAACACTTTTTTACATGAACACTTTTTACATGAACACTTTTTTTACATGCACACTTTTTTACATGAACACTTTTTTTACATGAACACTTTTTTTACATCAACACTTTTTTACATGAACACTTTTTTTACATGAACACTTTTTTTTTTATAAGAACACTTTTTTTATTAGAACACTTTTTTTATTAGAACACTTTTTTTACATGAACACTTTTTTACATGAACACTTTTTTTACATGAACACTTTTTTACATGAACACTTTTTTATAAGAACACTTTTATAAGAAAACTTTTTTACATGAACACTTTTTTTACATGAACACTTTTTTATATGAACACTTTTTTTACATGAACACTTTTTTACATGAACACTTTTTTACATGAACACTTTTTTTACATTAACACTTTTTTACATGAACACTTTTTTTTACATGAACACTTTTTTTACATGAACACTTTTTTACATGAACACTTTTTACATGAACACTTTTTTACATGCACACTTTTTTACATGAACACTTTTTTTACATGAACACTTTTTTTACATCAACACTTTTTTACATGAACACTTTTTTTACATGAACACTTTTTTTTATAAGAACACTTTTTTTACATGAACACTTTTTATAAGAACACTTTTTTACAAGAACACTTTTTTTTCATGAACACTTTTTTATAAGAACACTTTTTTACATGAACACTTTTTTTATAAGAACACTTTTTTTACATGAACACTTTTTTTACATGAACACTTTTTTACATTAACACTTTTTTACATGAACACTTTTTTTACATGAACACTTTTTTTACATGAACACTTTTTTACATGAACACTTTTTTTACATGAAAACTTTTTTTACATGAACACTTTTTTACATGAACACTTTTTTTTATAAGAACACTTTTTTTACATGAACACTTTTTTTACATGAACACTTTTTTTACATCAACACTTTTTTACATGAACACTTTTTTTACATGAACACTTTTTTTACATGAACACTTTTTTACATGAACACTTTTTTTACATGAACACTTTTTTTACATGAACACTTTTTTACATGAACACTTTTTTTATAAGAACACTTTTTTTACATGAACACTTTTTTTACATGAACACTTTTTTTACATCAACACTTTTTTACATGAACACTTTTTTTACATGAACACTTTTTTTACATGAACACTTTTTTACATGAACACTTTCTTTACATGAACACTTTTTTTACATGAACACTTTTTTTACATGAACACTTTTTACATGAACACTTTTTTTACATGAACACTTTTTTACATGAACACTTTTTTTACATGAACACTTTTTCACATCAACACTTTTTTACATGAACACTTTTTTACATGAACACTTTTTTATAAGAACACTTTTTTTACACGAACACTTTTTTTTATAAGAACACTTTTTTACAAGAACACTTTTTTTTCATGAACACTTTTTTTACATGAACACTTTTTTACATGAACACTTTTTACATGAACACTTTTTTTACATGCACACTTTTTTACATGAACACTTTTTTTACATGAACACTTTTTTACATCAACACTTTTTTACATGAACACTTTTTTTACATGAACACTTTTTTTTATAAGAACACTTTTTTTACATGAACACTTTTTTTTATAAGAACACTTTTTTACAAGAACACTTTTTTTTCATGAACACTTTTTTATAAGAACACTTTTTTACATGAACACTTTTTTTATAAGAACACTTTTTTTACATGAACACTTTTTTTACATGAACACTTTTTTTACATGAACACTTTTTTACATGAACACTTTTTTTACATGAACACTTTTTTTACATGAACACTTTTTTACATGAACACTTTTTTTACATGAACACTTTTTTCACATGAACACTTTTTTTACATGAACACTTTTTTTACATGAACACTTTTTTTACATGAACACTTTTTTTTATAAGAACACTTTTTTATTAGAACACTTTTTTTATTAGAACACTTTTTTTACATGAACACTTTTTTTACATGAACACTTTTTTACATGAACACTTTTTTTATAAGAACACTTTTATAAGAAAACTTTTTTACATGAACACTTTTTTTACATGAACACTTTTTTATATGAACACTTTTTTTACATGAACACTTTTTTACATGAACACTTTTTTACATGAACACTTTTTTTACATTAACACTTTTTTACATGAACACTTTTTTTACATGAACACTTTTTTTACATGAACACTTTTTTACATGAACACTTTTTACATGAACACTTTTTTTACATGCACACTTTTTTACATGAACACTTTTTTTACATGAACACTTTTTTTACATCAACACTTTTTTACATGAACACTTTTTTTACATGAACACTTTTTTTTTTATAAGAACACTTTTTTTATTAGAACACTTTTTTTATTAGAACACTTTTTTTACATGAACACTTTACATAAGAACACTTTTTTACATGAACACTTTTTTTATAAGAACACTTTTTTTACATGAACACTTTTTTTACATGAACACTTTTTTTACATCAACACTTTTTTACATGAACACTTTTTTTACATGAACACTTTTTTTACATGAACACTTTTTTACATGAACACTTTTTTTACATGAACACTTTTTTACATGAACACTTTTTTACATGAACACTTTTTTATAAGAACACTTTTTTTACATGAACACTTTTTTTACATGAACACTTTTTTTACATCAACACTTTTTTACATGAACACTTTTTTTACATGAACACTTTTTTTACATGAACACTTTTTTACATGAACACTTTTTTTACATGAACACTTTTTTTACATGAACACTTTTTTTACATGAACACTTTTTTACATGAACACTTTTTTACATGAACACTTTTTTTTATAAGAACACTTTTTTTACATGAACACTTTTTTTACATGAACACTTTTTTTACATCAACACTTTTTTACATGAACACTTTTTTTACATGAACACTTTTTTTACATGAACACTTTTTTACATGAACACTTTTTTTACATGAACACTTTTTTTACATGAACACTTTTTTTACATGAACACTTTTTTACATGAACACTTTTTTATAAGAACACTTTTATAAGAAAACTTTTTTACATGAACACTTTTTTTACATGAACACTTTTTTATATGAACACTTTTTTTACATGAACACTTTTTTACATGAACACTTTTTTACATGAACACTTTTTTTACATTAACACTTTTTTACATGAACACTTTTTTTTACATGAACACTTTTTTTACATGAACACTTTTTTACATGAACACTTTTTACATGAACACTTTTTTTACATGCACACTTTTTTACATGAACACTTTTTTTACATGAACACTTTTTTTACATCAACACTTTTTTACATGAACACTTTTTTTACATGAACACTTTTTTATAAGAACACTTTTTTTACATCAACACTTTTTATAAGAACACTTTTTTACAAGAACACTTTTTTTTCATGAACACTTTTTTTATTAGAACACTTTTTTTACATGAACACTTTTTTTACATGAACACTTTTTTTACATGAACACTTTTTTACATGAACACTTTTTTATAAGAACACTTTTATAAGAAAACTTTTTTACATGAACACTTTTTTTACATGAACACTTTTTTATATGAACACTTTTTTTACATGAACACTTTTTTACATGAACACTTTTTTACATGAACACTTTTTTTACATGAAAACTTTTTTTACATGAACACTTTTTTACATGAACACTTTTTTTTATAAGAACACTTTTTTTACATGAACACTTTTTTTACATGAACACTTTTTTTACATCAACACTTTTTTACATGAACACTTTTTTTACATGAACACTTTTTTTACATGAACACTTTTTTACATGAACACTTTTTTTACATGAACACTTTTTTTACATGAACACTTTTTTACATGAACACTTTTTTTATAAGAACACTTTTTTTACATGAACACTTTTTTTACATGAACACTTTTTTTACATCAACACTTTTTTACATGAACACTTTTTTTACATGAACACTTTTTTTACATGAACACTTTTTTACATGAACACTTTCTTTACATGAACACTTTTTTTACATGAACACTTTTTTTACATGAACACTTTTTACATGAACACTTTTTTTACATGAACACTTTTTTACATGAACACTTTTTTTACATGAACACTTTTTCACATCAACACTTTTTTACATGAACACTTTTTTACATGAACACTTTTTTATAAGAACACTTTTTTTACACGAACACTTTTTTTTATAAGAACACTTTTTTACAAGAACACTTTTTTTTCATGAACACTTTTTTTACATGAACACTTTTTTACATGAACACTTTTTACATGAACACTTTTTTTACATGCACACTTTTTTACATGAACACTTTTTTTACATGAACACTTTTTTACATCAACACTTTTTTACATGAACACTTTTTTTACATGAACACTTTTTTTTATAAGAACACTTTTTTTACATGAACACTTTTTTTTATAAGAACACTTTTTTACAAGAACACTTTTTTTTCATGAACACTTTTTTATAAGAACACTTTTTTACATGAACACTTTTTTTATAAGAACACTTTTTTTACATGAACACTTTTTTTACATGAACACTTTTTTTACATGAACACTTTTTTACATGAACACTTTTTTTACATGAACACTTTTTTTACATGAACACTTTTTTACATGAACACTTTTTTTACATGAACACTTTTTTCACATGAACACTTTTTTTACATGAACACTTTTTTTACATGAACACTTTTTTTACATGAACACTTTTTTTTATAAGAACACTTTTTTATTAGAACACTTTTTTTATTAGAACACTTTTTTTACATGAACACTTTTTTTACATGAACACTTTTTTACATGAACACTTTTTTTATAAGAACACTTTTATAAGAAAACTTTTTTACATGAACACTTTTTTTACATGAACACTTTTTTATATGAACACTTTTTTTACATGAACACTTTTTTACATGAACACTTTTTTACATGAACACTTTTTTTACATTAACACTTTTTTACATGAACACTTTTTTTACATGAACACTTTTTTTACATGAACACTTTTTTACATGAACACTTTTTACATGAACACTTTTTTTACATGCACACTTTTTTACATGAACACTTTTTTTACATGAACACTTTTTTTACATCAACACTTTTTTACATGAACACTTTTTTTACATGAACACTTTTTTTTTTATAAGAACACTTTTTTTATTAGAACACTTTTTTTATTAGAACACTTTTTTTACATGAACACTTTACATAAGAACACTTTTTTACATGAACACTTTTTTTATAAGAACACTTTTTTTACATGAACACTTTTTTTACATGAACACTTTTTTTACATCAACACTTTTTTACATGAACACTTTTTTTACATGAACACTTTTTTTACATGAACACTTTTTTACATGAACACTTTTTTTACATGAACACTTTTTTACATGAACACTTTTTTACATGAACACTTTTTTTTATAAGAACACTTTTTTTACATGAACACTTTTTTTACATGAACACTTTTTTTACATCAACACTTTTTTACATGAACACTTTTTTTACATGAACACTTTTTTTACATGAACACTTTTTTACATGAACACTTTTTTTACATGAACACTTTTTTTACATGAACACTTTTTTTACATGAACACTTTTTTACATGAACACTTTTTTACATGAACACTTTTTTTTATAAGAACACTTTTTTTACATGAACACTTTTTTTACATGAACACTTTTTTTACATCAACACTTTTTTACATGAACACTTTTTTTACATGAACACTTTTTTTACATGAACACTTTTTTACATGAACACTTTTTTTACATGAACACTTTTTTTACATGAACACTTTTTTTACATGAACACTTTTTTACATGAACACTTTTTTATAAGAACACTTTTATAAGAAAACTTTTTTACATGAACACTTTTTTTACATGAACACTTTTTTATATGAACACTTTTTTTACATGAACACTTTTTTACATGAACACTTTTTTACATGAACACTTTTTTTACATTAACACTTTTTTACATGAACACTTTTTTTTACATGAACACTTTTTTTACATGAACACTTTTTTACATGAACACTTTTTACATGAACACTTTTTTTACATGCACACTTTTTTACATGAACACTTTTTTTACATGAACACTTTTTTTACATCAACACTTTTTTACATGAACACTTTTTTTACATGAACACTTTTTTATAAGAACACTTTTTTTACATCAACACTTTTTATAAGAACACTTTTTTACAAGAACACTTTTTTTTCATGAACACTTTTTTATAAGAACACTTTTTTACATGAACACTTTTTTTATAAGAACACTTTTTTTACATGAACACTTTTTTTACATGAACACTTTTTTTACATCAACACTTTTTTACATGAACACTTTTTTTACATGAACACTTTTTTTACATGAACACTTTTTTACATGAACACTTTTTTTACATGAACACTTTTTTTACATGAACACTTTTTTACATGAACACTTTTTTTTATAAGAACACTTTTTTTACATGAACACTTTTTTTACATGAACACTTTTTTTACATCAACACTTTTTTACATGAACACTTTTTTTACATGAACACTTTTTTTACATGAACACTTTTTTACATGAACACTTTTTTTACATGAACACTTTTTTTACATGAACACTTTTTTTACATGAACACTTTTTTACATGAACACTTTTTTATAAGAACACTTTTATAAGAAAACTTTTTTACATGAACACTTTTTTTACATGAACACTTTTTTATATGAACACTTTTTTTACATGAACACTTTTTTACATGAACACTTTTTTACATGAACACTTTTTTTACATTAACACTTTTTTACATGAACACTTTTTTTTACATGAACACTTTTTTTACATGAACACTTTTTTACATGAACACTTTTTACATGAACACTTTTTTTACATGCACACTTTTTTACATGAACACTTTTTTTACATGAACACTTTTTTTACATCAACACTTTTTTACATGAACACTTTTTTTACATGAACACTTTTTTTTATAAGAACACTTTTTTTACATCAACACTTTTTATAAGAACACTTTTTTACAAGAACACTTTTTTTTCATGAACACTTTTTTATAAGAACACTTTTTTACATGAACACTTTTTTTACAGTAACACTTTTTTACATGAACACTTTTTTACATGAACACTTTTTTTACATGAACACTTTTTTACATGAACACTTTTTTACATGAACACTTTTTTTACATGAACACTTTTTTTACATGAACACTTTTTTACATGAACACTTTTTTTACATGAACACTTTTTTTACATGAACACTTTTTTACATGAACACTTTTTTTTATAAGAACACTTTTTTTACATGAACACTTTTTTTACATGAACACTTTTTTTACATCAACACTTTTTTACATGAACACTTTTTTTACATGAACACTTTTTTTACATGAACACTTTTTTACATGAACACTTTTTTTACATGAACACTTTTTTTACATGAACACTTTTTTTACATGAACACTTTTTTACATGAACACTTTTTTATAAGAACACTTTTATAAGAAAACTTTTTTACATGAACACTTTTTTTACATGAACACTTTTTTATATGAACACTTTTTTTACATGAACACTTTTTTACATGAACACTTTTTACATGAACACTTTTTTTACATTAACACTTTTTTACATGAACACTTTTTTTTACATGAACACTTTTTTTACATGAACACTTTTTTACATGAACACTTTTTACATGAACACTTTTTTTACATGCACACTTTTTTACATGAACACTTTTTTTACATGAACACTTTTTTTACATCAACACTTTTTTACATGAACACTTTTTTTACATGAACACTTTTTTTTATAAGAACACTTTTTTTACATCAACACTTTTTATAAGAACACTTTTTTACAAGAACACTTTTTTTTCATGAACACTTTTTTATAAGAACACTTTTTTACATGAACACTTTTTTTACAGTAACACTTTTTTACATGAACACTTTTTTACATGAACACTTTTTTTACATGAACACTTTTTTACATGAACACTTTTTACATGAACACTTTTTTTACATGCACACTTTTTTACATGAACACTTTTTTTACATGAACACTTTTTTACATCAACACTTTTTTACATGAACACTTTTTTTACATGAACACTTTTTTTTATAAGAACACTTTTTTTACATGAACACTTTTTTTTATAAGAACACTTTTTTACAAGAACACTTTTTTTTCATGAACACTTTTTTATAAGAACACTTTTTTACATGAACACTTTTTTTATAAGAACACTTTTTTTACATGAACACTTTTTTTACATGAACACTTTTTTTACATGAACACTTTTTTACATGAACACTTTTTTTACATGAACACTTTTTTTACATGAACACTTTTTTACATGAACACTTTTTTTACATGAACACTTTTTTCACATGAACACTTTTTTTACATGAACACTTTTTTTACATGAACACTTTTTTTACATGAACACTTTTTTTATAAGAACACTTTTTTTATTAGAACACTTTTTTTATTAGAACACTTTTTTTACATGAACACTTTTTTTACATGAACACTTTTTTTACATGAACACTTTTTTACATGAACACTTTTTTTATAAGAACACTTTTATAAGAAAACTTTTTTACATGAACACTTTTTTTACATGAACACTTTTTTATATGAACACTTTTTTTACATGAACACTTTTTTACATGAACACTTTTTACATGAACACTTTTTTTACATTAACACTTTTTTACATGAACACTTTTTTTACATGAACACTTTTTTTACATGAACACTTTTTTACATGAACACTTTTTACATGAACACTTTTTTTACATGCACACTTTTTTACATGAACACTTTTTTTACATGAACACTTTTTTTACATCAACACTTTTTTACATGAACACTTTTTTTACATGAACACTTTTTTTTTTATAAGAACACTTTTTTTATTAGAACACTTTTTTTATTAGAACACTTTTTTTACATGAACACTTTTTTTACATGAACACTTTTTTTACATGAACACTTTTTTACATGAACACTTTTTTATAAGAACACTTTTATAAGAAAACTTTTTTACATGAACACTTTTTTTACATGAACACTTTTTTATATGAACACTTTTTTTACATGAACACTTTTTTACATGAACACTTTTTTACATGAACACTTTTTTTACATTAACACTTTTTTACATGAACACTTTTTTTTACATGAACACTTTTTTTACATGAACACTTTTTTACATGAACACTTTTTACATGAACACTTTTTTACATGCACACTTTTTTACATGAACACTTTTTTTACATGAACACTTTTTTTACATCAACACTTTTTTACATGAACACTTTTTTTACATGAACACTTTTTTTTATAAGAACACTTTTTTTACATGAACACTTTTTATAAGAACACTTTTTTACAAGAACACTTTTTTTTCATGAACACTTTTTTATAAGAACACTTTTTTACATGAACACTTTTTTTATAAGAACACTTTTTTTACATGAACACTTTTTTTACATGAACACTTTTTTACATCAACACTTTTTTACATGAACACTTTTTTTACATGAACACTTTTTTTACATGAACACTTTTTTACATGAACACTTTTTTTACATGAAAACTTTTTTTACATGAACACTTTTTTACATGAACACTTTTTTTTATAAGAACACTTTTTTTACATGAACACTTTTTTTACATGAACACTTTTTTTACATCAACACTTTTTTACATGAACACTTTTTTTACATGAACACTTTTTTTACATGAACACTTTTTTACATGAACACTTTTTTTACATGAACACTTTTTTTACATGAACACTTTTTTACATGAACACTTTTTTTATAAGAACACTTTTTTTACATGAACACTTTTTTTACATGAACACTTTTTTTACATCAACACTTTTTTACATGAACACTTTTTTTACATGAACACTTTTTTTACATGAACACTTTTTTACATGAACACTTTCTTTACATGAACACTTTTTTTACATGAACACTTTTTTTACATGAACACTTTTTACATGAACACTTTTTTTACATGAACACTTTTTTACATGAACACTTTTTTTACATGAACACTTTTTCACATCAACACTTTTTTACATGAACACTTTTTTACATGAACACTTTTTTATAAGAACACTTTTTTTACACGAACACTTTTTTTTATAAGAACACTTTTTTACAAGAACACTTTTTTTTCATGAACACTTTTTTTACATGAACACTTTTTTACATGAACACTTTTTACATGAACACTTTTTTTACATGCACACTTTTTTACATGAACACTTTTTTTACATGAACACTTTTTTACATCAACACTTTTTTACATGAACACTTTTTTTACATGAACACTTTTTTTTATAAGAACACTTTTTTTACATGAACACTTTTTTTTATAAGAACACTTTTTTACAAGAACACTTTTTTTTCATGAACACTTTTTTATAAGAACACTTTTTTACATGAACACTTTTTTTATAAGAACACTTTTTTTACATGAACACTTTTTTTACATGAACACTTTTTTTACATGAACACTTTTTTACATGAACACTTTTTTTACATGAACACTTTTTTTACATGAACACTTTTTTACATGAACACTTTTTTTACATGAACACTTTTTTCACATGAACACTTTTTTTACATGAACACTTTTTTTACATGAACACTTTTTTTACATGAACACTTTTTTTTATAAGAACACTTTTTTATTAGAACACTTTTTTTATTAGAACACTTTTTTTACATGAACACTTTTTTTACATGAACACTTTTTTTACATGAACACTTTTTTACATGAACACTTTTTTTATAAGAACACTTTTATAAGAAAACTTTTTTACATGAACACTTTTTTTACATGAACACTTTTTTATATGAACACTTTTTTTACATGAACACTTTTTTACATGAACACTTTTTTACATGAACACTTTTTTTACATTAACACTTTTTTACATGAACACTTTTTTTACATGAACACTTTTTTTACATGAACACTTTTTTACATGAACACTTTTTACATGAACACTTTTTTTACATGCACACTTTTTTACATGAACACTTTTTTTACATGAACACTTTTTTTACATCAACACTTTTTTACATGAACACTTTTTTTACATGAACACTTTTTTTTTTATAAGAACACTTTTTTTATTAGAACACTTTTTTTATTAGAACACTTTTTTTACATGAACACTTTACATAAGAACACTTTTTTACATGAACACTTTTTTTATAAGAACACTTTTTTTACATGAACACTTTTTTTACATGAACACTTTTTTTACATCAACACTTTTTTACATGAACACTTTTTTTACATGAACACTTTTTTTACATGAACACTTTTTTACATGAACACTTTTTTTACATGAACACTTTTTTTACATGAACACTTTTTTACATGAACACTTTTTTTTATAAGAACACTTTTTTTACATGAACACTTTTTTTACATGAACACTTTTTTTACATCAACACTTTTTTACATGAACACTTTTTTTACATGAACACTTTTTTTACATGAACACTTTTTTACATGAACACTTTTTTTACATGAACACTTTTTTTACATGAACACTTTTTTACATGAACACTTTTTTTTATAAGAACACTTTTTTTACATGAACACTTTTTTTACATGAACACTTTTTTTACATCAACACTTTTTTACATGAACACTTTTTTTACATGAACACTTTTTTTACATGAACACTTTTTTACATGAACACTTTTTTTACATGAACACTTTTTTTACATGAACACTTTTTTTACATGAACACTTTTTTACATGAACACTTTTTTATAAGAACACTTTTATAAGAAAACTTTTTTACATGAACACTTTTTTTACATGAACACTTTTTTATATGAACACTTTTTTTACATGAACACTTTTTTACATGAACACTTTTTTACATGAACACTTTTTTTACATTAACACTTTTTTACATGAACACTTTTTTTTACATGAACACTTTTTTTACATGAACACTTTTTTACATGAACACTTTTTACATGAACACTTTTTTTACATGCACACTTTTTTACATGAACACTTTTTTTACATGAACACTTTTTTTACATCAACACTTTTTTACATGAACACTTTTTTTACATGAACACTTTTTTTTATAAGAACACTTTTTTTACATCAACACTTTTTATAAGAACACTTTTTTACAAGAACACTTTTTTTTCATGAACACTTTTTTATAAGAACACTTTTTTACATGAACACTTTTTTTATAAGAACACTTTTTTTACATGAACACTTTTTTTACATGAACACTTTTTTTACATCAACACTTTTTTACATGAACACTTTTTTTACATGAACACTTTTTTTACATGAACACTTTTTTTACATGAACACTTTTTTATATGAACACTTTTTTTACATGAACACTTTTTTACATGAACACTTTTTTACATGAACACTTTTTTTACATGAACACTTTTTTTACATGAACACTTTTTTACATGAACACTTTTTTTACATGAACACTTTTTTTACATGAACACTTTTTTACATGAACACTTTTTTTATAAGAACACTTTTTTTACATGAACACTTTTTTTACATGAACACTTTTTTTACATCAACACTTTTTTACATGAACACTTTTTTTACATGAACACTTTTTTTACATGAACACTTTTTTACATGAACACTTTTTTTACATGAACACTTTTTTTACATGAACACTTTTTTTACATGAACACTTTTTACATGAACACTTTTTTTACATGAACACTTTTTTACATGAACACTTTTTTTACATGAACACTTTTTCACATCAACACTTTTTTACATGAACACTTTTTTACATGAACACTTTTTTATAAGAACACTTTTTTTACACGAACACTTTTTTTATAAGAACACTTTTTTACAAGAACACTTTTTTTTCATGAACACTTTTTTTACATGAACACTTTTTTACATGAACACTTTTTACATGAACACTTTTTTTACATGCACACTTTTTTACATGAACACTTTTTTTACATGAACACTTTTTTACATCAACACTTTTTTACATGAACACTTTTTTTACATGAACACTTTTTTTTATAAGAACACTTTTTTTACATGAACACTTTTTTTTATAAGAACACTTTTTTACAAGAACACTTTTTTTTCATGAACACTTTTTTATAAGAACACTTTTTTACATGAACACTTTTTTTATAAGAACACTTTTTTTACATGAACACTTTTTTTACATGAACACTTTTTTTACATGAACACTTTTTTACATGAACACTTTTTTTACATGAACACTTTTTTTACATGAACACTTTTTTACATGAACACTTTTTTTACATGAACACTTTTTTCACATGAACACTTTTTTTACATGAACACTTTTTTTACATGAACACTTTTTTTACATGAACACTTTTTTTTATAAGAACACTTTTTTATTAGAACACTTTTTTTATTAGAACACTTTTTTTACATGAACACTTTTTTTACATGAACACTTTTTTTACATGAACACTTTTTTACATGAACACTTTTTTTATAAGAACACTTTTATAAGAAAACTTTTTTACATGAACACTTTTTTTACATGAACACTTTTTTATATGAACACTTTTTTTACATGAACACTTTTTTACATGAACACTTTTTTACATGAACACTTTTTTTACATTAACACTTTTTTACATGAACACTTTTTTTACATGAACACTTTTTTTACATGAACACTTTTTTACATGAACACTTTTTACATGAACACTTTTTTTACATGCACACTTTTTTACATGAACACTTTTTTTACATGAACACTTTTTTTACATCAACACTTTTTTACATGAACACTTTTTTTACATGAACACTTTTTTTTTATAAGAACACTTTTTTTATTAGAACACTTTTTTTATTAGAACACTTTTTTTACATGAACACTTTACATAAGAACACTTTTTTACATGAACACTTTTTTTATAAGAACACTTTTTTTACATGAACACTTTTTTTACATGAACACTTTTTTTACATCAACACTTTTTTACATGAACACTTTTTTTACATGAACACTTTTTTTACATGAACACTTTTTTACATGAACACTTTTTTTACATGAACACTTTTTTTACATGAACACTTTTTTACATGAACACTTTTTTTTATAAGAACACTTTTTTTACATGAACACTTTTTTTACATGAACACTTTTTTTACATCAACACTTTTTTACATGAACACTTTTTTTACATGAACACTTTTTTTACATGAACACTTTTTTACATGAACACTTTTTTTACATGAACACTTTTTTTACATGAACACTTTTTTACATGAACACTTTTTTTTATAAGAACACTTTTTTTACATGAACACTTTTTTTACATGAACACTTTTTTTACATCAACACTTTTTTTACATGAACACTTTTTTACATGAACACTTTTTTTACATGAACACTTTTTTTACATGAACACTTTTTTACATGAACACTTTTTTTACATGAACACTTTTTTCACATGAACACTTTTTTTACATGAACACTTTTTTTACATGAACACTTTTTTTACATGAACACTTTTTTTTATAAGAACACTTTTTTATTAGAACACTTTTTTTATTAGAACACTTTTTTTACATGAACACTTTTTTTACATGAACACTTTTTTTACATGAACACTTTTTTACATGAACACTTTTTTTATAAGAACACTTTTATAAGAAAACTTTTTTACATGAACACTTTTTTTACATGAACACTTTTTTATATGAACAGTTTTTTTACATGAACACTTTTTTACATGAACACTTTTTTACATGAACACTTTTTTTACATTAACACTTTTTTACATGAACACTTTTTTTACATGAACACTTTTTTTACATGAACACTTTTTTACATGAACACTTTTTACATGAACACTTTTTTTACATGCACACTTTTTTACATGAACACTTTTTTTACATGAACACTTTTTTTACATCAACACTTTTTTACATGAACACTTTTTTTACATGAACACTTTTTTTTTTATAAGAACACTTTTTTTATTAGAACACTTTTTTTATTAGAACACTTTTTTTACATGAACACTTTACATAAGAACACTTTTTTACATGAACACTTTTTTTATAAGAACACTTTTTTTACATGAACACTTTTTTTACATGAACACTTTTTTTACATCAACACTTTTTTACATGAACACTTTTTTTACATGAACACTTTTTTTACATGAACACTTTTTTACATGAACACTTTTTTTACATGAACACTTTTTTTACATGAACACTTTTTTACATGAACACTTTTTTTTATAAGAACACTTTTTTTACATGAACACTTTTTTTACATGAACACTTTTTTTACATCAACACTTTTTTACATGAACACTTTTTTTACATGAACACTTTTTTTACATGAACACTTTTTTACATGAACACTTTTTTTACATGAACACTTTTTTTACATGAACACTTTTTTACATGAACACTTTTTTTTATAAGAACACTTTTTTTACATGAACACTTTTTTTACATGAACACTTTTTTTACATCAACACTTTTTTACATGAACACTTTTTTTACATGAACACTTTTTTACATGAACACTTTTTTACATGAACACTTTTTTTACATGAACACTTTTTTTACATGAACACTTTTTTTACATGAACACTTTTTTACATGAACACTTTTTTATAAGAACACTTTTATAAGAAAACTTTTTTACATGAACACTTTTTTTACATGAACACTTTTTTATATGAACACTTTTTTTACATGAACACTTTTTTACATGAACACTTTTTTACATGAACACTTTTTTTACATTAACACTTTTTTACATGAACACTTTTTTTTACATGAACACTTTTTTTACATGAACACTTTTTTACATGAACACTTTTTACATGAACACTTTTTTTACATGCACACTTTTTTACATGAACACTTTTTTTACATGAACACTTTTTTTACATCAACACTTTTTTACATGAACACTTTTTTTACATGAACACTTTTTTTTATAAGAACACTTTTTTTACATCAACACTTTTTATAAGAACACTTTTTTACAAGAACACTTTTTTTTCATGAACACTTTTTTATAAGAACACTTTTTTACATGAACACTTTTTTTACAGTAACACTTTTTTACATGAACACTTTTTTACATGAACACTTTTTTTACATGAACACTTTTTTACATGAACACTTTTTTACATGAACACTTTTTTTACATGAACACTTTTTTTACATGAACACTTTTTTACATGAACACTTTTTTTACATGAACACTTTTTTTACATGAACACTTTTTTACATGAACACTTTTTTTTATAAGAACACTTTTTTTACATGAACACTTTTTTTACATGAACACTTTTTTTACATCAACACTTTTTTACATGAACACTTTTTTTACATGAACACTTTTTTTACATGAACACTTTTTTACATGAACACTTTTTTTACATGAACACTTTTTTTACATGAACACTTTTTTTACATGAACACTTTTTTACATGAACACTTTTTTATAAGAACACTTTTATAAGAAAACTTTTTTACATGAACACTTTTTTTACATGAACACTTTTTTATATGAACACTTTTTTTACATGAACACTTTTTTACATGAACACTTTTTTACATGAACACTTTTTTTACATTAACACTTTTTTACATGAACACTTTTTTTTACATGAACACTTTTTTTACATGAACACTTTTTTACATGAACACTTTTTACATGAACACTTTTTTTACATGCACACTTTTTTACATGAACACTTTTTTTACATGAACACTTTTTTTACATCAACACTTTTTTACATGAACACTTTTTTTACATGAACACTTTTTTTTATAAGAACACTTTTTTTACATCAACACTTTTTATAAGAACACTTTTTTACAAGAACACTTTTTTTTCATGAACACTTTTTTATAAGAACACTTTTTTACATGAACACTTTTTTTACAGTAACACTTTTTTACATGAACACTTTTTTACATGAACACTTTTTTTACATGAACACTTTTTTACATGAACACTTTTTACATGAACACTTTTTTTACATGCACACTTTTTTACATGAACACTTTTTTTACATGAACACTTTTTTACATCAACACTTTTTTACATGAACACTTTTTTTACATGAACACTTTTTTTTATAAGAACACTTTTTTTACATGAACACTTTTTTTTATAAGAACACTTTTTTACAAGAACACTTTTTTTTCATGAACACTTTTTTATAAGAACACTTTTTTACATGAACACTTTTTTTATAAGAACACTTTTTTTACATGAACACTTTTTTTACATGAACACTTTTTTTACATGAACACTTTTTTACATGAACACTTTTTTTACATGAACACTTTTTTTACATGAACACTTTTTTACATGAACACTTTTTTTACATGAACACTTTTTTCACATGAACACTTTTTTTACATGAACACTTTTTTTACATGAACACTTTTTTTACATAAACACTTTTTTTATAAGAACACTTTTTTTATTAGAACACTTTTTTTATTAGAACACTTTTTTTACATGAACACTTTTTTTACATGAACACTTTTTTTACATGAACACTTTTTTACATGAACACTTTTTTTATAAGAACACTTTTATAAGAAAACTTTTTTACATGAACACTTTTTTTACATGAACACTTTTTTATATGAACACTTTTTTTACATGAACACTTTTTTACATGAACACTTTTTACATGAACACTTTTTTTACATTAACACTTTTTTACATGAACACTTTTTTTACATGAACACTTTTTTTACATGAACACTTTTTTACATGAACACTTTTTACATGAACACTTTTTTTACATGCACACTTTTTTACATGAACACTTTTTTTACATGAACACTTTTTTTACATCAACACTTTTTTACATGAACACTTTTTTTACATGAACACTTTTTTTTTTATAAGAACACTTTTTTTATTAGAACACTTTTTTTATTAGAACACTTTTTTTACATGAACACTTTTTTTACATGAACACTTTTTTTACATGAACACTTTTTTACATGAACACTTTTTTATAAGAACACTTTTATAAGAAAACTTTTTTACATGAACACTTTTTTTACATGAACACTTTTTTATATGAACACTTTTTTTACATGAACACTTTTTTACATGAACACTTTTTTACATGAACACTTTTTTTACATTAACACTTTTTTACATGAACACTTTTTTTTACATGAACACTTTTTTTACATGAACACTTTTTTACATGAACACTTTTTACATGAACACTTTTTTACATGCACACTTTTTTACATGAACACTTTTTTTACATGAACACTTTTTTTACATCAACACTTTTTTACATGAACACTTTTTTTACATGAACACTTTTTTTTATAAGAACACTTTTTTTACATGAACACTTTTTATAAGAACACTTTTTTACAAGAACACTTTTTTTTCATGAACACTTTTTTATAAGAACACTTTTTTACATGAACACTTTTTTTATAAGAACACTTTTTTTACATGAACACTTTTTTTACATGAACACTTTTTTACATCAACACTTTTTTACATGAACACTTTTTTTACATGAACACTTTTTTTACATGAACACTTTTTTACATGAACACTTTTTTTACATGAAAACTTTTTTTACATGAACACTTTTTTACATGAACACTTTTTTTTATAAGAACACTTTTTTTACATGAACACTTTTTTTACATGAACACTTTTTTTACATCAACACTTTTTTACATGAACACTTTTTTTACATGAACACTTTTTTTACATGAACACTTTTTTACATGAACACTTTTTTTACATGAACACTTTTTTTACATGAACACTTTTTTACATGAACACTTTTTTTATAAGAACACTTTTTTTACATGAACACTTTTTTTACATGAACACTTTTTTTACATCAACACTTTTTTACATGAACACTTTTTTTACATGAACACTTTTTTTACATGAACACTTTTTTACATGAACACTTTCTTTACATGAACACTTTTTTTACATGAACACTTTTTTTACATGAACACTTTTTACATGAACACTTTTTTTACATGAACACTTTTTTACATGAACACTTTTTTTACATGAACACTTTTTCACATCAACACTTTTTTACATGAACACTTTTTTACATGAACACTTTTTTATAAGAACACTTTTTTTACACGAACACTTTTTTTTATAAGAACACTTTTTTACAAGAACACTTTTTTTTCATGAACACTTTTTTTACATGAACACTTTTTTACATGAACACTTTTTACATGAACACTTTTTTTACATGCACACTTTTTTACATGAACACTTTTTTTACATGAACACTTTTTTACATCAACACTTTTTTACATGAACACTTTTTTTACATGAACACTTTTTTTTATAAGAACACTTTTTTTACATGAACACTTTTTTTTATAAGAACACTTTTTTACAAGAACACTTTTTTTTCATGAACACTTTTTTATAAGAACACTTTTTTACATGAACACTTTTTTTATAAGAACACTTTTTTTACATGAACACTTTTTTTACATGAACACTTTTTTTACATGAACACTTTTTTACATGAACACTTTTTTTACATGAACACTTTTTTTACATGAACACTTTTTTACATGAACACTTTTTTTACATGAACACTTTTTTCACATGAACACTTTTTTTACATGAACACTTTTTTTACATGAACACTTTTTTTACATGAACACTTTTTTTTATAAGAACACTTTTTTATTAGAACACTTTTTTTATTAGAACACTTTTTTTACATGAACACTTTTTTTACATGAACACTTTTTTTACATGAACACTTTTTTACATGAACACTTTTTTTATAAGAACACTTTTATAAGAAAACTTTTTTACATGAACACTTTTTTTACATGAACACTTTTTTATATGAACACTTTTTTTACATGAACACTTTTTTACATGAACACTTTTTTACATGAACACTTTTTTTACATTAACACTTTTTTACATGAACACTTTTTTTACATGAACACTTTTTTTACATGAACACTTTTTTACATGAACACTTTTTACATGAACACTTTTTTTACATGCACACTTTTTTACATGAACACTTTTTTTACATGAACACTTTTTTTACATCAACACTTTTTTACATGAACACTTTTTTTACATGAACACTTTTTTTTTTATAAGAACACTTTTTTTATTAGAACACTTTTTTTATTAGAACACTTTTTTTACATGAACACTTTACATAAGAACACTTTTTTACATGAACACTTTTTTTATAAGAACACTTTTTTTACATGAACACTTTTTTTACATGAACACTTTTTTTACATCAACACTTTTTTACATGAACACTTTTTTTACATGAACACTTTTTTTACATGAACACTTTTTTACATGAACACTTTTTTTACATGAACACTTTTTTTACATGAACACTTTTTTACATGAACACTTTTTTTTATAAGAACACTTTTTTTACATGAACACTTTTTTTACATGAACACTTTTTTTACATCAACACTTTTTTACATGAACACTTTTTTTACATGAACACTTTTTTTACATGAACACTTTTTTACATGAACACTTTTTTTACATGAACACTTTTTTTACATGAACACTTTTTTACATGAACACTTTTTTTTATAAGAACACTTTTTTTACATGAACACTTTTTTTACATGAACACTTTTTTTACATCAACACTTTTTTACATGAACACTTTTTTTACATGAACACTTTTTTTACATGAACACTTTTTTACATGAACACTTTTTTTACATGAACACTTTTTTTACATGAACACTTTTTTTACATGAACATTTTTTTACATGAACACTTTTTTATAAGAACACTTTTATAAGAAAACTTTTTTACATGAACACTTTTTTTACATGAACACTTTTTTATATGAACACTTTTTTTACATGAACACTTTTTTACATGAACACTTTTTTACATGAACACTTTTTTTACATTAACACTTTTTTACATGAACACTTTTTTTTACATGAACACTTTTTTTACATGAACACTTTTTTACATGAACACTTTTTACATGAACACTTTTTTTACATGCACACTTTTTTACATGAACACTTTTTTTACATGAACACTTTTTTTACATCAACACTTTTTTACATGAACACTTTTTTTACATGAACACTTTTTTTTATAAGAACACTTTTTTTACATCAACACTTTTTATAAGAACACTTTTTTACAAGAACACTTTTTTTTCATGAACACTTTTTTATAAGAACACTTTTTTACATGAACACTTTTTTTATAAGAACACTTTTTTTACATGAACACTTTTTTTACATGAACACTTTTTTTACATCAACACTTTTTTACATGAACACTTTTTTTACATGAACACTTTTTTTACATGAACACTTTTTTACATGAACACTTTTTTTACATGAACACTTTTTTTACATGAACACTTTTTTACATGAACACTTTTTTTTATAAGAACACTTTTTTTACATGAACACTTTTTTTACATGAACACTTTTTTTACATCAACACTTTTTTACATGAACACTTTTTTTACATGAACACTTTTTTTACATGAACACTTTTTTACATGAACACTTTTTTTACATGAACACTTTTTTTACATGAACACTTTTTTACATGAACACTTTTTTTTATAAGAACACTTTTTTTACATGAACACTTTTTTTACATCAACACTTTTTACATGAACACTTTTTTTACATGAACACTTTTTTTACATGAACACTTTTTTACATGAACACTTTTTTTACATGAACACTTTTTTTACATGAACACTTTTTTTACATGAACACTTTTTACATGAACACTTTTTTTACATGAACACTTTTTTACATGAACACTTTTTTTACATGAACACTTTTTCACATCAACACTTTTTTACATGAACACTTTTTTACATGAACACTTTTTTATAAGAACACTTTTTTTACACGAACACTTTTTTTTATAAGAACACTTTTTTACAAGAACACTTTTTTTTCATGAACACTTTTTTTACATGAACACTTTTTTACATGAACACTTTTTACATGAACACTTTTTTTACATGCACACTTTTTTACATGAACACTTTTTTTACATGAACACTTTTTTACATCAACACTTTTTTACATGAACACTTTTTTTACATGAACACTTTTTTTTATAAGAACACTTTTTTTACATGAACACTTTTTTTTATAAGAACACTTTTTTACAAGAACACTTTTTTTTCATGAACACTTTTTTATAAGAACACTTTTTTACATGAACACTTTTTTTATAAGAACACTTTTTTTACATGAACACTTTTTTTACATGAACACTTTTTTTACATGAACACTTTTTTACATGAACACTTTTTTTACATGAACACTTTTTTTATAAGAACACTTTTTTACAAGAACACTTTTTTACATGAACACTTTTTTACATGAACACTTTTTTCACATGAACACTTTTTTACATGAACACTTTTTTTATAAGAACACTTTTTTACATGAACACTTTTTTTACATGAACACTTTTTTTACATGAACACTTTTTTACATGAACACTTTTTTACATGAACACTTTTTTACATGAACACTTTTTTTATAAGAACACTTTTTTACATGAACACTTTTTACATGAACACTTTTTTACATGCACACTTTTTTACATGAACACTTTTTTTACATGAACACTTTTTTTACATCAACACTTTTTTACATGAACACTTTTTTTACATGAACACTTTTTTTTATAAGAACACTTTTTTTACATGAACACTTTTTATAAGAACACTTTTTTACAAGAACACTTTTTTTTCATGAACACTTTTTTATAAGAACACTTTTTTACATGAACACTTTTTTTATAAGAACACTTTTTTTACATGAACACTTTTTTTACATGAACACTTTTTTACATCAACACTTTTTTACATGAACACTTTTTTTACATGAACACTTTTTTTACATGAACACTTTTTTACATGAACACTTTTTTTACATGAAAACTTTTTTTACATGAACACTTTTTTACATGAACACTTTTTTTTATAAGAACACTTTTTTTACATGAACACTTTTTTTACATGAACACTTTTTTTACATCAACACTTTTTTACATGAACACTTTTTTTACATGAACACTTTTTTTACATGAACACTTTTTTACATGAACACTTTTTTTACATGAACACTTTTTTTACATGAACACTTTTTTACATGAACACTTTTTTTATAAGAACACTTTTTTTACATGAACACTTTTTTTACATGAACACTTTTTTTACATCAACACTTTTTTACATGAACACTTTTTTTACATGAACACTTTTTTTACATGAACACTTTTTTACATGAACACTTTCTTTACATGAACACTTTTTTTACATGAACACTTTTTTTACATGAACACTTTTTACATGAACACTTTTTTTACATGAACACTTTTTTACATGAACACTTTTTTTACATGAACACTTTTTCACATCAACACTTTTTTACATGAACACTTTTTTACATGAACACTTTTTTATAAGAACACTTTTTTTACACGAACACTTTTTTTTATAAGAACACTTTTTTACAAGAACACTTTTTTTTCATGAACACTTTTTTTACATGAACACTTTTTTACATGAACACTTTTTACATGAACACTTTTTTTACATGCACACTTTTTTACATGAACACTTTTTTTACATGAACACTTTTTTACATCAACACTTTTTTACATGAACACTTTTTTTACATGAACACTTTTTTTTATAAGAACACTTTTTTTACATGAACACTTTTTTTTATAAGAACACTTTTTTACAAGAACACTTTTTTTTCATGAACACTTTTTTATAAGAACACTTTTTTACATGAACACTTTTTTTATAAGAACACTTTTTTTACATGAACACTTTTTTTACATGAACACTTTTTTTACATGAACACTTTTTTTACATGAACACTTTTTTACATGAACACTTTTTTTACATGAAAACTTTTTTTACATGAACACTTTTTTACATGAACACTTTTTTTTATAAGAACACTTTTTTTACATGAACACTTTTTTTACATGAACACTTTTTTTACATCAACACTTTTTTACATGAACACTTTTTTTACATGAACACTTTTTTTACATGAACACTTTTTTACATGAACACTTTTTTTACATGAACACTTTTTTTACATGAACACTTTTTTACATGAACACTTTTTTTATAAGAACACTTTTTTTACATGAACACTTTTTTTACATGAACACTTTTTTTACATCAACACTTTTTTACATGAACACTTTTTTTACATGAACACTTTTTTTACATGAACACTTTTTTACATGAACACTTTCTTTACATGAACACTTTTTTTACATGAACACTTTTTTTACATGAACACTTTTTACATGAACACTTTTTTTACATGAACACTTTTTTACATGAACACTTTTTTTACATGAACACTTTTTCACATCAACACTTTTTTACATGAACACTTTTTTACATGAACACTTTTTTATAAGAACACTTTTTTTACACGAACACTTTTTTTTATAAGAACACTTTTTTACAAGAACACTTTTTTTTCATGAACACTTTTTTTACATGAACACTTTTTTACATGAACACTTTTTACATGAACACTTTTTTTACATGCACACTTTTTTACATGAACACTTTTTTTACATGAACACTTTTTTACATCAACACTTTTTTACATGAACACTTTTTTTACATGAACACTTTTTTTTATAAGAACACTTTTTTTACATGAACACTTTTTTTTATAAGAACACTTTTTTACAAGAACACTTTTTTTTCATGAACACTTTTTTATAAGAACACTTTTTTACATGAACACTTTTTTTATAAGAACACTTTTTTTACATGAACACTTTTTTTACATGAACACTTTTTTTACATGAACACTTTTTTACATGAACACTTTTTTTACATGAACACTTTTTTTACATGAACACTTTTTTACATGAACACTTTTTTTACATGAACACTTTTTTCACATGAACACTTTTTTTACATGAACACTTTTTTTACATGAACACTTTTTTTACATGAACACTTTTTTTTATAAGAACACTTTTTTATTAGAACACTTTTTTTATTAGAACACTTTTTTTACATGAACACTTTTTTTACATGAACACTTTTTTTACATGAACACTTTTTTACATGAACACTTTTTTTATAAGAACACTTTTATAAGAAAACTTTTTTACATGAACACTTTTTTTACATGAACACTTTTTTATATGAACACTTTTTTTACATGAACACTTTTTTACATGAACACTTTTTTACATGAACACTTTTTTTACATTAACACTTTTTTACATGAACACTTTTTTTACATGAACACTTTTTTTACATGAACACTTTTTTACATGAACACTTTTTACATGAACACTTTTTTTACATGCACACTTTTTTACATGAACACTTTTTTTACATGAACACTTTTTTTACATCAACACTTTTTTACATGAACACTTTTTTTACATGAACACTTTTTTTTTTATAAGAACACTTTTTTTATTAGAACACTTTTTTTATTAGAACACTTTTTTTACATGAACACTTTACATAAGAACACTTTTTTACATGAACACTTTTTTTATAAGAACACTTTTTTTACATGAACACTTTTTTTACATGAACACTTTTTTTACATCAACACTTTTTTACATGAACACTTTTTTTACATGAACACTTTTTTTACATGAACACTTTTTTACATGAACACTTTTTTTACATGAACACTTTTTTTACATGAACACTTTTTTACATGAACACTTTTTTTTATAAGAACACTTTTTTTACATGAACACTTTTTTTACATGAACACTTTTTTTACATCAACACTTTTTTACATGAACACTTTTTTTACATGAACACTTTTTTTACATGAACACTTTTTTACATGAACACTTTTTTTACATGAACACTTTTTTTACATGAACACTTTTTTACATGAACACTTTTTTTTATAAGAACACTTTTTTTACATGAACACTTTTTTTACATGAACACTTTTTTTACATCAACACTTTTTTACATGAACACTTTTTTTACATGAACACTTTTTTTACATGAACACTTTTTTACATGAACACTTTTTTTACATGAACACTTTTTTTACATGAACACTTTTTTTACATGAACATTTTTTTACATGAACACTTTTTTATAAGAACACTTTTATAAGAAAACTTTTTTACATGAACACTTTTTTTACATGAACACTTTTTTATATGAACACTTTTTTTACATGAACACTTTTTTACATGAACACTTTTTTACATGAACACTTTTTTTACATTAACACTTTTTTACATGAACACTTTTTTTTACATGAACACTTTTTTTACATGAACACTTTTTTACATGAACACTTTTTACATGAACACTTTTTTTACATGCACACTTTTTTACATGAACACTTTTTTTACATGAACACTTTTTTTACATCAACACTTTTTTACATGAACACTTTTTTTACATGAACACTTTTTTTTATAAGAACACTTTTTTTACATCAACACTTTTTATAAGAACACTTTTTTACAAGAACACTTTTTTTTCATGAACACTTTTTTATAAGAACACTTTTTTACATGAACACTTTTTTTATAAGAACACTTTTTTTACATGAACACTTTTTTTACATGAACACTTTTTTTACATCAACACTTTTTTACATGAACACTTTTTTTACATGAACACTTTTTTTACATGAACACTTTTTTACATGAACACTTTTTTTACATGAACACTTTTTTTACATGAACACTTTTTTACATGAACACTTTTTTTTATAAGAACACTTTTTTTACATGAACACTTTTTTTACATGAACACTTTTTTTACATCAACACTTTTTTACATGAACACTTTTTTTACATGAACACTTTTTTTACATGAACACTTTTTTACATGAACACTTTTTTTACATGAACACTTTTTTTACATGAACACTTTTTTACATGAACACTTTTTTTTATAAGAACACTTTTTTTACATGAACACTTTTTTTACATCAACACTTTTTACATGAACACTTTTTTTACATGAACACTTTTTTTACATGAACACTTTTTTACATGAACACTTTTTTTACATGAACACTTTTTTTACATGAACACTTTTTTTACATGAACACTTTTTACATGAACACTTTTTTTACATGAACACTTTTTTACATGAACACTTTTTTTACATGAACACTTTTTCACATCAACACTTTTTTACATGAACACTTTTTTACATGAACACTTTTTTATAAGAACACTTTTTTTACACGAACACTTTTTTTTATAAGAACACTTTTTTACAAGAACACTTTTTTTTCATGAACACTTTTTTTACATGAACACTTTTTTACATGAACACTTTTTACATGAACACTTTTTTTACATGCACACTTTTTTACATGAACACTTTTTTTACATGAACACTTTTTTACATCAACACTTTTTTACATGAACACTTTTTTTACATGAACACTTTTTTTTATAAGAACACTTTTTTTACATGAACACTTTTTTTTATAAGAACACTTTTTTACAAGAACACTTTTTTTTCATGAACACTTTTTTATAAGAACACTTTTTTACATGAACACTTTTTTTATAAGAACACTTTTTTTACATGAACACTTTTTTTACATGAACACTTTTTTTACATGAACACTTTTTTACATGAACACTTTTTTTACATGAACACTTTTTTTATAAGAACACTTTTTTACAAGAACACTTTTTTACATGAACACTTTTTTACATGAACACTTTTTTCACATGAACACTTTTTTACATGAACACTTTTTTTATAAGAACACTTTTTTACATGAACACTTTTTTTACATGAACACTTTTTTTACATGAACACTTTTTTACATGAACACTTTTTTACATGAACACTTTTTTTACATGAACACTTTTTTTACATGAACACTTTTTACATGAACACTTTTTTTACATGAACACTTTTTTACATGAACACTTTTTTTACATCAACACTTTTTTTACATCAACACTTTTTTTTAAGATTCTTATTTCAGTCCATATATACTTTGTTGGTGCTTGTCCAGGAGCAAACGTGAGAACTGTGAGTAAAGCTGCACTTTAGCACTACAACACCGACCACAGTTGCTCTAATGAACACGAGAAGAGATTATTCAACAATATGGAAACTTTCTTTTAGCTCAGATATTTCATAGTCTAGAGCAGGTATGGTCTAGTGCATGAGGACGGTCTTTCCATTCCACTTTCATTCTGAATTAGTTCGAAAAAAGAAAAGAAACAAGAAAGAAAAGAAGATGAGATGTTTTGTCGTCCGTCCGACATCGTGCTAAAATGACCGACCTTCCCAGCATGCATCGGTGTTTGGGACAGGAGCAGTGAAGCTTTGAGTGCCCTCCCTGACACACTCCGTCCTGAGCTAAATGAGACAGAAGGTTCCAGAAGGGGCAGTGTGGATCTCTACTGCCCCCTAATGGAGGACGTGGTATTATAATAGTGTGAGTCAGATTGAAGCTGAGCAGAAAGATGGACCGAGAGAGACAGAGACATTATTCTGTCAGTCGGACTGTGTTTGTACGACTAAGGGACTAATATTTCAAGTCCGGACCGGTCGAGTTTAAAACAGGTTCTTTGTTTAAAAAAGCCAAATGTAACCTTGGTTTAGACGCCTTTGTAGTCAGTGTTTTGTATAATTATCACCATGTTTAATTGGTTATTTTTTTTAGCTTATTTGAAAAAAATAAGGCTACTGCACTTAATAGCCTTAATTAAGCACAAACAATAACTTAAAAATAGTTTGTTAAGAATAATTCAGTAACTAGTGAGTAACTATTTTCTACAAAACAATTGTTTTTTGTGAATAAAGTCATGTTTTTATTAACGTATAGTTAAATGTATAGGATAGTAAAATGATACCTCAATGTGTCCAAGAAGTTTTCATATTTTCAGAGCCCAAGTGTCTTAGTTAAGACGTCTTTTCGATTTGATTAGTTTCAATTTCTTTTGATAGTTTGAGCACATTATATAAATCATGCAATCAACCAAACCTTGATATGAAATAAATAGACAAAAGCTCAAAAGAATTTAGCAGAAAATGAGTCCTGGTTTAATCCTGGTTAAATCCTCAGATACGTCCTTGGGTTAGTTCAAGTTTACTCTTATTTAGTGTTTTTTTTTTTTTTTTTTTTTTTTTAAGGCTCTATCAATTTTTCAGATATAAATAAGTTCTATTTTGCTCATTTTTACACATAAAACGCCTTGTTTCCATGCGAATAGCCGGCACAATGAAAAACGTCTCAAAATGTGTCCTTTAACCTGCTCAACAACAAACAAACCTGGCTGAATATGCATTCATTCTGTGGATGGTTACTGGGGTTCGCTTGCATACCAACAGCTCAAAATCTTTATCCCTGATGCATTGTGGGTAATGATGAGAGAGGGAGAGAAAGGCCTATAGAAATAGAGGCTGTAATTGCAGCCTGTGTCAGAATTCAATTTGCTGATTGTTTTGTTATGATTATAGTTGGAGAACGTCCACACCGTAAATAGATTACATTTAACACGCAGCGTTCAGGGCCTTACATCAGAAGCCCCAGTAATGACCTGACATTTCCATAATGGACACTATAACTACCATCCTCAATATTAGTCTAAGTTTTTTTTTCCATCCATATAGCGCTTGTCATTCCCGCTGCTCCTTCCTGCGACACACAAATCCACTGTTCCACTCGGAAAACTCATAATTCCTAAGCTCATTACAAAGGGTGAGAATTAAAAAGACGGCGTGCGTTCTTTGTACAATTTCCGGATCGGGAGCAGCCTACTTTCTGAAAGTCAAGAGCAGATTCAGTTCAGAAGAGTTCTTGTTTTAACTTTTACACTTTTTCCCAGGGCCGGTTCTGGGGATTTGATGGCCCACTGTCATTACATTATGGACATAACAATGGAACATTCTGTGGTAAAATAAAGGCTAAAATTCAAAGTGAAATTATTAATAAGAAATGAGGCGGCGTGGGGAGAAAAGTGACTCACTTATTAATCAGCATTTACATGTTGTTTATTTGAAATGAGACAAAGTTCCTATGTAAAAGGGGTTTGGACAGAAAATGTAAACAAATCGTAAGTTATTTCCTGTTTTCTGATTCACTTTAGATGTAATACAGTATTTTAACGCATACCCATTTTAACGCATACCCATTTGAATAGACTACACAGAATATTATGAATATAAAATTATATTATATAATTTATTTGACCAGGTCAAAGTTGTTGAATGCAGACTTGCATACTGTCAAAATACATCTATGTATATTTGAATTAGTGTTTATGTATGAGCTTCTCTGCTCCGTCCCCCGCATCACACCATGTGGCCCTTACAGACTTTACTCTCCTCTGTGCTGAAGCTCCATTAGGGCCGCTGCCACCCATTAGGGTGCCCTAAGGAGAAGTGCTCAGTGGGGGCCTGTCATGGAATTAGACAAACATGTCCTTGGGATGAGACATGCACCGATGCTATTCCTTAACACATAGAGAACACAATTCAACTTAGAATATGAAACGACACAGAAACATCAGACATTTGTGTGGCAATCTTGGGAGAAAACGCCGGGCTGTGTCAGCCAAGCCGTTGTAAGGAGCCTGGCTGACCTTCCTGCGTCTCACCCAGTTTTTTCCCATGCTGGTTGGTTTTATTAGATATTCTGGAATAGGCGGGTCACATTTCTCATTGGTCAGCCTCACATCAAGGCACTTGGTATTTTTCCGTAGAGATCAAGCCTGCAAGGGGGGGTGCAATTCCCCCCCTGGGGCAACATTCTTTGGCCCATCTTTACGACCCCTTCACAAATGCAGTTTGTCACACACGCGTTCTTCTCTTAGACTAATGATGCAGATAAAATATCACTATTATGCAGATAAAATACATCACAGAAATATAATCATATATTCAAATTTTATCACATTTCCCTCCTGTTTATCAAAGCATTAGTCTACTGTCTGACATGCCAAACATATTATTCTTTTCAGTTTTCAACATGTCTTTCATATTGGTGTTAAAATGATACTTTTACACTCAAAAAGTTAAGCACAGTTCTCAAACATTGAAAACACTCCTTTTCTCTCGGCCCACAACATGTCTACAGCATTACTGTCCTAAATTTTGAGTCAGATTGGTCAATCTCTGTAATTTGACAAACAGACAATTTATCTTGTCTATAATTTGTGCGGTGTGATGGGAAATATAGAAGTACAAGCGGAAAGCCCTCAAACCCGCTGCTCTCTGGTCAGTCAGTTCTCGTCAGGGACCTCTCTGGACACCCCAATAGAATCAAATACATAGTATCAGGTGCTACTGGAACCAGATTGTCCACTAACCTCTCGACCTTGACCCTGCGGTATGGTTCTGGGTGATGGTGATCTTTGTTCTGACCATGGCTGGCCACAAAAGGGATACATAGACACAACGTCCCACAAGTGTCCCCACACCACCATACGTCCTCGCTTGGTTTCTTAAGAGACCTTCTTCCGCTGCTCGCTTCGGTCACACCTATGACACATATGAACTGGTACATTTCCCATCTCAATTCATAATCTCATTAACATTGCATGTAGTTATGTTGTAGCAGATAAAAAAGGCACTCTTAGGTAGTGAAACAACTGTGGCTGTGGTGTAATATGCCATTGTGTTTCTTCAGCTACTGTCATGTCACTTGTACATTGTACATTATTACACATCATGCATTTCATAACCTTTCAAGTTGATCACTTATTTTCTTCCCTCTATTTTCCATTTCTGTGTATGTTGATCGATTGTCCCGATTGTCCCGTGCATAATACAGGTGTTCAGCACCCATATTACCGTCATCACTGTGATGATGATAACTCGTTGATTCTTTTTCGCAGAGTATGGTACTCTGCGCACCGTAGCCTCTGGCTCTCGTTCATCGTAGCAGAGTATAGTACTTTGCGTACTGTAGAATCTGTCTCCCGTCCATCGTAGCAAAGTATCGTACTCTACCGTAGACTCTGGACAAAACTCATACAAACGAAGTCCTGCGTCTGCGATGTTATGGATCTGCTTCTGTGTTGTCCAGACATTTCTCTCACTTTCCCATGAGAGCACCCATGTTCTTGTCCCTCCAATGGTCGGTGTGAGGACGACACGGTGTGGCTCCGTCCACCTTGCTCGTCCACCTGGCTCGTTCCTGTAAACACCACATCTCCAACACGTTCTGCTGTGGTGATAAACAAAGTCTTTTCGACAATTCAGTGTATTTCAAACAGTTTTCTTGTTTACAATTTTTTTTTAGTAATTATTGATTCGGAATATTTGTTTACACGTACATATCCCTCCTTTTTGAGATATGACTTTGCCCATTTCTCAAACTTCTATACAATTCTACATTTAAACAAAATTCAATAATCCAGATAGTTTACAACGTTCACTAATCAAGGAAGTAATCAAGGAAGAGATGGAATTGCATCTGTCTTCCACTCCGCAATGTCACCTCTTGACCTTTCACAGTTCAGTGGTCACATCCGTGGCTGAAACCCCCCTTCCACGGCGCTGGGCCCCCACCATGTGTGTCTGTAATCCGACCCTGCCAAACCTATCTGTTTTAACACCATTTGTTTCAAACTCTAAATGTTTCAAACTCTAAAAGTCTCAAACTCTAAATGTTTCAAACTATAAATGTCTCAAACTTTAAATGTTTCGTATCCACGTGTGCGCGCGTATGTATGTATGTATGTATGTGTGTGTGTGTGTGTGTGTGTGTGTGTGTGTGTATGTGTGTGTGTGTGTGTGTGTGTGTGTGTGTGCAATACAAATACATCAACTATAATAATTATCTCAATAATTCCCCCGTTGAGCTGGTCATAAGGGTCAGTTCACAACTTAGAATCCTTCATCACATAATTAACATAACATCTCCTCTGTGGGTGTGGCCTGTATAAGGTCACACATCTAATGTAATATGTTCTAATCTTTTATATGTGCTTCAGGTGAGTTTCAAATTCATTCTCTCACACCTGCTCATGTGGTGCTTTACAAACATTGTGTATTTGTTTGTTCTAGCAAGTCTATATGTGTATTAAAATAAAAAAAAATGATTCTAAACCTTCCCCTGGTTATAGTTTTCACTATCTTCAGGTAATCTGCGGGTCTCGTAAAATTTATTCTTCTGCATTACACTCCTCCCCCCGAGTCCGTCCTGACTCCGTCCTGAGTCCTGTAATGTTTAGTTCCTGTTATCACTGGTTTTCATAACTTCTATAGCGTCTAAATTTCGATGATATTGTCTTATTTAAATCTATTCAATTCTTGATTGAATCTCCACAATCCTTCAGGTGTTCACTTTAGAATGTCAAATTCTTTCCCTGTTAATGTTAACTTTTCCTATTACTCATCAGTCAACCCCCCCTGAGGTGGTGTTGCTGTTGATGTCCCTGTGATCCGTAAAGATAACAACATCTACTCCATCCTGAGTCCTCCAGATTCTTTGCCAGTCAATAGCCCCTTAATTTAATGACACAGTCATGTCTTTCCTGGAAGGGCATTGGACGTCACTCTCTCTCCCTCACTTACGTCTACATACGAGGTTTCCTCATGATAATACAAATAAATAAGTGACTGATATAACTTTTACTATCACTTTACTTATTGCCCGTTCTACTCCTATGTCCAAAAACATCAGTAGTCACTAATTTACCCATATTATCACTTCCCAGGCCTGTGCCTGAATTTGATTCTAAATTTAAAAACACTTCTGTCTTTTCGTCCTGTACTTTCATCCATTCATGCATTAAGTCCAAAAAATAAAACAAAACAAAACGTAGCTTTGTTCAGTGCACACAAAAAAACAAAACACAACTTTTGTCTTCTATGTCGGGGACAGGAAGTGTCCTGTCTGTGATCACATTCCCCAAAGAATTGGCCATCTATAAAAATCTGAATTCATCTTCATCTCTTATCAAGCTTAATGAAATCTTTATAATTGATTGTTGTCAATCAAAACAAAAACCCTAAATTTGTTCTACAGAGCTCTCAATACCAAAATTTAAAACCAGCTGGGTTTAGTTTTCCTTATTTCATCAGTTCAGAGCGTCCTCTGAGTGCTTTCCCTTCTCCTGCCTTGTTGACCCCCCTTATCTCCCCCTCTCTGCCACGTCATCTGAGCACACTGGAAGTCTCCCTCCAAAATCCTCTTATGACTTTTCCTTTTACAGTTTACAGCTTCTAGAGAAATAAACGTGGTGTTTAAGATTCACCCATGACTGCAAATTTTAGATCTCTCAGAATAACGCCTTGTGACCCTTGTATGATTAATTGTGATTCACACTTGTTAGTTAATCACTTATTAATCCTCATTCCCACATTCACACTTCTCTCTTACTTACTTCGCTCGTGCACAGCGCTTACATTCACTCATCTTTATGTCAGTAACAACTCGGCATAAGGCTTCATTACTTGCTTTCGGTGAGAAACTTAGTGGTGAGCAATTTAACTCCTTTATGTGTGTATCTACACAAAGCCAACCCCCAAAATATTTCCTCAGTAACATCAAACTGGGCATTTCCTCAGTAACACCTAACTGGGCATTTCCTCAGTAATACCTAACTGGGCATAAAAGCCTATAATATTTTTTCCAGTAAATATCAAACTAATGCATAAAACGTTTTATGGCTAACTCTTTTTCACACACAAAGTTTTGTCTGACCTTCTTCGTCGCCTGTGTTCTCCTGCTGCTTCGAAACGACGCGCTCTCCTCGCGGAGAATGAGGTGCGATGGGCGGCCACGGGGAAAAGTGGACTTCCTTTAGCTGTGCACAGACTTCACCGATTCACCCATCAATCTCCGCGAAGGGCAGCTGGTCGTCCGGCTCGATAGGACCAGAAAATGTCAAGAAATCAGACATACACCAGATGCTATTCCTTAACACATAGAGAACACAATTCAACTTAGAATATGAAACGACACAGAAACATCAGACATTTGTATGGCATGCATGGGAGAAAACGCTGGGCTGATCACGCAAGCTGTGGTAAGCAGCCTGCGTGATCCTCCTGCGTCTCACCCAGTTTTTTCCCATGCTGGTTGGTTTTATTAGATATTCTGGAATAGGCGGGTCACATTTCTCATTGGTCAGCCTCACATCAAGGCACTTGGTATTTTTCCGTAGAGATAAAGCCTGCAAGGGGGGGTGCAACTCCCCCCCCGGGGCAACATTCTTTGGCCCATCTTTACGACCCCTTCACAAATGCAGTTGGTCACACACCCGTTCTTCTCTTAGACTAATGATGCAGATAAAATATCACTATTATGCAGATAAAATACATCACAGAAATATAATCATATATTCACATTTTATCACAGGGCCCCAACCCACTTTGAACTTGAGGGGTTTGATGTCTGTAATAGAACCTTAAGGTGACTATATCTGTTATTCTGTTATATTCTTAATAAATGTAATTTAGTAAATATGGCATAACCATAATCGTTTTTTTTTTACTCTTTTAGTTAAAATAATATATTATTTTTCCATGAACATAATATGGATGGTAAATTTTTTTGTTTTGTTTTTCTGCCCATTTTGTACACATAATCGAAAGACTTAAGAGTATCCATCATGGCTTTATAGATTTGTGTGCTATTCTACTGATGGCCATTAGGATTTATCTCTCTCCAGATATCTACCCCAATATTATGTATTAATTTGCTTTATTTATTATTCATAGATTTACCAGTTCTTTGTGAGTTTGAGACATTTAAAATAGGGTGAATATGCAAGTTCCAGTCATCCCTGTTAAGGGTTCCCTCAGAGTGGTTTGCAATCAGATCCATAACTTTAGTATAGAAAGTGAGGTCTCTTCCTGGAGGAGAATGCACATAATCAAAGTAAACACACTTCTATTAATAGTTTCTTTGACCAGTACAAATCAAAACTCTGATCAAAGACTTGAGATCAATATGGCCACTCCCCTCTTTTGTTTGTCCCAGTATGAGGAATAGTGAAGTTTGTTTTAGCCAATTTTAGTTCATTTTTTTATCTTTTAAGTCATTTAAATGGGTTTCTTGTAGGTATAAAATATATATTTTCTCATCTTTGTTAGTATCTTTGACAGCGTAGATGGACTGGACTGGTATGCTATGCTATTAACATTAAAAGATGCTATTATTATTTAGATGTCATTGTATTAACCATGTTGAAATAATTATTCTAAATCTGATTTTGTTACACAGCTCTTTGGTCAAACACAAAACACTAACACCACAACAACAGAACACAACATAACAAACAAAATGCCTTAAAAAACATGCAAGAGCCTGACCCAAAATGGGATCAGAGGATGGGGGTAACCATTTACTTGGTTAAAAAAGGCCCTCTGGTACAGTCGATACAACATTGGGCAAATGCCTCTACTACAGTCCAGGTTTTTCATTGAAACTAATGGGAAAAAGGGGGGAATGTCAAATTGCTCAGGGGTTAGGCAGTGTATCTGCAAATGTCGATGCCTCCTCCAGTGTGCTATATCGTTTTCTGTTTCCATCCACATTGAGCCTTTGCATTGTGGTATAAAGCAGAGTAGTCCATTGTTCTGTCTCAGGCCATACCTCACTTGGTCAAATGCTCTGTGTTTTTTGACCTCTCTCGACGTCTAGATGCTGCCATGACATGCTGTTTATCACTGACATTGTGGAACTTCAGTATAATAGTTCCGGGTCAGCTTGGTAGCCAGGCTAGCCATGCTACAACTAAGTGAACTAGCCTGGTTCTGTGTTTCTGATTTGTTGAAGTTGTGAGATGGTCTGTTGGACCGCAGCCCAACAGACCTGACTAAACAACCCAACCAAGATGTTTTCAACAACAATCATTCAATTTCCTGTATTATGGTGTTTTTAGATGCAATATTATCAGCATCTTGAGGGCCCCCCAGAGTCACCCGAAACCTTTCTCCTGCTCTTCTGCAGAACAGATACAGGCTCCAGAAAACACTACAGGCAGCAAAACTATTGACCCTTTCTGTTGCAGTTATGAAATCATAATTTAGAAATGAATAAGAAGGTAAACCACTTTGGCTTCAGCAGTGTCAGCTCGGTGCTTCGCCGTGCCAGCTGGACAATTCACACGTCTTGCTTCATTTTCTCATTTTCACGGTTTCTAATGGAATATGAGGCCAATTTTCATCAGCTAAAGACTGTTTTGCTCCTTGTGGTTCATAGAATACATCTGCAGCTCAAAACTGTCCCCAGCTGTGCCCCGGATCGTCTGTTTGTTTAAACTGTGGCTTGTAGCGGCCCCTGTGCTACTCAAACTCACTATGGAGAGAGGAGACACTCGAGTCTTAGTTTGAAGTGATAACTAAAAAAAGAACTAAAAACAGACTATGCTTACTGAAGGCTCATTGCTTCATTGCAAAAGGAGTCATTCAATCCAAACTTGCTGGTCAGGTTGGGGCCCCCCGAGTACTTCATTTAATGCTTGTGGTATGTGCGTAATGGGAGCTACTGCTAATTATTTTGTTTCACTTTAACCTTTCTTGCCTGTACGTATGCATTGTAGAAAAAAATCAGTTTTATCATCTAGACTGCCTATGCGCTTTAGTTTTTTGTGAACAAGTTTTAGCGTTGAGCAGTGCCGCAGTGCGTCTTAACTGCTTTTTCACAGTTTTGAAGTGAATATGAGTCATATTCTTGTCAAATCAAGAGTGTTTTATTGCTTGAGAACACATCTGTGGAGTTGAAACACTTCCAACTGTGCTCCTGACCAGCCTGTGTGTGTGTTTGCTCCACCTGTGAGAGGGCGACACACTCCACTCCCCATTAGGAACGATCAGAATCAGGACGTTTATTGCCATTGTCAGTGAAAATAATTCCCAAACTAGGAACTTATTTTGGCATCAAGGTGCAACATACCACAATGAATAATAATAGTGGCAAAATATGTTTAAAAGGGCTTGCATAAAACAGACTTGGCTCTGTTTATGAATGACGCTATTATGCAGCTTGCCATTATTTTTTTACAGTGTGCAGGTTACACCCGGGAGTTTGTTTGTGCCACGGCCCCGCCCTGCAGTTTCCTCTCAGTGACTCTCAGAAGATCCCATTGTCCTCCAGTTTAAGGAGTTCAGATCACGAGGATGGACCAGGCACGCTGCACTTACCACTTGTGTAAACATTTTTTTTTTTTTAAATGAGACCAGATAAAGAACCAGTTTGACATTCTGAAAATACACAATACAAAATACATGAAAGCTGCTTGATCTAAACCATTATATAATATATCCTTGCTCTGTACAGGCTCATTCATGCAACACATTCAAACCAGGCAAGGGCACACACCTACAACTGTTTAAATGAGATTGTGCAATTATAAAAGCTCATTTTCACAGAAGAACTTTTTGAAACTGGAAAGTTGTGGACCTAATGTTATTCAGAAATAACATTGCAGAGCTTGTTTCAGTTATAATTAGATTAAACCAAAGCCAAAACTACAGTCTCTGCTTCACAATAGTCCAGCCAATTGTTTGAATTCCAGCCTGTATCATGTTAAACCTCCATTTGAGTTGTTTTTTTAACTGTACCATGTTGGAATGTTGGCTCTTGAGTTGGGGTTTATTTATTAAGGCCATGTTTGAATAAAATGTCATCAATCGTCTACCTGTCAGTTCAGTTCTCCAAATTCTTGCCTTCCGGTGGTACTTTTTGTATTTCGTAACTCTAATCCCTTTCACTGCTCAAACCGCTTAAAAAGAGGACACATAATATGCAAATTTACCTTTAAACATGATTAAACATGCCTGGAGTTGTATGAAACGTCATTCTTCTCTGCTCTTTTACCGGATCTCACAAAAACACTTAAAAAAATATATAAATACTGTGATTTCAAAGATATGGTTTGCTGTTTTTGAGTCTGGTGAAGAACATTTAAGGGAAGTGATACAAACCGAAGCAAAAGTAGTATTTAAAAAAAAAAATGGAATAGTATGAGATTGGTAAAGGTGAAATCCCTCTTTAAAGGTGTTTCTGTTGGGCTGGTTTTGTTAAGCCGCCTGGTCTTTGCACAGCAGCAGTGTCAGAGCTGGCAGTCACTCCACTTGGCCCCAGCGCCTCGGCTCCGTCCCATAATAGATCCTGGAAGATAGTCAACCTCTAATATCACCCAACGCATCTGAACCTCAGCCAGGGAGAGGGAGAGGGGCAGAGGGAGAGGGGGGAAGAGAAAGAACTGTGAAGACTGGACTGAGATGGGGAGGAGAGGAAGAGAAGGAAAGAGGGAGGAAGGAACAAACAGAGGGATCAGTTTTAACCTTGTCACACATTAGAAATAAAATGTATTATTAAGAGAGGAAGAGGTGGAGAGAGAGAAGGTGCAAAGAAAGGGAGAGGGGAAGAAGAGCAGAAAATGGAGCAAGAAAGAGAGGAGGGGGGTGAGAGAGAGGGATAGCGAGAGAGAGGTGAAGAGTATATGGAGAGAGGGAGAGAAGGATAGAGAAAGAGGGATAAAAGTGAAGGGAAGAGAAAAGGGGAGAAAGGAAGGGACAGACAAAATAAGAAGAGAGAGGGAGAGAAAAATGATGGGGGTAAGTGAAAAATAAAGATAAAGAGAGAGGATATGAAGGGAGGGAAAGAGAGTAGAAAAGGAGCATGAAAAAGAGAAGGGCTGAATGATAGCTGAAGAGAAGGATGGGATAAAGAAACAGAGAAAAGGGAGGGATAAGGAGGGAGGGATAGACATAGGGAAGTAAAGGTTCGAGAGAGACTGTGGGTAAGTGAAAGAGAGCGAGATTCGGAGGGAGAAATGGGGAGTGAGAGGGGGAAAAACAGGGAGTAATAAGGAGAGAGAGAAGACAGAAAGAGAAGAGAGAGGGAGAAAGAGGGGAAGGAAAGAGAGTGAGATGTGTGACAGAAGGAGAAGTGGATGAAGAAAGAGGGACAAAGAGAGAGGGAGGGACGGACAGAGGGAGTAGAGAGAGGAAGGGAAAAGATGGAGGGAGATAGGGTAATTGAAAGAGAGAAGGATGGAGAGAGGGATGAGAAAGGGGGAGAGAGAGAAAGAAGGGGGACAGATGGAGAAGGAAGAGAGAGGGATTGAGAGAGTGAGAGGTGAGATATACAGCAATGGGACTGGGAGAAGGATGGATAGAATCGAGAAAGAGAGAGGAGGATGGGAGAGAGAAAGAGGGAGAATAAAAAGGGAGAGGGAAAAGAAAGTAAGAAGTGAGCAAGAAAGAGAGCTGAGTGAGAGGTTGGGGGTGAGCGTGAGGAAAGGAAAGAGGGAGAAAGAGAGAGAGAGAGCGCGTGTGAGAGGGGAGGGAGAAAGAAAGTAAGAGAGTACAAAAACAGGGAGTTGAGGATGCAAGGGAAGAAAAGGTGGAGAGAAATCGGGGATTGGTGAAATGAAAGCGGTGGAGGGAAAGAGCGAGAGAGTGAGACCTTGAGTGAGAGGGAAGAGACATTAAAGGAGGGAGAGAGAGCGACAGAGGTGATGAGGTTGCGTAACGTTCATTATCCCACTAACTGTTAGCTTTAGCATCCGTAGCTCGTTAGCGCATTTCCATGTGTTTCAATCAACGCGGCCAATTAGAGCGACGTGTCGTTACAGATGCACACCAAATTAGCATATGGAATGTGAGTGAGGAATGACACCGTTTTGCCATCAGAGGTTACTTGTACCAACTTTACTCTTAACAACTAAACAATGGTCTTTTCAGTTAATTAGCGATAGCGTTAGCTCATTGCCATCACTGCGCACCGGAGAAATGCTCCGCGGCTCAAACAGCAAGAACCCTCAAACAGGTGCAGCGCAGGTGAAAAGGAGAAGAAGAGCGTGTGATCGATATCGAGTTCACCGAGCAATTCTGACGGCGGCAGACAGTTAATTATGGTATCTAAGCACCACAGAAAACGCCATCTACAGAGAAACACCTTTGACTTTATGTTCAAGCGGCTCTATAGCGACTGCGATGAAGGGAACGTGGTAATCGAGTCCGTCTGTCATTATCTCAACGTGTTATCCATGTGAGAATGATAGTTCTACAGCACGTGTCACATCTTATTTAGTTATGTTTGAACAATAAGAAAAGTCAAGATGTCACTGTTTGATCTTTTATGTGGTGTATTTGTATTTGGAGTTTCCTTGGGAATAGTAAACACTTCGACACTTTGACATGATGTTATAAAATACCATGAGACATTTTCCCAACTAAATTCTTTCCCTTGAGAAGTTGTTATATGTTCCAATTCTTCAGCTGGCAAAAACATTTTCAAAATGACCTTCTCTTTCACACGTATTTTTGATAATATATATAAAAAATATAAGAAATAAATGTATAATATGTATTTTTAACCCTGCGATGAGCTGGCCCCTGTCCAGGCCCAAAGTCACTGGGATAGGCCCCTGTCACCTATGACCCCTATCGGGAACAAGCGGTAGAAGATGAATTCATGAATTTGAACATCATATTTAGTCAAGTGGCTGTGCAGATTATTACATTTGTATGATTAGAATAGACATATTATTCCCCTTTAAAGTTCTATTGTATATGCCTTATTGATATGTCTGATATATTTTCTGCTTGGTTTAATTTTCTGTAATAAAAACTCCTTCTTTGGAAGTATGAGTAAAAGTCCTGTTTCTTTATTGTTTGCTTTATCAAAATGATTCACCATCGGAAGTTGTTTTCAGCTCCAAATCCATATCTGTAGCTCCCACACTTATTAATAATGCTGACATTAAACAGGAGGAGTCATACAAGTATTTGGGCTTCATGATCGACTCACAATAATCATGGAAACATCACATTGACTTCTGTAAAAAGACCAAGAAGAGAATATATTTCCTCCATCGCCTCAGGGCATTCTGCTGTTCTTATGCTCCATCATCCTCAGCGTGCTGCAGTACTGTAGTACTATAGTACTGCACCACACAGCAGTACTGTAGTACTATAGTACTGCACCACACAGCAGTACTGTAGTACTATAGTACTGCACCACACAGCAGTACTGTAGTACTATAGTACTGCACCACACAGCAGTACTGTAGTACTATAGTACTGCACCACACAGCAGTACTGTAGTACTGTAGTACTGCACCACACAGCAGTACTGTAGTACTGTAGTACTGCACCACACAGCAGTACTGTAGTACTATAGTACTGCACCACACAGCAGTACTGTAGGACTATAGTACTGCACCACACAGCTGTACTATAGTACTATAGTACTGTACTATAGTACTGCACCACACAGCAGTACTGTAGTACTATAGTACTGCACAACACAGAAGTACTGAAGTACTGTAGTACTGCACCACACAGCAGTACTGTAGTACTGTAGTACTGCACCACACAGCAGTACTGTAGTACTATAGTACTGAACCACACAGCAGTACTGTAGGACTATAGTACTGCACCACACAGCTGTACTATAGTACTATAGTACTGTACTATAGTACTGCACCACACAGCAGTACTGTAGTACTATAGTACTGCACCACACAGCAGTACTGTAGTACTATAGTACTGTACTATAGTACTGCACCACACAGCAGTACTGTAGTACTATAGTACTGCACCACACAGCAGTACTGTAGTACTGTAGTACTGCACCAAACAGCAGTACTGTAGTACTGTAGTACTGCACCACACAGCAGTACTGTAGTACTATAGTACTGCACCACACAACAGTACTGTAGTACTATAGTACTGCACCACACAGCAGTACTGTAGTACTGTAGTACTGCACCACACAGCAGTACTGTAGTACTATAGTACTGCACCACACAGCAGTACTGTAGTACTATAGTACTGCACCAAACAGCAGTACTGTAGTACTGTAGTACTGCACCACACAGCAGTACTGTAGTACTGTAGTACTGCACCACACAGCAGTACTGTAGTACTATAGTACTGCACCACACAGCAGTACTGTAGGACTATAGTACTGCACCACACAGCTGTACTATAGTACTGTACTATAGTACTGCACCGCACAGCAGTACTGTAGTACTATAGTACTGCACCACACAGCAGTACTGTAGTACTAAAGTACTGTACTATAGTACTGCACCACACAGCAGTACAGTAGTACTATAGTACTGCACCACACAGCAGTACTGTAGTACTATAGTACTGCACCACACAGCAGTACTGTAGTACTATAGTACTGTACTATAGTACTGCACCACACAGCAGTACTGTAGTACTATAGTACTGCACCACACAGCAGTACTGTAGGACTATAGTACTGCACCACACAGCTGTACTATAGTACTGTACTATAGTACTGCACCACACAGCAGTACTGTAGTACTATAGTACTGCACCACACAGCAGTACTGTAGTACTAAAGTACTGTACTATAGTACTGCACCACACAGCAGTACAGTAGTACTATAGTACTGCACCACACAGCAGTACTGTAGTACTATAGTACTGCACCACACAGCAGTACTGTAGTACTATAGTACTGTACTATAGTACTGCACCACACAGCAGTACTCTAGTACTATAGTACTGCACCACACAGCAGTACTGTAGTACTGTGGTACTGCACCATATAGCAGTACTGTAGTACTATAGTACTGCACCACACAGCAGTACTGTAGTACTATAGTACTGCATCACACAGCAGTACTGTAGTACTGTGGTACTGCACCATATAGCAGTACTGTAGGACTATAGTACTGCACCACACAGCTGTACTATAGTACTATAGTACTGTACTATAGTACTGCACCACACAGCAGTACTGTAGTACTATAGTACTGCACCACACAGCAGTACTGTAGTACTATAGTACTGTACTATAGTACTGCACCACACAGCAGTACTGTAGTACTATAGTACTGCACCACACAACAGTACTGTAGTACTATAGTACTGCACCACACAGCAGTACTGTAGTACTGTAGTACTGCACCACACAGCAGTACTGTAGTACTATAGTACTGCACCACACAGCAGTACTGTAGTAATATAGTACTGCACCAAACAGCAGTACTGTAGTACTGTAGTACTGCACCACACAGCAGTACTGTAGTACTGTAGTACTGCACCACACAGCAGTACTGTAGTACTATAGTACTGCACCACACAGCAGTACTGTAGGACTATAGTACTGCACCACACAGCTGTACTGTAGTACTATAGTACTGCACCACACAGCAGTACTGTAGTACTATAGTACTGTACTATAGTACTGCACCACACAGCAGTACTGTAGTACTATAGTACTGCACCACACAGCAGTACTGTAGTACTATAGTACTGTACTATAGTACTGATCCCCACAGCAGTACTGTAGTACTATAGTACTGCACCACACAGCAGTACTGTAGTACTATAGTACTGCACCACACAGCAGTACTGTAGTACTATAGTACTGTACTATAGTACTGCACCACACAGCAGTACTGTAGTACTATAGTACTGCACCACACAGCAGTACTGTAGTACTATAGTACTGTACTATAGTACTGCACCACACAGCAGTACTGTAGTACTATAGTACTGCACCACACAGCAGTACTGTAGTACTGTGGTACTGCACCATATAGCAGTACTGTAGTACTATAGTACTGCACCACACAGCAGTACTGTAGTACTGTAGAACTGCACCACACAGCAGTACTGTAGTACTATAGTACTGCATCACACAGCAGTACTGTAGTACTGTGGTACTGCACCATATAGCAGTACTGTAGTACTATAGTACTGCACCACACAGCAGTACTGTAGTACTATAGTACTGTACCACACAGTAGTACTGTAGTACTGTAGTACTGCACCACACAGCAGTACTGTAGTACTACAGTACTGCACCACACAGCAGTACTGTAGTACTATAGTACTGCACCACACAGCAGTACTGTAGTACTACAGTACGGCACCACACAGCAGTACTGTAGTACTATAGTACTGCACCACACAGCAGTACTGTAGTACTATAGTACGGCACCACACAGCAGTACTGTAGTACTGTAGTACTGCCCCATACAGCAGTACTGTAGTGCTGTAGTACTGCCCCACACAGCAGTACTGTAGTACTGTAGTTCTGCCCCACACAGCAGTACTGTAGTACTGTAGTACTGCAACATACATCAGTACTGTAGTACTGCCCCACACAGCAGTACTGTAGTACTGTAGTACTGCACCATACAGGTGTACTGTAGTACTGCCTCACACAGCAGTACTGTAGAGCTGTAGTACTGCACCATACAGCAGTACTGTAGTACTGTAGTACTGCACCACACAGCAGTACTGTAGTACTATATTACTGCACCACACAGCTGTACTGTAGTACTGCACCACACAGCTGTACTGTAGTACTGCTCCACACAGCAGTACTGTAGTACTGCCCCACACAGTAGTACTGTAGTACTGCACCACACAGCAGTACTGTAGTACTATATTACTGCACCACACAGCAGTACTGTAGGACTATAGTACTTCCCCACACAGCTGTACTATAGTACTGCCCCACACAGCTGTACTATAGTACTGCCCCACACAGCTGTACTATAGTACTGCCCCACACAGCAGTACTGTAGTACTGCACCACACAGCAGTACTGTAGTACTGCCCCACACAGCAGTACTGTAGTACTATAGTACTGCACCACACAGCAGTACTGTAGTACTATAGTACTGTACTATAGTACTGCACCACACAGCAGTACTGTAGCACTATAGTACTGCACCACACAGCAGTACTGTAGTGCTGTAGTACTGCACCAAACAGCAGTACTGTAGTACTGTAGTACTGCACCACACAGCAGTACTGTAGTACTATAGTACTGCACCACACAACAGTACTGTAGTACTATAGTACTGCACCACACAGCAGTACTGTAGTACTGTAGTACTGCACCACACAGCAGTACTGTAGTACTATAGTACTGCACCACACAGCAGTACTGTAGTACTATAGTACTGCACCAAACAGCAGTACTGTAGTACTGCACCACACAGCAGCACTGTAGTACTGTAGTACTGCACCACACAGCAGTACTGTAGTACTATAGTACTGCACCACACAGCAGTACTATAGGACTATAGTACTGCACCACACAGCTGTACTATAGAACTGTACTATAGTACTGCACCAAACAGCAGTACTGTAGTACTATAGTACTGCACCACACAGCAGTACTGTAGTACTATAGTACTGTACTATAGTACTGCACCACACAGCAGTACAGTAGTACTATAGTACTGCACCACACAGCAGTACTGTAGTACTATAGTACTGCACCACACAGCAGTACTGTAGTACTATAGTACTGTACTATAGTACTGCACCACACAGCAGTACTGTAGTACTATAGTACTGCACCACACAGCAGTACTGTAGTACTATAGTACTGTACTATAGTACTGCACCACACAGCAGTACTCTAGTACTATAGTACTGCACCACACAGCAGTACTGTAGTACTGTGGTACTGCACCATATAGCAGTACTGTAGTACTATAGTACTGCACCACACAGCAGTACTGTAGTACTGTAGTACTGCACCACACAGCAGTACTGTAGTACTATAGTACTGCATCAAACAGCAGTACTGTAGTACTGTGGTACTGCACCATATAGCAGTACTGTAGTACTATAGTACTGCACCACACAGCAGTACTGTAGTACTATAGTACTGCACCACACAGCAGTACTGTAGGACTATAGTACTGCACCACACAGCAGTACTGTAGTACTATAGTACTGCACCACACAGCAGTACTGTAGTACTATAGTACTGTACTATAGTACTGCACCACACAGCAGTACTGTAGTACTATAGTACTGCACCACACAGCAGTACTGTAGTACTGTAGTACTGCACCAAACAGCAGTACTGTAGTACTGTAGTACTGCACCACACAGCAGTACTGTAGTACTATAGTACTGCACCACACAACAGTACTGTAGTACTATAGTACTGCACCACACAGCAGTACTGTAGTACTGTAGTACTGCACCACACAGCAGTACTGTAGTACTATAGTACTGCACCACACAGCAGTACTGTAGTACTATAGTACTGCACCAAACAGCAGTACTGTAGTACTGTAGTACTGCACCACACAGCAGTACTGTAGTACTGTAGTACTGCACCACACAACAGTACTGTAGTACTATAGTACTGCACCACACAGCAGTACTGTAGGACTATAGTACTGCACCACACAGCTGTACTGTAGTACTATAGTACTGCACCACACAGCAGTACTGTAGTACTATAGTACTGTACTATAGTACTGCACCACACAGCAGTACTGTAGTACTATAGTACTGCACCACACAGCAGTACTGTAGTACTATAGTACTGCACCACACAGCAGTACTGTAGTACTATAGTACTGCACCACACAGCAGTACTGTAGTACTATAGTACTGTACTATAGCACTGCACCACACAGCAGTACTGTAGTACTGTAGTACTGCCCCACACAGCAGTACTGTAGTACTGTAGTACTGCAACATACATCAGTACTGTAGTACTGCCCGACACAGCAGTACTGTAGTACTGTAGTACTGCACCATACAGCAGTACTGTAGTACTGCCTCACACAGCAGTACTGTAGAGCTGTAGTACTGCACCATACAGCAGTACGGTAGTACTGTAGTACTGCACCACACAGCAGTACTGTAGTACTATATTACTGCACCACACAGCTGTACTGTAGTACTGCACCACACAGCTGTACTGTAGTACTGCTCCACACAGCAGTACTGTAGTACTGCCCCACACAGTAGTACTGTAGTACTGCACCACACAGCAGTACTGTAGTACTATATTACTGCACCACACAGCAGTACTGTAGGACTATAGTACTTCCCCACACAGCTGTACTATAGTACTGCCCCACACAGCTGTACTATAGTACTGCCCCACACAGCAGTACTGTAGTACTGCCCCACACAGCTGTACTATAGTACTGCCCCACACAGCAGTACTGTAGTACTGCACCACACAGCAGTACTGTAGTACTGCCCCACACAGCAGTACTGTAGTACTGCCCCACACAGCAGTACTGTAATGCTGTAGTACTGCCCCACACAGCAGTAGTGTAGTACTGCCCCACACAGCAGTACTGTAGTACCGTAGTACTGCACCATACAGCAGTACTGTAGTACTGCCCACCACAGCAGTACTGTAGTACTGCCCCACACAGCAGTACTGTAGTACCGCCCCACACAGTAGCACTGTAGTACTGCACCACACAGCAGTACTGTAGTACTATATTACTGCACCACACAGCAGTACTGTAGTACTGCCCCACACAGCTGTACTGTAGTACTGCACCACACAGCAGTACTGTAGTACTATATTACTGCACCACACAGCAGTACTGTAGTACTGCCCCACACAGCAGTACTGTAGTACTATATTACTGCACCACACAGCAGTACTGTAGTACTGTAGTACTGCCCCACACAGCTGTACTGTAGTACTGCCCCACACAGCAGTACTGTAGTACTGCCCCACACAGCAGTAGTGTAGTACTGCACCACACAGCAGTACTGTAGTACTATATTACTGCACCACACAGCAGTACTGTAGTACTGTAGTACTGCCCAACAGAGCTGTACTGTAGTACTGCCCCACACAGCAGTACTGTAGTACTGCCCCACACAGCAGTACTGTAGTACTGCACTACACAGCAGTACTGTAGTACTGCACCACACAGCAGTAATGTAGTACTATAGTACTGCACCACACAGCAGTACTGTAGGACTATAGTACTGCACCACACAGCTGTACTGTAGTACTATAGTACTGCACCACACAGCAGTACTGTAGTACTGCACTACACAGCAGTACTGTAGTACTGCACCACACAGCAGTACTGTAGTACTATAGTACTGCACCACACAGCAGTACTGTAGTACTATAGTACTGCACCACACAGCAGTACTGTAGTACTATAGTACTGTACTATAGTACTGCACCACACAGCAGTACTGTAGTACTATAGTACTGCACCACATAGCAGTACTGTAGTACTATAGTACTGCACTACACAGCAGTACTGTAGTACTATAGTACTGTACTATAGTACTGCACCACACAGCAGTACTGTAGTACTATAGTACTGCACCACACAGCAGTACTGTAGTACTGTGGTACTGCACCATATAGCAGTACTGTAGTACTATAGTACTGCACCACACAGCAGTACTGTAGTACTGTAGTACTGCACCACACAGCAGTACTGTAGTACTATAGTACTGCATCACACAGCAGTACTGTAGTACTGTGGTACTGCACCATATAGCAGTACTGTAGTACTATAGTACTGCACCACACAGCAGTACTGTAGTACTATAGTACTGCACCACACAGCAGTACTGTAGTACTGTAGTACTGCACCACACAGCAGTACTGTAGTACTACAGTACTGCACCACACAGCAGTACTGTAGTACTGTAGTACTGCACCACACAGCAGTACTGTAGTACTATAGTACTGCACCACACAGCAGTACTGTAGGACTATAGTACTGCACCACACAGCTGTACTGTAGTACTATAGTACTGCACCACACAGCAGTACTGTAGTACTATAGTACTGTACTATAGTACTGCACCACACAGCAGTATTGTAGTACTATAGTACTGCACCACACAGCAGTACTGTAGTACTATAGTACTGTACTATAGTACTGCACCACACAGCAGTACTGTAGTACTATAGTACTGCACCACACAGCAGTACTGTAGTACTATAGTACTGCACCACACAGCAGTACTGTAGTACTATAGTACTGTACTATAGTACTGCACCACACAGCAGTACTGTAGTACTATAGTACTGTACTATAGTACTGCACCACACAGCAGTACTGTAGTACTATAGTACTGCACCACACAGCAGTACTGTAGTATTGTGGTACTGCACCATATAGCAGTACTGTAGTACTATAGTACTGCACCACACAGCAGTACTGTAGTACTGTAGTACTGCACCACACAGCAGTACTGTAGTACTATAGTACTGCATCACACAGCAGTACTGTAGTACTGTGGTACTGCACCATATAGCAGTACTGTAGTACTATAGTACTGCACCACACAGCAGTACTGTAGTACTATAGTACTGCACCACACAGCAGTACTGTAGTACTGTAGTACTGCACCACACAGCAGTACTGTAGTACTACAGTACTGCACCACACAGCAGTACTGTAGTACTATAGTACTGCACCACACAGCAGTACTGTAGTACTACAGTACGGCACCACACAGCAGTACTGTAGTACTATAGTACTGCACCGCACAGCAGTACTGTAGTACTATAGTACGGCACCACACAGCAGTACTGTAGTACTATAGTACTGCACCACACAGCAGTACTGTAGTACTATAGTACTGCACCACACAGCAGTACTGTAGTACTGTAGTACTGCCCCACACAGCAGTAATGTAGTGCTGTAGTACTGCCCCACACAGCAGTACTGTAGTACTGTAGTTCTGCCCCACACAGCAGTACTGTAGTACTGTAGTACTGCACCACACAGCAGTACTGTAGTACTATAGTACTGCACCACACAGCAGTACTGTAGGACTATAGTACTGCACCACACAGCTGTACTATAGTACTATAGTACTGTACTATAGTACTGCACCACACAGCAGTACAGTAGTACTATAGTACTGCACCACACAGCAGTACTGTAGTACTGTGGTACTGCACCATATAGCAGTACTGTAGTACTATAGTACTGCACCACACAGCAGTACTGTAGTACTATAGTACTGCACCACACAGCAGTACTGTAGGACTATAGTACTGCACCACACAGCTGTACTGTAGAACTATAGTACTGCACCACACAGCAGTACTGTAGTACTATAGTACTGTACTATAGTACGGCACCACACAGCAGTACTGTAGTGCTGTAGTACTGCCCCACACAGCAGTACTGTAGTACTGTAGTTCTGCCCCACACAGCAGTACTGTAGTACTGTAGTACTGCAACATACATCAGTACTGTAGTACTGCCCCACACAGCAGTACTGTAGTACTGTAGTACTGCACCACACAGCAGTACTGTAGTACTGTAGTACTGCACCAAACAGCAGTACTGTAGTACTGTAGTACTGCACCACACAGCAGTACTGTAGTACTATAGTACTGCACCACACAGCAGTACTGTAGGACTATAGTACTGCACCACACAGCTGTACTATAGTACTGTACTATAGTACTGCACCACACAGCAGTACTGTAGTACTATAGTACTGCACCACACAGCAGTACTGTAGTACTATAGTACTGTACTATAGTACTGCACCACACAGCAGTACTGTAGTACTATAGTACTGCACCACACAGCAGTACTGTAGTACTATAGTACTGCACCACACAGCAGTACTGTAGTACTATAGTACTGTACTATAGTACTGCACCACACAGCAGTACTGTAGTACTATAGTACTGCACCACACAGCAGTACTGTAGTACTATAGTACTGTACTATAGTACTGCACCAAACAGCAGTACTGTAGTACTATAGTACTGCACCACACAGCAGTACTGTAGTACTGTGGTACTGCACCATATAGCAGTACTGTAGTACTATAGTACTGCACCACACAGCAGTACTGTAGTACTGTAGTACTGCGCCACACAGCAGTACTGTAGTACTATAGTACTGCATCACACAGCAGTACTGTAGTACTGTGGTACTGCACCATATAGCAGTTCTGTAGTACTATAGTACTGCACCACACAGCAGTACTGTAGTACTATAGTACTGCACCACACAGCAGTACTGTAGTACTGTAGTACTGCACCACACAGCAGTACTGTAGTACTACTGTACTGCACCACACAGCAGTACTGTAGTACTATAGTACTGCACCACACAGCAGTACTGTAGGACTACAGTACGGCACCACACAGCAGTACTGTAGTACTATAGTACTGCACCACACAGCAGTACTGTAGTACTGTAGTACTGCCTCACACAGCAGTACTGTAGAGCTGTAGTACTGCACCATACAGCAGTACTGTAGTACTGTAGTACTGCACCACACAGCAGTACTGTAGTACTATATTACTGCACCACACAGCTGTACTGTAGTACTGCACCACACAGCTGTACTGTAGTACTGCTCCACACAGCAGTACTGTAGTACTGCCCCACACAGTAGTACTGTAGTACTATAGTACTGCACCACACAGCAGTACTGTAGTACTATAGTACTGTTCTATAGTACTGCACCACACAGCAGTACTGTAGTACTATAGTACTTCACCACACAGCAGTACTGTAGTACTGTAGTACTGCACCAAACAGCAGTACTGTAGTACTGTAGTACTGCACCACACAGCAGTACTGTAGTACTATAGTACTGCACCACACAACAGTACTGTAGTACTATAGTACTGCACCACACAGCAGTACTGTAGTACTGTAGTACTGCACCACACAGCAGTACTGTAGTACTATAGTACTGCACCACACAGCAGTACTGTAGTACTATAGTACTGCACCAAACAGCAGTACTGTAGTACTGTAGTACTGCACCACACAGCAGTACTGTAGTACTGTAGTACTGCACCACACAGCAGTACTGTAGTACTATAGTTCTGCACCACACAGCAGTACTGTAGGACTATAGTACTGCAACACACAGCTGTACTATAGTACTGTACTATAGTACTGCACCACGCAGCAGTACTGTAGTACTATAGTACTGAACCACACAGCAGTACTGTAGTACTATAGTACTGTACTATAGTACTGCACCACACAGCAGTACAGTAGTACTATAGTACTGCACCACACAGCAGTACTGTAGTACTGTGGTACTGCACCATATAGCAGTACTGTAGTACTATAGTACTGCACCACACAGCAGTACTGTAGTACTATAGTACTGCACCACACAGCAGTACTGTAGGACTATAGTACTGCACCACACAGCTGTACTATAGTACTATAGTACTGTACTATAGTACTGCACCACACAGCAGTACTGTAGTACTATAGTACTGCACCACACAGCAGTACTGTAGTACTATAGTACTGTACTATAGTACGGCACCACACAGCAGTACTGTAGTACTATAGTACTGCACCACACAGCAGTACTGTAGTACTATAGTACTGCACCACACAGCAGTACTGTAGTACTGTAGTACTGCCCCACACAGCAGTACTGTAGTGCTGTAGTACTGCCCCACACAGCAGTACTGTAGTACTGTAGTTCTGCCCCACACAGCAGTACTGTAGTACTGTAGTACTGCAACATACATCAGTACTGTAGTACTGCCCCACACAGCAGTACTGTAGTACTGTAATACTGCACCACACAGCAGTACTGTAGTACTGTAGTACTGCACCAAACAGCAGTACTGTAGTACTGTAGTACTGCACCACACAGCAGTACTGTAGTACTATAGTACTGCACCACACAGCAGTACTGTAGGACTATAGTACTGCACCACACAGCTGTACTATAGTACTGTACTATAGTACTGCACCACACAGCAGTACTGTAGTACTATAGTACTGCACCACACAGCAGTACTGTAGTACTATAGTACTGTACTATAGTACTGCACCACACAGCAGTACTGTAGTACTATAGTACTGCACCACACAGCAGTACTGTAGTACTATAGTACTGCACCACACAGCAGTACTGTAGTACTATAGTACTGTACTATAGTACTGCACCACACAGCAGTACTGTAGTACTATAGTACTGCACCACACAGCAGTACTGTAGTACTATAGTACTGTACTATAGTACTGCACCAAACAGCAGTACTGTAGTACTATAGTACTGCACCACACAGCAGTACTGTAGTACTGTGGTACTGCACCATATAGCAGTACTGTAGTACTATAGTACTGCACCACACAGCAGTACTGTAGTACTGTAGTACTGCGCCACACAGCAGTACTGTAGTACTATAGTACTGCATCACACAGCAGTACTGTAGTACTGTGGTACTGCACCATATAGCAGTACTGTAGTACTATAGTACTGCACCACACAGCAGTACTGTAGTACTATAGTACTGCACCACACAGCAGTACTGTAGTACTGTAGTACTGCACCACACAGCAGTACTGTAGTACTACTGTACTGCACCACACAGCAGTACTGTAGTACTATAGTACTGCACCACACAGCAGTACTGTAGGACTACAGTACGGCACCACACAGCAGTACTGTAGTACTATAGTACTGCACCACACAACAGTACTGTAGTACTGTAGTACTGCCTCACACAGCAGTACTGTAGAGCTGTAGTACTGCACCATACAGCAGTACTGTAGTACTGTAGTACTGCACCACACAGCAGTACTGTAGTACTATATTACTGCACCACACAGCTGTACTGTAGTACTGCACCACACAGCTGTACTGTAGTACTGCTCCACACAGCAGTACTGTAGTACTGCCCCACACAGTAGTACTGTAGTACTGCACCACACAGCAGTACTGTAGTACTATATTACTGCACCACACAGCAGTACTGTAGGACTATAGTACTGCACCACACAGCTGTACTATAGTACTATAGTACTGTACTATAGTACTGCACCACACAGCAGTACTGTAGTACTATAGTACTGCACCACACAGCAGTACTGTAGTACTATAGTACTGTACTATAGTACTGCACCACACAGCAGTACTGTAGTACTATAGTACTGCACCACAAAGCAGTACTGTAGTACTGTAGTACTGCACCAAACAGCAGTACTGTAGTACTGTAGTACTGCACCACACAGCAGTACTGTAGTACTGTAGTACTGCACCACACAACAGTACTGTAGTACTATAGTACTGCACCACACAGCAGTACTGTAGGACTATAGTACTGCACCACACAGCTGTACTATAGTACTGTACTATAGTACTGCACCACACAGCAGTACTGTAGTACTATAGTACTGCACCACACAGCAGTACTGTAGTACTATAGTACTGTACTATAGTACTGCACCACACAGCAGTACTGTAGTACTATAGTACTGCACCAAACAGCAGTACTGTAGTACTGTAGTACTGCACCACACAGCAGTACTGTAGTACTGTAGTACTGCACCACACAACAGTACTGTAGTAATATAGTACTGCACCACACAGCAGTACTGTAGGACTATAGTACTGCACCACACAGCTGTACTATAGTACTGTACTATAGTACTGCACCACACAGCAGTACTGTAGTACTATAGTACTGCACCACACAGCAGTACTGTAGTACTATAGTACTGTACTATAGTACTGCACCACACAGCAGTACTGTAGTACTATAGTACTGCACCACACAGCAGTACTGTAGTACTATAGTACTGCACCAAACAGCAGTTCTGTAGTACTGTAGTACTGCACCACACAGCAGTACTGTAGTACTGTAGTACTGCACCACACAACAGTACTGTAGTACTATAGTACTGCACCACACAGCAGTACTGTAGGACTATAGTACTGCACCACACAGCTGTACTATAGTACTGTACTATAGTACTGCACCACACAGCAGTACTGTAGTACTATAGTACTGCACCACACAGCAGTACTGTAGTACTATAGTACTGTACTATAGTACTGCACCACACAGCAGTACTGTAGTACTATAGTACTGCACCACACAGCAGTACTGTAGTACTATAGTACTGCACCACACAGCAGTACTGTAGTACTATAGTACTGCACCACACAGCGGTACTGTAGTACTGTGGTACTGCACCATATAGCAGTACTGTAGTACTATAGTACTGCACCACACAGCAGTACTGTAGTACTGTAGTACTGCGCCACACAGCAGTACTGTAGTACTATAGTACTGCATCACACAGCAGTACTGTAGTACTGTGGTACTGCACCATATAGCAGTACTGTAGTACTATAGTACTGCACCACACAGCAGTACTGTAGTACTATAGTACTGCACCACACAGCAGTACTGTAGTACTGTAGTACTGCACCACACAGCAGTACTGTAGTACTACTGTACTGCACCACACAGCAGTACTGTAGTACTATAGTACTGCACCACACAGCAGTACTGTAGGACTACAGTACGGCACCACACAGCAGTACTGTAGTACTATAGTACTGCACCACACAGCAGTACTGTAGTACTGTAGTACTGCCTCACACAGCAGTACTGTAGAGCTGTAGTACTGCACCATACAGCAGTACTGTAGTACTGTAGTACTGCACCACACAGCAGTACTGTAGTACTATATTACTGCACCACACAGCTGTACTGTAGTACTGCACCACACAGCTGTACTGTAGTACTGCTCCACACAGCAGTACTGTAGTACTGCCCCACACAGTAGTACTGTAGTACTGCACCACACAGCAGTACTGTAGTACTATATTACTGCACCACACAGCAGTACTGTAGGACTATAGTACTGCACCACACAGCTGTACTATAGTACTATAGTACTGTACTATAGTACTGCACCACACAGCAGTACTGTAGTACTATAGTACTGCACCACACAGCAGTACTGTAGTACTATAGTACTGTACTATAGTACTGCACCACACAGCAGTACTGTAGTACTATAGTACTGCACCACAAAGCAGTACTGTAGTACTGTAGTACTGCACCAAACAGCAGTACTGTAGTACTGTAGTACTGCACCACACAGCAGTACTGTAGTACTGTAGTACTGCACCACACAACAGTACTGTAGTACTATAGTACTGCACCACACAGCAGTACTGTAGGACTATAGTACTGCACCACACAGCTGTACTATAGTACTGTACTATAGTACTGCACCACACAGCAGTACTGTAGTACTATAGTACTGCACCACACAGCAGTACTGTAGTACTATAGTACTGTACTATAGTACTGCACAACACAGCAGTACTGTAGTACTATAGTACTGCACCAAACAGCAGTACTGTAGTACTGTAGTACTGCACCACACAGCAGTACTGTAGTACTGTAGTACTGCACCACACAACAGTACTGTAGTAATATAGTACTGCACCACACAGCAGTACTGTAGGACTATAGTACTGCACCACACAGCTGTACTATAGTACTGTACTATAGTACTGCACCACACAGCAGTACTGTAGTACTATAGTACTGCACCACACAGCAGTACTGTAGTACTATAGTACTGTACTATAGTACTGCACCACACAGCAGTACTGTAGTACTATAGTACTGCACCACACAGCAGTACTGTAGTACTATAGTACTGCACCAAACAGCAGTACTGTAGTACTGTAGTACTGCACCACACAGCAGTACTGTAGTACTGTAGTACTGCACCACACAACAGTACTGTAGTACTATAGTACTGCACCACACAGCAGTACTGTAGGACTATAGTACTGCACCACACAGCTGTACTATAGTACTGTACTATAGTACTGCACCACACAGCAGTACTGTAGTACTATAGTACTGCACCACACAGCAGTACTGTAGTACTATAGTACTGTACTATAGTACTGCACCACACAGCGGTACTGTAGTACTATAGTACTGCACCACACAGCAGTACTGTAGTACTATAGTACTGCACCACACAGCAGTACTGTAGTACTATAGTACTGTACTATAGTACTGCACCACACAGCAGTACTGTAGTACTATAGTACTGCACAACACAGCAGTACTGTAGTACTATAGTACTGTACTATAGTGCTGCACCAAACAGCAGTACTGTAGTACTATAGTACTGCACCACACAGCAGTACTGTAGTACTGTGGTACTGCACCATATAGCAGTACTGTAGTACTATAGTACTGCACCACACAGCAGTACTGTAGTACTGTAGTACTGCGCCACACAGCAGTACTGTAGTACTATAGTACTGCATCACACAGCAGTACTGTAGTACTGTGGTACTGCACCATATAGCAGTACTGTAGTACTATAGTACTGCACCACACAGCAGTACTGTAGTACTATAGTACTGCACCACACAGCAGTACTATAGTACTGTAGTACTGCACAACACAGCAGAACTGTAGTACTACTGTACTGCACCACACAGCAGTACTGTAGTACTATAGTACTGCACCACACAGCAGTACTGTAGGACTACAGTACGGCACCACACAGCAGTACTGTATTACTATAGTACTGCACCACACAGCAGTACTGTAGTACTATAGTACGGCACCACACAGCAGTACTGTAGTACTATAGTACTGCACCACACAGCAGTACTGTAGTACTATAGTACTGCACCACACAGCAGTACTGTAGTACTGTAGTACTGCCCCACACAGCAGTACTGTAGTGCTGTAGTACTGCCCCACACAGCAGTACTGTAGTACTGTAGTACTGCCCCACACAGCAGTACTGTAGTACTGTAGTACTGCAACATACATCAGTACTGTAGTACTGCCCCACACAGCAGTACTGTAGTACTGTAGTACTGCACCATACAGCAGTACTGTAGTACTGCCTCACACAGCAGTACTGTAGAGCTGTAGTACTGCACCATACAGCAGTACTGTAGTACTGTAGTACTGCACCACACAGCAGTACTGTAGTACTATATTACTGCACCACACAGCTGTACTGTAGTACTGCACCACACAGCTGTACTGTAGTACTGCTCCACACAGCAGTACTGTAGTACTGCCCCACACAGTAGTACTGTAGTACTGCACCACACAGCAGTACTGTAGTACTATATTACTGCACCACACAGCTGTACTGTAGTACTGCACCACACAGCTGTACTGTAGTACTGCTCCACACAGCAGTACTGTAGTACTGCCCCACACAGCTGTACTATAGTACCGCCCCACACAGCAGTACTGTAGTACTGCACCACACAGCAGTACTGTAGTACTGCCCCACACAGCAGTACTGTAGCACTGCCCCACACAGCAGTACTGTAATGCTGTAGTACTGCCCCACACAGCAGTACTGTAGTACTGCTCCACACAGCAGTACTATAGTACCGTAGTACTGCACCATACAGCAGTACTGTAGTACTGCCCCACACAGCAGTACTGTAGTGCTGTAGTACTGCACCACACAGCAGTACTGTAGTACTGTAGTACCGCACCACACAGCAGTACTGTAGTACTATATTACTGCACCACACAGCTGTACTGTAGTACTGTAGTACTGCACCACAGCTGTACTGTAGTACTGCCCCACACAGCAGTACTGTAGTACTGCCCCACGCAGCAGTACTGTAGTACCGCCCCACACAGTAGCACTGTAGTACTGCACCACACAGCAGTACTGTAGTACTGTATTACTGCACCACACAGCAGTACTGTAGTACTGCCCCACACAGCAGTACTGTAGTACTATATTACTGCACCACACAGCAGTACTGTAGTACTGTAGTACTGCCCCACACAGCTGTACTGTAGTACTATAGTACTGCACCACACAGCAGTACTGTAGGACTACAGTACGGCACCACACAGCAGTACTGTAGTACTATAGTACTGCACCACACAGCAGTACTGTAGTACTATAGTACGGCACCACACAGCAGTACTGTAGTACTATAGTACTGCACCACACAGCAGTACTGTAGTACTATAGTACTGCACCACACAGCAGTACTGTAGTACTGTAGTACTGCCTCACACAGCAGTACTGTAGAGCTGTAGTACTGCACCATACAGCAGTACTGTAGTACTGTAGTACTGCACCACACAGCAGTACTGTAGTACTATATTACTGCACCACACAGCTGTACTGTAGTACTGCACCACACAGCTGTACTGTAGTACTGCTCCACACAGCAGTACTGTAGTACTGCCCCACACAGTAGTACTGTAGTACTGCACCACACAGCAGTACTGTAGTACTATGTTACTGCACCACACAGCAGTACTGTAGGACTATAGTACTGCACCACACAGCTGTACTATAGTACTATAGTACTGTACTATAGTACTGCACCACACAGCAGTACTGTAGAACTATAGTACTGCACCACACAGCAGTACTGTAGTACTATAGTACTGTACTATAGTACTGCACCACACAGCAGTACTGTAGTACTATAGTACTGCACCACAAAGCAGTACTGTAATACTGTAGTACTGCACCAAACAGCAGTACTGTAGTACTGTAGTACTGCACCACACAGCAGTACTGTAGTACTATAGTACTGCACCACACAACAGTACTGTAGTACTATAGTACTGCACCACACAGCAGTACTGTAGTACTGTAGTACTGCACCACACAGCAGTACTGTAGTACTATAGTACTGCACCACACAGCAGTACTGTAGTACTATAGTACTGCACCAAACAGCAGTACTGTAGTACTGTAGTACTGCACCACACAGCAGTACTGTAGTACTGTAGTACTGCACCACACAACAGTACTGTAGTACTATAGTACTGCACCACACAGCAGTACTGTAGGACTATAGTACTGCACCACACAGCTGTACTATAGTACTGTACTATAGTACTGCACCACACAGCAGTACTGTAGTACTATAGTACTGCACCACACAGCAGTACTGTAGTACTATAGAACTGTACTATAGTACTGCACCACACAGCAGTACTGTAGTACTATAGTACTGCACCACACAGCAGTACTGTAGTACTATAGTACTGCACCACACAGCAGTACTGTAGTACTATAGTACTGTACTATAGTACTGCACCACACAGCAGTACTGTAGTACTATAGTACTGCACCACACAGCAGTACTGTAGTACTATAGTACTGTACTATAGTACTGCACCAAACAGCAGTACTGTAGTACTATAGTACTGCACCACACAGCAGTACTGTAGTACTGTGGTACTGCACCATATAGCAGTACTGTAGTACTATAGTACTGCACCACACAGCAGTACTGTAGTACTGTAGTACTGCGCCACACAGCAGTACTGTAGTACTATAGTACTGCATCACACAGCAGTACTGTAGTACTGTGGTACTGCACCATATAGCAGTACTGTAGTACTATAGTACTGCACCACACAGCAGTACTGTAGTACTATAGTACTGCACCACACAGCAGTACTGTAGTACTGTAGTACTGCACCACACAGCAGTACTGTAGTACTACTGTACTGCACCACACAGCAGTACTGTAGTACTATAGTACTGCACCACACAGCAGTACTGTAGGACTACAGTACGGCACCACACAGCAGTACTGTAGTACTATAGTACTGCACCACACAGCAGTACTGTAGTACTATAGTACGGCACCACACAGCAGTACTGTAGTACTATAGTACTGCACCACACAGCAGTACTGTAGTACTATAGTACTGCACCACACAGCAGTACTGTAGTACTGTAGTACTGCCCCACACAGCAGTACTGTAGTGCTGTAGTACTGCCCCACACAGCAGTACTGTAGTACTGTAGTACTGCAACATACATCAGTACTGTAGTACTGCCCCACACAGCAGTACTGTAGTACTGTAGTACTGCACCATACAGCAGTACTGTAGTACTGCCTCACACAGCAGTACTGTAGAGCTGTAGTACTGCACCATACAGCAGTACTGTAGTACTGTAGTACTGCACCACACAGCAGTACTGTAGTACTGTATTACTGCACCACACAGCTGTACTGTAGTACTGCACCACACAGCTGTACTGTAGTACTGCTCCACACAGCAGTACTGTAGTACTGCCCCACACAGTAGTACTGTAGTACTGCACCACACAGCAGTACTGTAGTACTATATTACTGCACCACACAGCTGTACTGTAGTACTGCACCACACAGCTGTACTGTAGTACTGCTCCACACAGGAGTACTGTAGTACTGCCCCACACAGCTGTACTATAGTACTGCCCCACACAGCAGTACTGTAGTACTGCACCACACAGCAGTACTGTAGTACTGCCCCACACAGCAGTACTGTAGCACTGCCCCACACAGCAGTACTGTAATGCTGTAGTACTGCCCCACACAGCAGTACTGTAGTACTGCCCCACACAGCAGTACTATAGTACCGTAGTACTGCACCATACAGCAGTACTGTAGTACTGCCCCACACAGCAGTACTGTAGTGCTGTAGTACTGCACCACACAGCAGTACTGTAGTACTGTAGTACCGCACCACACAGCAGTACTGTAGTACTATATTACTGCACCACACAGCTGTACTGTAGTACTGTAGTACTGCACCACAGCTGTACTGTAGTACTGCCCCACACAGCAGTACTGTAGTACTGCCCCACGCAGCAGTACTGTAGTACCGCCCCACACAGTAGCACTGTAGTACTGCACCACACAGCAGTACTGTAGTACTATATTACTGCACCACACAGCAGTACTGTAGTACTGCCCCACACAGCTGTACTGTAGTACTGCACCACACAGCAGTACTGTAGTACTATATTACTGCACCACACAGCAGTACTGTAGTACTGCCCCACACAGCAGTACTGTAGTACTATATTACTGCACCACACAGCAGTACTGTAGTACTGTAGTACTGCCCCACACAGCTGTACTGTAGTACTGCCCCACACAGCAGTACTGTAGTACTGCACCACACAGCAGTACTGTAGTACTATATTACTGCCCCACACAGCAGTACTGTAGTACTGTAGTACTGCCCCACAGAGCTGTACTGTAGTACTGCCCCACACAGCAGTACTGTAGTACTGCCCCACACAGCAGTACTGTAGTACTGCACTACACAGCAGTACTGTAGTACTGCACCACACAGCAGTAATGTAGTACTATAGTACTGCACCACACAGCAGTACTGTAGGACTATAGTACTGCACCACACAGCTGTACTGTAGTACTATAGTACTGCACCACACAGCAGTACTGTAGTACTGCACTACACAGCAGTACTGTAGTACTGCACCACACAGCAGTACTGTAGTACTATAGTACTGCACCACACAGCAGTACTGTAGTACTATAGTACTGCACCACACAGCAGTACTGTAGTACTATAGTACTGTACTATAGTACTGCACCACACAGCATTACTGTAGTACTATAGTACTGCACCACATAGCAGTACTGTAGTACTATAGTACTGCACCACACAGCAGTACTGTAGTACTATAGTACTGTACTATAGTACTGCACCAAACAGCAGTACTGTAGTACTATAGTACTGCACCACACAGCAGTACTGTAGTACTGTGGTACTGCACCATATAGCAGTACTGTAGTACTATAGTACTGCACCACACAGCAGTACTGTAGTACTGTAGTACTGCACCACACAGCAGTACTGTAGTACTGTAGTACTGCACCACACAGCAGTACTGTAGTACTACAGTACTGCACCACACAGCAGTACTGTAGTACTATAGTACTGCACCACACAGCAGTACTGTAGTACTATAGTACGGCACCACACAGCAGTACTGTAGTACTGTGGTACTGCACCATATAGCAGTACTGTAGTACTATAGTACTGCACCACACAGCAGTACTGTAGTACTATAGTACTGCACCACACAGCAGTACTGTAGTACTGTAGTACTGCACCACACAGCGGTACTGTAGTACTACAGTACTGCACCACACAGCAGTACTGTAGTACTATAGTACTGCACCACACAGCAGTACTGTAGTACTATAGTACGGCACCACACAGCAGTACTGTAGTACTATAGTACTGCACCACACAGCAGTACTGTAGTACTATAGTACGGCACCACACAGCAGTACTGTAGTACTATAGTACTGCACCACACAGCAGTACTGTAGTACTGTAGTACTGTACCACACAGCAGTACTGTAGTACTGCCCCACACAGCAGTACTGTAGTACTGTAGTACTGCCCCACACAGCAGTACTGTAGTACTGTAGTACTGCAACATACATCAGTACTGTAGTACTGCCCCACACAGCAGTACTGTAGTACTGTAGTACTGCACCATACAGCAGTACTGTAGTACTGCCCCACACAGCAGTACTGTATTGCTGTAGTACTGCCGCACACAGCAGTACTGTAGTACTGTAGTACTGCACCATACAGCAGTACTGTAGTACTGCCTCACACAGCAGTACTGTAGAGCTGTAGTACTGCACCATACAGCAGTACTGTAGTACTGTAGTACTGCACCACACAGCAGTACTGTAGTACTATATTACTGCACCACACAGCTGTACTGTAGTACTGCACCACACAGCTGTACTGTAGTACTGCTCCACACAGCAGTACTGTAGTACTGCCCCACACAGTAGTACTGTAGTACTGCACCACACAGCAGTACTGTAGTACTATATTACTGCACCACACAGCAGTACTGTAGGACTATAGTACTTCCCCACACAGCTGTACTATAGTACTGCCCCACACAGCTGTACTATAGTACTGCCCCACACAGCAGTACTGTAGTACTGCCCCACACAGCTGTACTATAGTACTGCCCCACACAGCAGTACTGTAGTACTGCACCACACAGCAGTACTGTAGTACTGCCCCACACAGCAGTACTGTAGTACTGCCCCACACAGCAGTACTGTAGTGCTGTAGTACTGCCCCACACAGCAGTACTGTAGTACTGCCCCACACAGCAGTACTGTAGTACCTCAGTACTGCACCATACAGCAGTACTGTAGTACTGCCCCACACAGCAGTACTGTAGTGCTGTAGTACTGCACCACACAGCAGTACTGTAGTACTGTAGTACCGCACCACACAGCAGTACTGTAGTACTATATTACTGCACCACACAGCTGTACTGTAGTACTGTAGTACTGCACCACAGCTGTACTGTAGTACTGCCCCACACAGCAGTACTGTAGTACTGCCCCACACAGCAGTACTGTAGTACCGCCTCACACAGTAGCACTGTAGTACTGCACCACATAGCAGTACTGTAGTACTATATTACTGCACCACACAGCAGTACTGTAGTACTGCCCCACACAGCTGTACTGTAGTACTGCACCACACAGCAGTACTGTAGTACTATATTACTGCACCACACAGCAGTACTGTAGTACTGCCCCACACAGCAGTACTGTAGTACTATATTACTGCACCACACAGCAGTACTGTAGTACTGTAGTACTGCCCCACACAGCTGTACTGTAGTACTGCCCCACACAGCAGTACTGTAGTACTGCCCCACACAGCAGTACTGTAGTACTGTAGTACTGCCCCACACAGCTGTACTGTAGTACTGCCCCACACAGCAGTACTGTAGTACTGCCCCACACAGCAGTACTGTAGTACTGCACTACACAGCAGTACTGTAGTACTGCACCACACAGCAGTACTGTAGTACTATAGTACTGCACCACACAGCAGTACTGTAGGACTATAGTACTGCACCACATAGCTGTACTGTAGTACTATAGTACTGCACCAAACAGCAGTACTGTAGTACTGCAATACACAGCAGTACTGTAGTACTGCAGTACTGTAGTACTATAGTACTGCACCACACAGCAGTACTGTAGGACTATAGTACTGCACCACACAGCAGTACTGTAGTACTATAGTACTGCACCACACAGCAGTACTGTAGTACTATAGTACTGCACCACACAGCAGTACTGTAGGACTATAGTACTGCACCACACAGCAGTACTGTAGTACTATAGTACTGCACCACACAGCAGTACTGTAGTACTATAGTACTGTACTATAGTACTGCACCACACAGCAGTACTCTAGTACTATAGTACTGCACCACACAGCAGTACTGTAGTACTGTGGTACTGCACCATATAGCAGTACTGTAGTACTATAGTACTGCACCACACAGCAGTACTGTAGTACTGTAGTACTGCACCACACAGCAGTACTGTAGTACTATAGTACTGCATCAAACAGCAGTACTGTAGTACTGTGGTACTGCACCATATAGCAGTACTGTAGTACTATAGTACTGCACCACACAGCAGTACTGTAGTACTATAGTACTGCACCACACAGCAGTACTGTAGGACTATAGTACTGCACCACACAGCTGTACTATAGTACTATAGTACTGTACTATAGTACTGCACCACACAGCAGTACTGTAGTACTATAGTACTGCACCACACAGCAGTACTGTAGTACTATAGTACTGTACTATAGTACTGCACCACACAGCAGTACTGTAGTACTATAGTACTGCACCACACAGCAGTACTGTAGTACTGTAGTACTGCACCAAACAGCAGTACTGTAGTACTGTAGTACTGCACCACACAGCAGTACTGTAGTACTGCCCCACACAGCAGTACTGTAGTACTGCACCACACAGCAGTACTGTAGTACTATATTACTGCACCACACAGCAGTACTGTAGTACTGTAGTACTGCCCCACACAGCTGTACTGTAGTACTGCCCCACACAGCAGTACTGTAGTACTGCCCCACACAGCAGTACTGTAGTACTGCCCCACACAGCAGTACTGTAGTACTGCACTACACAGCAGTACTGTAGTACTGCACCACACAGCAGTACTGTAGTACTATAGTACTGCACCACACAGCAGTACTGTAGGACTATAGTACTGCACCACACAGCTGTACTGTAGTACTATAGTACTGCACCAAACAGCAGTACTGTAGTACTGCAATACACAGCAGTACTGTAGTACTGCAGTACTGTAGTACTATAGTACTGCACCACACAGCAGTACTGTAGGACTATAATACTGCACCACACAGCAGTACTGTAGTACTATAGTACTGCACCACACAGCAGTACTGTAGTACTATAGTACTGCACCACACAGCAGTACTGTAGGACTATAGTACTGCACCACACAGCAGTACTGTAGTACTATAGTACTGCACCACACAGCAGTACTGTAGTACTATAGTACTGCACCACACAGCAGTACTGTGGTACTATAGTACTGTACTATAGTACTGCACCACACAGCAGTACTCTAGTACTATAGTACTGCACCAAACTGCAGTACTATAGTACTGTGGTACTGCACCATATAGCAGTACTGTAGTACTATAGTACTGCACCACACAGCAGTACTGTAGTACTGTAGTACTGCACCACACAGCAGTACTGTAGTACTATAGTACTGCATCAAACAGCAGTACTGTAGTACTGTGGTACTGCACCATATAGCAGTACTGTAGTACTATAGTACTGCACCACACAGCAGTACTGTAGTACTATAGTACTGCACCACACAGCAGTACTGTAGGACTATAGTACTGCACCACACAGCTGTCCTATAGTACTATAGTACTGTACTATAGTACTGCACCACACAGCAGTACTGTAGTACTATAGTACTGCACCACACAGCAGTACTGTAGTACTATAGTACTGCACCACACAGCAGTACTGTAGTACTGTAGTACTGCACCAAACAGCAGTACTGTAGTACTGTAGTACTGCACCACACAGCAGTACTGTAGTACTATAGTACTGCACCACACAACAGTACTGTAGTACTATAGTACTGCACCACACAGCAGTACTGTAGTACTGTAGTACTGCACCACACAGCAGTACTGTAGTACTATAGTACTGCACCACACAGCAGTACTGTAGTACTATAGTACTGCACCAAACAGCAGTACTGTAGTACTGTAGTACTGCACCACACAGCAGTACTGTAGTACTGTAGTACTGCACCACACAACAGTACTGTAGTACTATAGTACTGCACCACACAGCAGTACTGTAGGACTATAGTACTGCACCACACAGCTGTACTATAGTACTGTACTATAGTACTGCACCACACAGCAGTACTGTAGTACTATAGTACTGCACCACACAGCAGTACTGTAGTACTATAGTACTGTACTATAGTACTGCACCACACAGCAGTACTGTAGTACTATAGTACTGCACCACACAGCAGTACTGTAGTACTATAGTACTGCACCACACAGCAGTACTGTAGTACTATAGTACTGTACTATAGTACTGCACCACACAGCAGTACTGTAGTACTATAGTACTGCACCACACAGCAGTACTGTAGTACTATAGTACTGTACTATAGTACTGCACCAAACAGCAGTACTGTAGTACTATAGTACTGCACCACACAGCAGTACTGTAGTACTGTGGTACTGCACCATATAGCAGTACTGTAGTACTATAGTACTGCACCACACAGCAGTACTGTAGTACTGTAGTACTGCGCCACACAGCAGTACTGTAGTACTATAGTACTGCATCACACAGCAGTACTGTAGTACTGTGGTACTGCACCATATAGCAGTACTGTAGTACTATAGTACTGCACCACACAGCAGTACTGTAGTACTATAGTACTGCACCACACAGCAGTACTGTAGTACTGTAGTACTGCACCACACAGCAGTACTGTAGTACTACTGTACTGCACCACACAGCAGTACTGTAGTACTATAGTACTGCACCACACAGCAGTACTGTAGTACTACAGTACGGCACCACACAGCAGTACTGTAGTACTATAGTACTGCACCACACAGCAGTACTGTAGTACTGTAGTACTGCCCCACACAGCAGTACTGTAGTACTGTAGTACTGCAACATACATCAGTACTGTAGTACTGCCCCACACAGCAGTACTGTAGTACTGTAGTACTGCACCATACAGCAGTACTGTAGTACTGCCTCACACAGCAGTACTGTAGAGCTGTAGTACTGCACCATACAGCAGTACTGTAGTACTGCACCACACAGCAGTACTGTAGTACTATATTACTGCACCACACAGCTGTACTGTAGTACTGCACCACACAGCTGTACTGTAGTACTGCTCCACACAGCAGTACTGTAGTACTGCCCCACACAGCAGTACTGTAGCACTGCCCCACTCAGCAGTACTGTAATGCTGTAGTACTGCCCCACACAGCAGTACTGTAGTACTGCCCCACACAGCAGTACTGTAGTACCGTAGTTCTGCACCATACAGCAGTACTGTAGTACTGCCCCACACAGCAGTACTGTAGTGCTGTAGTACTGCACCACACAGCAGTACTGTAGTACTGTAGTACCGCACCACACAGCAGTACTGTAGTACTATATTACTGCACCACACAGCTGTACTGTAGTACTGTAGTACTGCACCACAGCTGTACTGTAGTACTGCCCCACACAGCAGTACTGTAGTACTGCCCCACACAGCAGTACTGTAGTACCGCCCCACACAGTAGCACTGTAGTACTGCACCACACAGCAGTACTGTAGTACTATATTACTGCACCACACAGCAGTACTGTAGTACTGCCCCACACAGCTGTACTGTAGTACTGCACCACACAGCAGTACTGTAGTACTATATTACTGCACCACACAGCAGTACTGTAGTACTGCCCCACACAGCAGCACTGTAGAACTATATTACTGCACCACACAGCAGTACTGTAGTACTGTAGTACTGCACCATATGGCAGTACTGTAGTACTATAGTACTGCACCACACAGCAGTACTGTAGTACTGTAGTACTGCACCACACAGCAGTACTGTAGTACTACAGTACTGCACCACACAGCAGTACTGTAGTACTATAGTACTGCACCACACAGCAGTACTGTAGTACTATAGTACGGCACCACACAGCAGTACTGTAGTACTATAGTACTGCACCACACAGCAGTACTGTAGTACTATAGTACGGCACCACACAGCAGTACTGTAGTACTATAGTACTGCACCACACAGCAGTACTGTAGTACTGTAGTACTGTACCACACAGCAGTACTGTAGTACTGCCCCACACAGCAGTACTGTAGTGCTCTAGTACTGCCCCACACAGCAGTACTGTAGTACTGTAGTACTGCCCCACACAGCAGTACTGTAGTACTGTAGTACTGCAACATACATCAGTACTGTAGTACTGCCCCACACAGCAGTACTGTAGTACTGCCCCACACAGCAGTACTGTATTGCTGTAGTACTGCCGCACACAGCAGTACTGTAGTACTGTAGTACTGCACCATACAGCAGTACTGTAGTACTGCCTCACACAGCAGTACTGTAGAGCTGTAGTACTGCACCATACAGCAGTACTGTAGTACTGTAGTACTGCACCACACAGCAGTACTGTAGTATTATATTACTGCACCACACAGCTGTACTGTAGTACTGCACCACACAGCTGTACTGTAGTACTGCCCCACACAGTAGTACTGTAGTACTGCACCACACAGCAGTACTGTAGTACTATATTACTGCACCACACAGCAGTACTGTAGGACTATAGTACTTCCCCACACAGCTGTACTATAGTACTGCCCCACACAGCTGTACTATAGTACTGCCCCACACAGCAGTACTGTAGTACTGCCCCACACAGCTGTACTATAGTACTGCCCCACACAGCAGTACTGTAGTACTGCACCACACAGCAGTACTGTAGTACTGCCCCACACAGCAGTACTGTAGTACTGCCCCACACAGCAGTACTGTAGTGCTGTAGTACTGCCCCACACAGCAGTACTGTAGTACTGCCCCACACAGCAGTACTGTAGTACCGTAGTACTGCACCATACAGCAGTACTGTAGTACTGCCCCACACAGCAGTACTGTAGTGCTGTAGTACTGCACCACACAGCAGTACTGTAGTACTGTAGTACCGCACCACACAGCAGTACTGTAGTACTATATTACTGCACCACACAGCTGTACTGTAGTACTGTAGTACTGCACCACAGCTGTACTGTAGTACTGCCCCACACAGCAGTACTGTAGTACTGCCCCACACAGCAGTACTGTAGTACCGCCCCACACAGTAGCACTGTAGTACTGCACCACACAGCAGTACTGTAGTACTATATTACTGCACCACACAGCAGTACTGTAGTACTGCCCCACACAGCTGTACTGTAGTACTGCACCACACAGCAGTACTGTAGTACTATATTACTGCACCACACAGCAGTACTGTAGTACTGCCCCACACAGCAGTACTGTAGTACTATATTACTGCACCACACAGCAGTACTGTAGTACTGTAGTACTGCCCCACACAGCTGTACTGTAGTACTGCCCCACACAGCAGTACTGTAGTACTGCCCCACACAGCAGTACTGTAGTACTGCCCCACACAGCAGTACTGTAGTACTGCACTACACAGCAGTACTGTAGTACTGCACCACACAGCAGTACTGTAGTACTATAGTACTGAACCACACAGCAGTACTGTAGGACTATAGTACTGCACCACACAGCTGTACTGTAGTACTATAGTACTGCACCAAACAGCAGTACTGTAGTACTGCAATACACAGCAGTACTGTAGTACTGCACCACACAGCAGTACTGTAGTACTATAGTACTGCACCACACAGCAGTACTGTAGGACTATAGTACTGCACCACACAGCAGTACTGTAGTACTGCCCCACACAGCAGTACTGTAGTACCGCCCCACACAGTAGCACTGTAGTACTGCACCACACAGCAGTACTGTAGTACTATATTACTGCACCACACAGCAGTACTGTAGTACTGCCCCACACAGCTGTACTGTAGTACTGCACCACACAGCAGTACTGTAGTACTATATTACTGCACCACACAGCAGTACTGTAGTACTGCCCCACACAGCAGTACTGTAGTACTATATTACTGCACCACACAGCAGTACTGTAGTACTGTAGTACTGCCCCACACAGCTGTACTGTAGTACTGCCCCACACAGCAGTACTGTAGTACTGCCCCACACAGCAGTACTGTAGTACTGCACCACACAGCAGTACTGTAGTACTATATTACTGCACCACACAGCAGTACTGTAGTACTGTAGTACTGCCCCACACAGCTGTACTGTAGTACTGCCCCACACAGCAGTACTGTAGTACTGCCCCACACAGCAGTACTGTAGTACTGCCCCACACAGCAGTACTGTAGTACTGCACTACACAGCAGTACTGTAGTACTGCACCACACAGCAGTACTGTAGTACTATAGTACTGCACCACACAGCAGTACTGTAGGACTATAGTACTGCACCACACAGCTGTACTGTAGTACTATAGTACTGCACCAAACAGCAGTACTGTAGTACTGCAATACACAGCAGTACTGTAGTACTGCACCACACAGCAGTACTGTAGTACTATAGTACTGCACCACACAGCAGTACTGTAGGACTATAGTACTGCACCACACAGCAGTACTGTAGTACTATAGTACTGCACCACACAGCAGTACTGTAGTACTATAGTTCTGCACCACACAGCAGTACTGTAGTACTATAGTACTGTACTATAGTACTATAGTACTGTACTATAGTACTGCACCACACAGCAGTACTGTAGTACAATAGTACTGCACCACACAGCAGTACTGTAGTACTATAGTACGGCACCACACAGCAGTACTGTAGTACTATAGTACTGCACCACACAGCAGTACTGTAGTACTGTAGTACTGTACCACACAGCAGTACTGTAGTACTGCCCCACACAGCAGTACTGTAGTGCTCTAGTACTGCCCCACACAGCAGTACTGTAGTACTGTAGTACTGCCCCACACAGCAGTACTGTAGTACTGTAGTACTGCAACATACATCAGTACTGTAGTACTGCCCCACACAGCAGTACTGTAGTACTGTAGTACTGCACCATACAGCAGTACTGTAGTACTGCCACACACAGCAGTACTGTATTGCTGTAGTACTGCCGCACACAGCAGTACTGTAGTACTGTAGTACTGCACCATACAGCAGTACTGTAGTACTGCCTCACACAGCAGTACTGTAGAGCTGTAGTACTGCACCATACAGCAGTACTGTAGTACTGTAGTACTGCACCACACAGCAGTACTGTAGTACTGCCCCACACAGCTGTACTATAGTACTGCCCCACACAGCAGTACTGTAGTACTGCACCACACAGCAGTACTGTAGTACTGCCCCACACAGCAGTACTGTAGTACTGCCCCACACAGCAGTACTGTAGTGCTGTTGTACTGCCCCACACAGCAGTACTGTAGTACTGCCCCACACAGCAGTACTGTAGTACCGTAGTACTGCACCATACAGCAGTACTGTAGTACTGCCCCACACAGCAGTACTGTAGTGCTGTAGTACTGCACCACACAGCAGTACTGTAGTACTGTAGTACCGCACCACACAGCAGTACTGTAGTACTATATTACTGCACCACACAGCTGTACTGTAGTACTGTAGTACTGCACCACAGCTGTACTGTAGTACTGCCCCACACAGCAGTACTGTAGTACTGCCCCACACAGCAGTACTGTAGTACCGCCCCACACAGTAGCACTGTAGTACTGCACCACACAGCAGTACTGTAGTACTGCCCCACACAGCAGTACTGTAGTACTGCCCCACACAGCAGTACTGTAGTGCTGTAGTACTGCCCCACACAGCAGTACTGTAGTACTGCCCCACACAGCAGTACTGTAGTACCGTAGTACTGCACCATACAGCAGTACTGTAGTACTGCCCCACACAGCAGTACTGTAGTGCTGTAGTACTGCACCACACAGCAGTACTGTAGTACTGTAGTACCGCACCACACAGCAGTACTGTAGTACTATATTACTGCACCACACAGCTGTACTGTAGTACTGTAGTACTGCACCACACAGCAGTACTGTAGTACTGTAGTACTGCACCACACAACAGTACTGTAGTACTATAGTACTGCACCACACAGCAGTACTGTAGGACCTTAGTACTGCACCACACAGCTGTACTATAGTACTGTACTATAGTACTGCACCACACAGCAGTACTGTAGTACTATAGTACTGTACTATAGTACTGCACCACACAGCAGTACTGTAGTACTATAGTACTGCACCACACAGCAGTGCTGTAGTACTATAGTACTGCACCACACAGCAGTACTGTAGTACTATAGTACTGTACTATAGTACTGCACCACACAGCAGTACTGTAGTACTATAGTACTGCACCACACAGCAGTACTGTAGTACTATAGTACTGTACTATAGTACTGCACCAAACAGCAGTACTGTAGTACTATAGTACTGCACCACACAGCAGTACTGTAGTACTGTGGTACTGCACCATATAGCAGTACTGTAGTACTATAGTACTGCACCACACAGCAGTACTGTAGTACTGTAGTACTGCGCCACACAGCAGTACTGTAGTACTATAGTACTGCATCACACAGCAGTACTGTAGTACTGTGGTACTGCACCATATAGCAGTACTGTAGTACTATAGTACTGCACCACACAGCAGTACTGTAGTACTATAGTACTGCACCACACAGCAGTACTGTAGTACTGTAGTACTGCACCACACAGCAGTACTGTAGTACTACTGTACTGCACCACACAGCAGTACTGTAGTACTATAGTACTGCACCAAACAGCAGTACTGTAGTACTACAGTACGGCACCACACAGCAGTACTGTAGTACTATAGTACTGCACCACACAGCAGTACTGTAGTACTATAGTACGGCACCACACAGCAGTACTGTAGTACTATAGTACTGCACCACACAGCAGTACTGTAGTACTATAGTACTGCACCACACAGCAGTACTGTAGTACTGTAGTACTGCCCCACACAGCAGTACTGTAGTGCTGTAGTACTGCCCCACACAGCAGTACTGTAGTACTGTAGTACTGCCCCACACAGCAGTACTGTAGTACTGTAGTACTGCAACATACATCAGTACTGTAGTACTGCCCCACACAGCAGTACTGTAGTACTGTAGTACTGCACCATACAGCAGTACTGTAGTACTGCCTCACACAGCAGTACTGTAGAGCTGTAGTACTGCACCATACAGCAGTACTGTAGTACTGTAGTACTGCACCACACAGCAGTACTGTAGTACTATATTACTGCACCACACAGCTGTACTGTAGTACTGCACCACACAGCTGTACTGTAGTACTGCTCCACACAGCAGTACTGTAGTACTGCCCCACACAGTAGTACTGTAGTACTGCACCACACAGCAGTACTGTAGTACTATATTAGTGCACCACACAGCAGTACTGTAGGACTATAGTATTTCCCCACACAGCTGTACTATAGTACTGCCCCAAACAGCTGTACTATAGTACTGCCCCACACAGCAGTACTGTAGTACTGCCCCACACAGCTGTACTATAGTACTGCCCCACACAGCAGTACTGTAGTACTGCACCACACAGCAGTACTGTAGTACTGCCCCACACAGCAGTACTGTAGCACTGCCCCACTCAGCAGTACTGTAATGCTGTAGTACTGCCCCACACAGCAGTACTGTAGTACTGCCCCACACAGCAGTACTGTAGTACCGTAGTTCTGCACCATAGAGCAGTACTGTAGTACTGCCCCACACAGCAGTACTGTAGTGCTGTAGTACTGCACCACACAGCAGTACTGTAGTACTGTAGTACCGCACCACACAGCAGTACTGTAGTACTATATTACTGCACCACACAGCTGTACTGTAGTACTGTAGTACTGCACCACAGCTGTACTGTAGTACTGCCCCACACAGCAGTACTGTAGTACTGCCCCACACAGCAGTACTGTAGTACCGCCCCACACAGTAGCACTGTAGTACTGCACCACACAGCAGTACTGTAGTACTATATTACTGCACCACACAGCAGTACTGTAGTACTGCCCCACACAGCAGCACTGTAGAACTATATTACTGCACCACACAGCAGTACTATAGTACTGCCCCACACAGCTGTACTATAGTACTGCCCCACACAGCAGTACTGTAGTACTGCCCCACACAGCTGTACTATAGTACTGCCCCACACAGCAGTACTGTAGTACTGCACCACACAGCAGTACTGTAGTACTGCCCCACACAGCAGTACTGTAGCACTGCCCCACTCAGCAGTACTGTAATGCTGTAGTACTGCCCCACACAGCAGTACTGTAGTACTGCCCCACACAGCAGTACTGTAGTACCGTAGTTCTGCACCATACAGCAGTACTGTAGTACTGCCCCACACAGCAGTACTGTAGTGCTGTAGTACTGCACCACACAGCAGTACTGTAGTACTGTAGTACCGCACCACACAGCAGTACTGTAGTACTATATTACTGCACCACACAGCTGTACTGTAGTACTGTAGTACTGCACCACAGCTGTACTGTAGTACTGCCCCACACAGCAGTACTGTAGTACTGCCCCACACAGCAGTACTGTAGTACCGCCCCACACAGTAGCACTGTAGTACTGCACCACACAGCAGTACTGTAGTACTATATTACTGCACCACACAGCAATACTGTAGTACTGCCCCACACAGCTGTACTGTAGTACTGCACCACACAGCAGTACTGTAGTACTATATTACTGCACCACACAGCAGTACTGTAGTACTGCCCCACACAGCAGCACTGTAGAACTATATTACTGCACCACAAAGCAGTACTGTAGTACTGTAGTACTGCACCATATGGCAGTACTGTAGTACTATAGTACTGCACCACACAGCAGTACTGTAGTACTGTAGTACTGCACCACACAGCAGTACTGTAGTACTACAGTACTGCACCACACAGCAGTACTGTAGTACTATAGTACTGCACCACACAGCAGTACTGTAGTACTATAGTACGGCACCACACAGCAGTACTGTAGTACTATAGTACTGCACCACACAGCAGTACTGTAGTACTATAGTACGGCACCACACAGCAGTACTGTAGTACTATAGTACTGCACCACACAGCAGTACTGTAGTACTGTAGTACTGTACCACACAGCAGTACTGTAGTACTGCCCCACACAGCAGTACTGTAGTGCTCTAGTACTGCCCCACACAGCAGTACTGTAGTACTGTAGTACTGCCCCACACAGCAGTACTGTAGTACTGTAGTACTGCAACATACATCAGTACTGTAGTACTGCCCCACACAGCAGTACTGTAGTACTGCCCCACACAGAAGTACTGTATTGCTGTAGTACTGCCGCACACAGCAGTACTGTAGTACTGTAGTACTGCACCATACAGCAGTACTGTAGTACTGCCTCACACAGCAGTACTGTAGAGCTGTAGTACTGCACCATACAGCAGTACTGTAGTACTGTAGTACTGCACCACACAGCAGTACTGTAGTATTATATTACTGCACCACACAGCTGTACTGTAGTACTGCACCACACAGCTGTACTGTAGTACTGCTCCACACAGCAGTACTGTAGTACTGCCCCACACAGTAGTACTGTAGTACTGCACCACACAGCAGTACTGTAGTACTATATTACTGCACCACACAGCAGTACTGTAGGACTATAGTACTTCCCCACACAGCTGTACTATAGTACTGCCCCACACAGCTGTATTATAGTACTGCCCCACACAGCAGTACTGTAGTACTGCCCCACACAGCTGTACTATAGTACTGCCCCACACAGCAGTACTGTAGTACTGCACCACACAGCAGTACTGTAGTACTGCCCCACACAGCAGTACTGTAGTACTGCCCCACACAGCAGTACTGTAGTGCTGTAGTACTGCCCCACACAGCAGTACTGTAGTACTGCCCCACACAGCAGTACTGTAGTACCGTAGTACTGCACCATACAGCAGTACTGTAGTACTGCCCCACACAGCAGTACTGTAGTGCTGTAGTACTGCACCACACAGCAGTACTGTAGTACTGTAGTACCGCACCACACAGCAGTACTGTAGTACTATATTACTGCACCACACAGCTGTACTGTAGTACTGTAGTACTGCACCACAGCTGTACTGTAGTACTGCCCCACACAGCAGTACTGTAGTACTGCCCCACACAGCAGTACTGTAGTACCGCCCCACACAGTAGCACTGTAGTACTGCACCACACAGCAGTACTGTAGTACTATATTACTGCACCACACAGCAGTACTGTAGTACTGCCCCACACAGCTGTACTGTAGTACTGCACCACACAGCAGTACTGTAGTACTATATTACTGCACCACACAGCAGTACTGTAGTACTGCCCCACAGAGCAGTACTGTAGTACTATATTACTGCACCACACAGCAGTACTGTAGTACTGTAGTACTGCCCCACACAGCTGTACTGTAGTACTGCCCCACACAGCAGTACTGTAGTACTGCCCCACACAGCAGTACTGTAGTACTGCACCACACAGCAGTACTGTAGTACTATATTACTGCACCACACAGCAGTACTGTAGTACTGTAGTACTGCCCCACACAGCTGTACTGTAGTACTGCCCCACACAGCAGTACTGTAGTACTGCCCCACACAGCAGTACTGTAGTACTGCCCCACACAGCAGTACTGTAGTACTGCACTACACAGCAGTACTGTAGTACTGCACCACACAGCAGTACTGTAGTACTATAGTACTGCACCACACAGCAGTACTGTAGGACTATAGTACTGCACCACACAGCTGTACTGCAGTACTATAGTACTGCACCAAACAGCAGTACTGTAGTACTGCAATACACAGCAGTACTGTAGTACTGCACCACACAGCAGTACTGTAGTACTATAGTACTGCACCTCACAGCAGTACTGTAGGACTATAGTACTGCACCACACAGCAGTACTGTAGTACTATAGTACTGCACCACACAGCAGTACTGTAGTACTATAGTTCTGCACCACACAGCAGTACTGTAGTACTATAGTACTGTACTATAGTACTGCACCACACAGCAGTACTGTAGTACAATAGTACTGCACCACACAGCAGTACTGTAGTACTATAGTACGGCACCACACAGCAGTACTGTAGTACTATAGTACTGCACCACACAGCAGTACTGTAGTACTGTAGTACTGTACCACACAGCAGTACTGTAGTACTGCCCCACACAGCAGTACTGTAGTGCTCTAGTACTGCCCCACACAGCAGTACTGTAGTACTGTAGTACTGCCCCACACAGCAGTACTGTAGTACTGTAGTACTGCAACATACATCAGTACTGTAGTACTGCCCCACACAGCAGTACTGTAGTACTGTAGTACTGCACCATACAGCAGTACTGTAGTACTGCCCCACACAGCAGTACTGTATTGCTGTAGTACTGCCGCACACAGCAGTACTGTAGTACTGCACCATACAGCAGTACTGTAGTACTGCCTCACACAGCAGTACTGTAGAGCTGTAGTACTGCACCATACAGCAGTACTGTAGTACTGTAGTACTGCACCACACAGCAGTACTGTAGTACTGCCCCACACAGCTGTACTATAGTACTGCCCCACACAGCAGTACTGTAGTACTGCACCACACAGCAGTACTGTAGTACTGCCCCACACAGCAGTACTGTAGTACTGCCCCACACAGCAGTACTGTAGTGCTGTAGTACTGCCCCACACAGCAGTACTGTAGTACTGCACCACACAGCAGTACTGTAGGACTATAGTACTGCACCACACAGCTGTACTGCAGTACTATAGTACTGCACCAAACAGCAGTACTGTAGTACTGCAATACACAGCAGTACTGTAGTACTGCACCACACAGCAGTACTGTAGTACTATAGTACTGCACCTCACAGCAGTACTGTAGGACTATAGTACTGCACCACACAGCAGTACTGTAGTACTATAGTACTGCACCACACAGCAGTACTGTAGTACTATAGTTCTGCACCACACAGCAGTACTGTAGTACTATAGTACTGTACTATAGTACTGCACCACACAGCAGTACTGTAGTACAATAGTACTGCACCACACAGCAGTACTGTACTACTATAGTACGGCACCACACAGCAGTACTGTAGTACTATAGTACTGCACCACACAGCAGTACTGTAGTACTGTAGTACTGTACCACACAGCAGTACTGTAGTACTGCCCCACACAGCAGTACTGTAGTGCTCTAGTACTGCCCCACACAGCAGTACTGTAGTACTGTAGTACTGCCCCACACAGCAGTACTGTAGTACTGTAGTACTGCAACATACATCAGTACTGTAGTACTGCCCCACACAGCAGTACTGTAGTACTGTAGTACTGCACCATACAGCAGTACTGTAGTACTGCCCCACACAGCAGTACTGTATTGCTGTAGTACTGCCGCACACAGCAGTACTGTAGTACTGTAGTACTGCACCATACAGCAGTACTGTAGTACTGCCTCACACAGCAGTACTGTAGAGCTGTAGTACTGCACCATACAGCAGTACTGTAGTACTGTAGTGCTGCACCACACAGCAGTACTGTAGTACTGCCCCACACAGCTGTACTATAGTACTGCCCCACACAGCAGTACTGTAGTACTGCACCACACAGCAGTACTGTAGTACTGCCCCACACAGCAGTACTGTAGTACTGCCCCACACAGCAGTACTGTAGTGCTGTAGTACTGCCCCACACAGCAGTACTGTAGTACTGCCCCACACAGCAGTACTGTAGTACCGTAGTACTGCACCATACAGCAGTACTGTAGTACTGCCCCACACAGCAGTACTGTAGTGCTGTAGTACTGCACCACACAGCAGTACTGTAGTACTGTAGTACCGCACCACACAGCAGTACTGTAGTACTATATTACTGCACCACACAGCTGTACTGTAGTACTGTAGTACTGCACCACAGCTGTACTGTAGTACTGCCCCACACAGCAGTACTGTAGTACTGCCCCACACAGCAGTACTGTAGTACCGCCCCACACAGTAGCACTGTAGTACTGCACCACACAGCAGTACTGTAGTACTATATTACTGCACCACACAGCAGTACTGTAGTACTGCCCCACACAGCTGTACTGTAGTACTGCACCACACAGCAGTACTGTAGTACTATATTACTGCACCACACAGCAGTACTGTAGTACTGCCCCACACAGCAGTACTGTAGTACTATATTACTGCACCACACAGCAGTACTGTAGTACTGTAGTACTGCCCCACACAGCTGTACTGTAGTACTGCCCCACACAGCAGTACTGTAGTACTGCCCCACACAGCAGTACTGTAGTACTGCACCACACAGCAGTACTGTAGTACTATATTACTGCACCACACAGCAGTACTGTAGTACTGTAGTACTGCCCCACACAGCTGTACTGTAGTACTGCCCCACACAGCAGTACTGTAGTACTGCCCCACACAGCAGTACTGTAGTACTGCCCCACACAGCAGTACTGTAGTACTGCACTACACAGCAGTACTGTAGTACTGCACCACACAGCAGTACTGTAGTACTATAGTACTGCACCACACAGCAGTACTGTAGGACTATAGTACTGCACCACACAGCTGTACTGTAGTACTATAGTACTGCACCAAACAGCAGTACTGTAGTACTGCAATACACAGCAGTACTGTAGTACTGCACCACACAGCAGTACTGTAGTACTATAGTACTGCACCACACAGCAGTACTGTAGGACTATAGTACTGCACCACACAGCAGTACTGTAGTACTATAGTACTGCACCACACAGCAGTACTGTAGTACTATAGTTCTGCACCACACAGCAGTACTGTAGTACTATAGTACTGTACTATAGTACTATAGTACTGTACTATAGTACTGCACCACACAGCAGTACTGTAGTACAATAGTACTGCACCACACAGCAGTACTGTAGTACTATAGTACTGTACCACACAGCAGTACTGTAGTACTATAGTGCTGTACTATAGTACTGCACCACACAGCAGAACTGTAGTACTATAGTACTGCACCACACAGCAGTACTGTAGTACTGTGGTACTGCACCATATAGCAGTACTGTAGTACTATAGTACTGCACCACACAGCAGTACTGTAGTACTGTAGTACTGCACCACACAGCAGTACTGTAGTACTATAGTACTGCATCACACAGCAGTACTGTAGTACTGTGGTACTGCACCATATAGCAGTACTGTAGTACTATAGTACTGCACCACACAGCAGTACTGTAGTACTATAGTACTGCACCACACAGCAGTACTGTAGTACTGTAGTACTGCACCACACAGCAGTACTGTAGTACTACAGTACTGCACCACACAGCAGTACTGTAGTACTATAGTACTGCACCACACAGCAGTACTGTAGTACTATAGTACGGCACCACACAGCAGTACTGTAGTACTATAGTACTGCACCACACAGCAGTACTGTAGTACTATAGTACGGCACCACACAGCAGTACTGTAGTACTATAGTACTGCACCACACAGCAGTACTGTAGTACTGTAGTACTGCACCACACAGCAGTACTGTAGTACTGCCCCACACAGCAGTACTGTAGTGCTGTAGTACTGCCCCACACAGCAGTACTGTAGTGCTGTAGTACTGCCCCACACAGCAGTACTGTAGTACTGTAGTACTGCAACATACATCAGTACTGTAGTACTGCCCCACACAGCAGTACTGTAGTACTGTAGTACTGCACCATACAGCAGTACTGTAGTACTGCCCCACACAGCAGTACTGTATTGCTGTAGTACTGCCGCACACAGCAGTACTGTAGTACTGTAGTACTGCACCATACAGCAGTACTGTAGTACTGCCTCACACAGCAGTACTGTAGAGCTGTAGTACTGCACCATACAGAAGTACTGTAGTACTGTAGTACTGCACCACACAGCAGTACTGTAGTACTATATTACTGCACCACACAGCTGTACTGTAGTACTGCACCACACAGCTGTACTGTAGTACTGCTCCACACAGCAGTACTGTAGTACTGCCCCACACAGTAGTACTGTAGTACCACACCACACAGCAGTACTGTAGTACTATATTACTGCACCATACAGCAGTACTGTAGGACTATAGTACTTCCCCACACAGCTGTACTATAGTACTGCCCCACACAGCTGTACTATAGTACTGCCCCACACAGCAGTACTGTAATACTGCCCCACACAGCTGTACTATAGTACTGCCCCACACAGCAGTACTGTAGTACTGCACCACACAGCAGTACTGTAGTACTGCCCCACACAGCAGTACTGTAGTACCGCCCCACACAGCAGTACTGTAGTGCTGTAGTACTGCCCCACACAGCAGTACTGTAGTACTGCCCTACACAGCAGTACTGTAGTACCGTAGTACTGCACCATACAGCAGTACTGTAGTACTGCCCCACACAGCAGTACTGTAGTGCTGTAGTACTGCACCACACAGCAGTACTGTAGTACTGTAGTACCGCACCACACAGCAGTACTGTAGTACTATATTACTGCACCACACAGCTGTACTGTAGTACTGTAGTACTGCACCACAGCTGTACTGTAGTACTGCCCCACTCAGCAGTACTGTAGTACTGCCCCACACAGCAGTACTGTAGTACCGCCCCACACAGTAGCACTGTAGTACTGCACCACACAGCAGTACTGTAGTACTATATTACTGCACCACACAGCAGTACTGTAGTACTGCCCCACACAGCTGTACTGTAGTACTGCACCACACAGCAGTACTGTAGTACTATATTACTGCACCACACAGCAGTACTGTAGTACTGCCCCACAGCAGTACTGTAGTACTATTTTACTGCACCACACAGCAGTACTGTAGTACTGCCCCACACAGCAGTACTGTAGTACTATATTACTGCACCACACAGCAGTACTGTAGTACTGTAGTACTGCCCCACACAGCCTTACTGTAGTACTGCCCCACACAGCTGTACTGTAGTACTGCCCCACACAGCAGTACTGTAGTACTGCCCCACACAGCAGTATTGTAGTACTATATTACTGTACAACACAGCAGTACTGTAGTACTGTAGTACTGCCCCACACAGCTGTACTGTAGTACTGCCCCACACAGCAGTACTGTTGTACTGCCCCACACAGCAGTACTGTAGTACTGCACTACACAGCAGTACTGTAGTACTGCACCACACAGCAGTACTGTAGTACTATAGTACTGCACCACACAGCAGTACTCTAGGACTATAGTACTGCACCACACAGCTGTACTGTAGTACTGCCCCACACAGCTGTACTATAGTACTGCCCCACACAGCAGTACTGTAGTACTGCACCACACAGCAGTACTGTAGTACTGCCCCACACAGCAGTACTGTAGTACTGCCCCACACAGCAGTACTGTAGTGCTGTAGTACTGCCCCACACAGCAGTACTGTAGTACTGCCCCACACAGCAGTACTGTAGTACCGTAGTACTGCACCATACAGCAGTACTGTAGTACTGCCCCACACAGCAGTACTGTAGTGCTGTAGTACTGCACCACACAGCAGTACTGTAGTACTGTAGTACCGCACCACACAGCAGTACTGTAGTACTATATTACTGCACCACACAGCTGTACTGTAGTACTGTAGTACTGCACCACAGCTGTACTGTAGTACTGCCCCACACAGCAGTACTGTAGTACTGCCCCACACAGCAGTACTGTAGTACCGCCCCACACAGTAGCACTGTAGTACTGCACCACACAGCAGTACTGTAGTACTATATTACTGCACCACACAGCAGTACTGTAGTACTGCCCCACACAGCTGTACTGTAGTACTGCACCACACAGCAGTACTGTAGTACTATATTACTGCACCACACAGCAGTACTGTAGTACTGCCCCACACAGCAGTACTGTAGTACTATATTACTGCACCACACAGCAGTACTGTAGTACTGTAGTACTGCCCCACACAGCTGTACTGTAGTACTGCCCCACACAGCAGTACTGTAGTACTGCCCCACACAGCAGTACTGTAGTACTGCACCACACAGCAGTACTGTAGTACTATATTACTGCACCACACAGCAGTACTGTAGTACTGTAGTACTGCCCCACACAGCTGTACTGTAGTACTGCCCCACACAGCAGTACTGTAGTACTGCCCCACACAGCAGTACTGTAGTACTGCCCCACACAGCAGTACTGTAGTACTGCACTACACAGCAGTACTGTAGTACTGCACCACACAGCAGTACTGTAGTACTATAGTACTGCACCACACAGCAGTACTGTAGGACTATAGTACTGCACCACACAGCTGTACTGTAGTACTATAGTACTGCACCAAACAGCAGTACTGTAGTACTGCAATACACAGCAGTACTGTAGAACTGCACCACACAGCAGTACTGTAGTACTATAGTACTGCACCACACAGCAGTACTGTAGGACTATAGTACTGCACCACACAGCAGTACTGTAGTACTATAGTACTGCACCACACAGCAGTACTGTAGTACTATAGTTCTGCACCACACAGCAGTACTGTAGTACTATAGTACTGTACTATAGTACTATAGTACTGTACTATAGTACTGCACCACACAGCAGTACTGTAGTACAATAGTACTGCACCACACAGCAGTACTGTAGTACTATAGTACTGTACCACACAGCAGTACTGTAGTACTATAGTGCTGTACTATAGTACTGCACCACACAGCAGAACTGTAGTACTATAGTACTGCACCACACAGCAGTACTGTAGTACTGTGGTACTGCACCATATAGCAGTACTGTAGTACTATAGTACTGCACCACACAGCAGTACTGTAGTACTGTAGTACTGCACCACACAGCAGTACTGTAGTACTATAGTACTGCATCACACAGCAGTACTGTAGTACTGTGGTACTGCACCATATAGCAGTACTGTAGTACTATAGTACTGCACCACACAGCAGTACTGTAGTACTATAGTACTGCACCACACAGCAGTACTGTAGTACTGTAGTACTGCACCACACAGCAGTACTGTAGTACTACAGTACTGCACCACACAGCAGTACTGTAGTACTATAGTACTGCACCACACAGCAGTACTGTAGTACTATAGTACGGCACCACACAGCAGTACTGTAGTACTATAGTACTGCACCACACAGCAGTACTGTAGTACTATAGTACGGCACCACACAGCAGTACTGTAGTACTATAGTACTGCACCACACAGCAGTACTGTAGTACTGTAGTACTGCACCACACAGCAGTACTGTAGTACTGCCCCACACAGCAGTACTGTAGTGCTGTAGTACTGCCCCACACAGCAGTACTGTAGTGCTGTAGTACTGCCCCACACAGCAGTACTGTAGTACTGTAGTACTGCAACATGCATCAGTACTGTAGTACTGCCCCACACAGCAGTACTGTAGTACTGTAGTACTGCACCATACAGCAGTACTGTAGTACTGCCCCACACAGCAGTACTGTATTGCTGTAGTACTGCCGCACACAGCAGTACTGTAGTACTGTAGTACTGCACCATACAGCAGTACTGTAGTACTGCCTCACACAGCAGTACTGTAGAGCTGTAGTACTGCACCATACAGCAGTACTGTAGTACTGTAGTACTGCACCACACAGCAGTACTGTAGTACTATATTACTGCACCACACAGCTGTACTGTAGTACTGCACCACACAGCTGTACTGTAGTACTGCTCCACACAGCAGTACTGTAGTACTGCCCCACACAGTAGTACTGTAGTACCACACCACACAGCAGTACTGTAGTACTATATTACTGCACCATACAGCAGTACTGTAGGACTATAGTACTTCCCCACACAGCTGTACTATAGTACTGCCCCACACAGCTGTACTATAGTACTGCCCCACACAGCAGTACTGTAATACTGCCCCACACAGCTGTACTATAGTACTGCCCCACACAGCAGTACTGTAGTACTGCACCACACAGCAGTACTGTAGTACTGCCCCACACAGCAGTACTGTAGTACCGCCCCACACAGCAGTACTGTAGTGCTGTAGTACTGCCCCACACAGCAGTACTGTAGTACTGCCCTACACAGCAGTACTGTAGTACCGTAGTACTGCACCATACAGCAGTACTGTAGTACTGCCCCACACAGCAGTACTGTAGTGCTGTAGTACTGCACCACACAGCAGTACTGTAGTACTGTAGTACCGCACCACACAGCAGTACTGTAGTACTATATTACTGCACCACACAGCTGTACTGTAGTACTGTAGTACTGCACCACAGCTGTACTGTAGTACTGCCCCACTCAGCAGTACTGTAGTACTGCCCCACACAGCAGTACTGTAGTACCGCCCCACACAGTAGCACTGTAGTACTGCACCACACAGCAGTACTGTAGTACTATATTACTGCACCACACAGCAGTACTGTAGTACTGCCCCACACAGCTGTACTGTAGTACTGCACCACACAGCAGTACTGTAGTACTATATTACTGCACCACACAGCAGTACTGTAGTACTGCCCCACAGCAGTACTGTAGTACTATTTTACTGCACCACACAGCAGTACTGTAGTACTGCCCCACACAGCAGTACTGTAGTACTATATTACTGCACCACACAGCAGTACTGTAGTACTGTAGTACTGCCCCACACAGCTGTACTGTAGTACTGCCCCACACAGCTGTACTGTAGTACTGCCCCACACAGCAGTACTGTAGTACTGCCCCACACAGCAGTATTGTAGTACTATATTACTGCACCACACAGCAGTACTGTAGTACTGTAGTACTGCCCCACACAGCTGTACTGTAGTACTGCCCCACACAGCAGTACTGTTGTACTGCCCCACACAGCAGTACTGTAGTACTGCACTACACAGCAGTACTGTAGTACTGCACCACACAGCAGTACTGTAGTACTATAGTACTGCACCACACAGCAGTACTCTAGGACTATAGTACTGCACCACACAGCTGTACTGTAGTACTATAGTACTGCACCACACAGCAGTACTGTAGTACTGCACTACACAGCAGTACTGTAGTACTGCACCACACAGCAGTACTGTAGTACTATAGTACTGCACCACACAGCAGTATTGTAGTACTATAGTTCTGCACCACACAGCAGTACTGTAGTACTATAGTACTGTACTATAGTACTATAGTACTATAGTACTGTACTATAGTACTGCACCACACAGCAGTACTGTAGTACAATAGTACTGCACCACACAGCAGTACTGTAGTACTATAGTACTGTACCACACAGCAGTACTGTAGTACTATAGTGCTGTACTATAGTACTGCACCACACAGCAGTACTGTAGTACTATAGAACTGCACCACACAGCAGTACTGTAGTACTATAGTACTGTACTATAGTACTGCACCACACAGCAGTACTGTAGTACTGTAGTACTGCACCACACATCAGTACTGTAGTACTATATTACTGCACCACACAGCTGTACTGTAGTACTGTAGTACTGCACCACACAGCTGTACTGTAGTACTGCCCCACACAGCAGTACTGTAGTACTGCCCCTCACAGCAGTACTGTAGTACCGCCCCACACAGCAGTACTGTAGTACTATATTACTGCACCACACAGCAGTACTGTAGTACTGCCCCACACAGCTGTACTGTAGTACTGCACCACACAGCAGTACTGTAGTACTATATTACTGCACCACACAGCAGTACTGTAGTACTGCCCCACACAGCAGTACTGTAGTACTATATTACTGCACCACACAGCAGTACTGTAGTACTGTAGTACTGCCCCACACAGCTGTGCTGTAGTACTGCCCCACACAGCAGTACTGTAGTACTATATTACTGCATCACACAGCAGTACTGTAGTACTGTAGTACAGCCCCACACAGCTGTGCTGTAGTACTGCCCCACACAGCAGTATTGTAGTACTGCCCCATATAGCAGTACTGTAGTACTGCACCACACAGCAGTACTGTAGTACTATATCACTGCACCACACAGCAGTACTGTAGTACTGTAGTATTGCCCCACACAGCTGTACTGTAGTACTGCCCCACACAGCAGTACTGTAGTACTGCCCCACACAGCAGTACTGTAGTACTGCACTACACAGCAGTACTGTAGTACTGCACCACACAGCAGTACTGTAGTACTATAGTACTGCACCACACAGCAGTACTGTAGGACTATAGTACTGCACCACACAGCTGTACTATAGTACTATAGTACTGTACTATAGTACTGCACCACACAGCAGTACTGTAGTACTATAGTACTGTACTGTAGTACTATAGTACTATAGTACTGTACTATAGTACTGCACCACACAGCAGTACTGTAGTACAATAGTACTGCACCACACAGCAGTACTGTAGTACTATAGTACTGCACCACACAGTTGTACTGTAGTACTATAGTACTGCACCACACAGCAGTACTGTAGTACTATAGTACTGTACTATAGTACTGCACCACACAGCAGTACTGTAGTACTATAGTACTGCACCACAGAGCAGTACTGTAGTACTGTGGTACTGCACCATATAGCAGTACTGTAGTACTATAGTACTGCACCACACAGCAGTACTGTAGTACTGTAGTACTGCACCACACAGCAGTACTGTAGTACTATAGTACTGCACCACACAGCAGTACTGTAGTACTGTGGTACTGCACCATATAGCAGTACTGTAGTACTATAGTACTGCACCACACAGCAGTACTGTAGTACTATAGTACTGCACCACACAGCAGTACTTTAGTACTATAGTACGGCACCACACAGCAGTACTGTAGTACTATAGTACTGCACCACACAGCAGTACTGTAATACTATAGTACTGCACCACACAGCAGTACTGTAGTACTATAGTACTGTACTATAGTACTGCACCACACAGCAGTACTGTAGTACTATAGTACTGCACCACACAGCAGTACTGTAGTACTGTAGTACTGCATCACACAGCAGTACTGTAGTACTGCCCCACACAGCAGTACTGTAGTACTGCCCCACACAGCAGTACTGTAGTGCTGTAGTACTGCCCCACACAGCAGTACTGTAGTACTGTAGTACTGCCCCACACAGCAGTACTGTAGTACTGTAGTACTGCACCATACAGCAGTACTGTAGTACTGCCCCACACAGCAGTACTGTAGTGCTGTAGTACTGCCCCACACAGCAGTACTGTAGTACTGTAGTACTGCCCCACACAGCAGTACTGTAGTACTGTAGTACTGCACCATACAGCAGTACTGTAGTACTGCCCCACACAGCAGTACTGTCGTACTGTAGTACTGCACCATACAGCAGTACTGTAGTACTGCCCCACACAGCAGTACTGTATTGCTGTAGTACTGCCGCACACAGCAGTACTGTAGTACTGTAGTACTGCACCATACAGCAGTACTGTAGTACTCCCCACACAGCAGTACTTTAGTACTATAGGACGGCACGACACAGCAGTACTGTAGTACTATAGTACTGCACCACACAGCAGTACTGCAGTACTATAGTACTGCACCACACAGCAGTACTGTAGTACTATAGTACTGTACTATAGTACTGCACCACACAGCAGTACTGTAGTACTATAGTACTGCACCACACAGCAGTACTGTAGTACTGTAGTACTGCATCACACAGCAGTACTGTAGTACTGCCCCACACAGCAGTACTGTAGTACTGCCCCACACAGCAGTACTGTAGTGCTGTAGTACTGCCCCACACAGCAGTACTGTAGTACTGTAGTACTGCCCCACACAGCAGTACTGTAGTACTGTAGTACTGCACCATACAGCAGTACTGTAGTACTGCCCCACACAGCAGTACTGTAGTACTGTAGTACTGCACCATACAGCAGTACTGTAGTACTGCCCCACACAGCAGTACTGTATTGCTGTAGTACTGCCGCACACAGCAGTACTGTAGTACTGTAGTACTGCACCATACAGCAGTACTGCCCCACACAGCAGTACTGTAGTGCTGTAGTACTGCACCATACAGCAGTACTGCAGTACTGTAGTACTGAACCACACAGCAGTACTGTAGTACTATATTACTGCACCACACAGCTGTACTGTAGTACTGCACCACAGAGCTGTATCAAAAAAAAATCAAAATCAAAATCAATTTATTTTTGTAAGGCCCAAAATCACAACAACAGTTGCCTCTGAGGGCCACAGGGAGAAATGAATCAACAATGTCTGTGGTGGCGATGGAGTCAGACAATGTCTGTGGTGGCGATGAAGTCAGACAATGTCTGTGGTGGCGAGGGACAATGTCCCAGGGTCCTCTGTCCTTAGACTCTCCTTCTCGGCCAGGAAAAACTACAAAAAAAAACCTCTTTGGGAAAAAAGCGTAGAAACCTGGAGGAGTTCCAGTGAAGGAGAGATCCGACTCTCACAGACGGACAGACGGACACGAGGAGACTGGAGCTGGACCCACTCTTCAGGCAGATGAGGGACCGACTGAGGCGAACTGGACCCACTCTTCAGGCAGATGAGGGACCGTCGGAGTCGAGCAGGACCCACTCTTCAGGCAGATGAGGGACCGTCGGAGGCGAACTGGACCCACTCCTCAGGCAGATGAGGGACCGTGGGAGGCGAGCTGGACCCACTCTTCAGGTAGATGAGGCACCGTCGGAGGCGAGCTGGACCCACTCTTCAGGCAGATGAGGGACCGACTGTACTGTAGTACTGCTCCACACAGCAGTACTGTAGTACTGCCCCACACAGTAGTACTGTAGTACTGCACCACACAGCAGTACTGTAGTACTATATTACTGCACCACACAGCAGTACTGTAGTACTGCCCCACACAGCTGTACTGTAGTACTGCCCCACACAGCTGTACTGTAGTACTGCCCCACACAGCTGTACTGTAGTACTGCCCCACACAGCTGTACTATAGTACTGCCCCACACAGCTGTACTATAGTACTGCCCCACACAGCAGTACTGTAGTACCGCCCCACACAGCTGTACTATAGTACTGCCCCACACAGCAGTACTGTAGTACTGCACCACACAGCAGTACTGTAGTACTGCCCCACACAGCAGTACTGTAGTACTGCCCCACACAGCAGTACTGTAGTGCTGTAGTACTGCCCCACACAGCAGTACTGTAGTACTGCCCCACACAGCAGTACTGTAGTACTGCACCATACAGCAGTACTGTAGTACTGCCCCACACAGCAGTTCTGTATTGCTGTAGTACTGCCGCACACAGCAGTACTGTTGTACTGTAGTACTGCACCATACAGCAGTACTGTAGTACTGCCCCACACAGCAGTACTGTAGTGCTGTAGTACTGCACCATACAGCAGTACTGTAGTACTGTAGTACTGCACCACACAGCAGTACTGTAGTACTATATTACTGCACCACACAGCTGTACTGTAGTACTGCACCACACAGCTGTACTGTAGTACTGCTCCACACAGCAGTACTGTAGTACGGCCCCACACAGTAGTACTGTAGTACTGCACCACACAGCAGTACTGTAGTACTATATTACTGCACCACACAGCAGTACTGTAGTACTGCCAAACACAGCTGTACTGTAGTACTGCCCCACACAGCAGTACTGTAGTACTGCACCACACAGCAGTACTGTAAAACTATAGTACTGCACCACACAGCAGTACTGTAGGACTATAGTACTGCACCACACAGCTGTACTATAGTACTATAGTACTGTACTATAGTACTGCACCACACAGCAGTACTGTAATACTATAGTACTGCCCCACACAGCAGTACTGTAGTACTGCACTACACAGCAGTACTGTAGTACTGCACCACACAGCAGTACTGTAAAACTATAGTACTGCACCACACAGCAGTACTGTAGGACTATAGTACTGCACCACACAGCTGTACTATAGTACTATAGTACTGTACTATAGTACTGCACCACACAGCAGTACTGTAATACTATAGTACTGCACCACACAGCAGTACTGTAGTACTATAGTTCTGCACCACACAGCAGTACTGTAGTACTATAGTACTGTACTATAGTACTATAGTACAGTACTATAGTACTATAGTACTATAGTACTGTACTATAGTACTGCACCACACAGCAGTACTGTAGTACTATAGTACTGTACCACACAGCAGTACTGTAGTACTATAGTGCTGTACTATAGTACTGCACCACACAGCAGTACTGTAGTACTATAGTACTGCACCACACAGCAGTACTGTAGTACTATAGTACTGTACTACAGTACTGCACCACACAGCAGTACTGTAGTACTATAGTACTGCACCACAGAGCAGTACTGTAGTACTGTGGTACTGCACCATATAGCAGTACTGTAGTACTATAGTACTGCACCACACAGCAGTACTGTAGTACTGTAGTACTGCACCACACAGCAGTACTGTGGTACTATAGTACTGCACCACACAGCAGTACTGTAGTACTGTGGTACTGCACCATATAGCATTACTGTAGTACTATAGTACTGCACCACACAGCAGTACTGTAGTACTATAGTACTGCACCACACAGCAGTACTTTAGTACTATAGTACGGCACCACACAGCAGTACTGTAGTACTATAGTACTGCACCACACAGCAGTACTGTAGTACTATAGTACTGCACCACACAGCAGTACTGTAGTACTATAGTACTGTACTATAGTACTGCCCCACACAGCAGTACTGTAGTACTGCCCCACACAGCAGTATTGTAGTACTGTAGTACTGCACCATACAGCAGTACTGTAGTACTGCCCCACACAGCAGTACTGTATTGCTGTAGTACTGCCGCACACAGCAGTACTGTAGTACTGTAGTACTGCACCATACAGCAGTACTGTAGTACTGCCCCACAGAGCAGTACTATAGTACTGCCCCACACAGCTGTACTATAGTACTGCCCCACACAGCAGTACTGTAGTACCGCCCCACACAGCTGTACTATAGTACTGCCCCACACAGCAGTACTGTAGTACTGCACCACACAGCAGTACTGTAGTACTGCCCCACACAGCAGTACTGTAGTACTGCCCCACACAGCAGTACTGTAGTGCTGTAGTACTGCCCCACACAGCAGTACTGTAGTACTGCCCCACACAGCAGTACTGTAGTACTGCACCATACAGCAGTACTGTAGTACTGCCCCACACAGCAGTTCTGTATTGCTGTAGTACTGCCGCACACAGCAGTACTGTTGTACTGTAGTACTGCACCATACAGCAGTACTGTAGTACTGCCCCACACAGCAGTACTGTAGTGCTGTAGTACTGCACCATACAGCAGTACTGTAGTACTGTAGTACTGCACCACACAGCAGTACTGTAGTACTATATTACTGCACCACGCAGCTGTACTGTAGTACTGCACCACACAGCTGTACTGTAGTACTGCTCCACACAGCAGTACTGTAGTACGGCCCCACACAGTAGTACTGTAGTACTGCACCACACAGCAGTACTGTAGTACTATATTACTGCACCACACAGCAGTACTGTAGTACTGCCACACACAGCTGTACTGTAGTACTGCCCCACACAGCAGTACTGTAGTACTGCACTACACAGCAGTACTGTAGTACTGCACCACACAGCAGTACTGTAGTACTATAGTACTGCACCACACAGCAGTACTGTAGGACTATAGTACTGCACCACACAGCTGTACTATAGTACTATAGTACTGTACTATAGTACTGCACCACACAGCAGTACTGTAATACTATAGTACTGCACCACACAGCAGTACTGTAGTACTATAGTTCTGCACCACACAGCAGTACTGTAGTACTATAGTACTGTACTATAGTACTATAGTACAGTACTATAGTACTATAGTACTATAGTACTGTACTATAGTACTGCACCACACAGCAGTACTGTAGTACTATAGTACTGTACCACACAGCAGTACTGTAGTACTATAGTGCTGTACTATAGTACTGCACCACACAGCAGTACTGTAGTACTATAGTACTGCACCACACAGCAGTACTGTAGTACTATAGTACTGTACTACAGTACTGCACCACACAGCAGTACTGTAGTACTATAGTACTGCACCACAGAGCAGTACTGTAGTACTGTGGTACTGCACCATATAGCAGTACTGTAGTACTATAGTACTGCACCACACAGCAGTACTGTAGTACTGTAGTACTGCACCACACAGCAGTACTGTGGTACTATAGTACTGCACCACACAGCAGTACTGTAGTACTGTGGTACTGCACCATATAGCATTACTGTAGTACTATAGTACTGCACCACACAGCAGTACTGTAGTACTATAGTACTGCACCACACAGCAGTACTTTAGTACTATAGTACGGCACCACACAGCAGTACTGTAGTACTATAGTACTGCACCACACAGCAGTACTGTAGTACTATAGTACTGCACCACACAGCAGTACTGTAGTACTATAGTACTGTACTATAGTACTGCCCCACACAGCAGTACTGTAGTACTGCCCCACACAGCAGTATTGTAGTACTGTAGTACTGCACCATACAGCAGTACTGTAGTACTGCCCCACACAGCAGTACTGTATTGCTGTAGTACTGCCGCACACAGCAGTACTGTAGTACTGTAGTACTGCACCATACAGCAGTACTGTAGTACTGCCCCACACAGCAGTACTGTAGTGCTGTAGTACTGCACCATACAGCAGTACTGTAGTACTGTAGTACTGCACCACACAGCAGTACTGTAGGACTATAGTACTGCACCACACAGCTGTACTATAGTACTATAGTACTGTACTATAGTACTGCACCACACAGCAGTACTGTAATACTATAGTACTGCACCACACAGCAGTACTGTAGTACTATAGTTCTGCACCACACAGCAGTACTGTAGTACTATAGTACTATAGTACTGTACTATAGTACTGCACCACACAGCAGTACTGTAGTACTATAGTACTGTACCACACAGCAGTACTGTAGTACTATAGTGCTGTACTATAGTACTGCACCACACAGCAGTACTGTAGTACTATAGTACTGCACCACACAGCAGTACTGTAGTACTATAGTACTGTACTACAGTACTGCACCACACAGCAGTACTGTAGTACTATAGTACTGCACCACAGAGCAGTACTGTAGTACTGTGGTACTGCACCATATAGCAGTACTGTAGTACTATAGTACTGCACCACACAGCAGTACTGTAGTACTGTAGTACTGCACCACACAGCAGTACTGTGGTACTATAGTACTGCACCACACAGCAGTACTGTAGTACTGTGGTACTGCACCATATAGCATTACTGTAGTACTATAGTACTGCACCACACAGCAGTACTGTAGTACTATAGTACTGCACCACACAGCAGTACTTTAGTACTATAGTACGGCACCACACAGCAGTACTGTAGTACTATAGTACTGCACCACACAGCAGTACTGTAGTACTATAGTACTGCACCACACAGCAGTACTGTAGTACTATAGTACTGTACTATAGTACTGCCCCACACAGCAGTACTGTAGTACTGTAGTACTGCACCATACAGCAGTACTGTAGTACTGCCCCACAAAGCAGTACTGTATTGCTGTAGTACTGCCGCACACAGCAGTACTGTAGTACTGTAGTACTGCACCATACAGCAGTACTGTAGTACTGCCCCACACAGCAGTACTGTAGTGCTGTAGTACTGCACCATACAGCAGTACTGTAGTACTGTAGTACTGCACCACACAGCAGTACTGTAGTACTATATTACTGCACCACACAGCTGTACTGTAGTACTGCACCACACAGCTGTACTATAGTACTGCCCCACACAGCAGTACTGTAGTACTGCCCCACACAGTAGTACTGTAGTACTGCACCACACAGCAGTACTGTAGTACTATATTACTGCACCACACAGCAGTACTGTATTACTGCCCCACACAGCTGTACTGTAGTACTGCCCCACACAGCTGTACTGTAGTACTGCCCCACACAGCTGTACTATAGTACTGCCCCACACAGCTGTACTATAGTACTGCCCCACACAGCAGTACTGTAGTACTGCCCCACACAGCTGTACTATAGTACTGCCCCACACAGCAGTACTGTAGTACTGCACCACACAGCAGTAATGTAGTACTGCCCCACACAGCAGTACTGTAGTACTGCACCATACAGCAGTACTGTAGTACTGCCCCACACAGCAGTACTGTAGTACTGTAGTACTGCACCATACAGCAGTACTGTAGTACTGCCCCACACAGCAGTACTGTAGTGCTGTAGTACTGCACCATACAGCAGTACTGTAGTACTGTAGTACTGCACCACACAGCAGTACTGTAGTACTATATTACTGCACCACACAGCTGTACTGTAGTACTGTAGTACTGCACCACACAGCTGTACTGTAGTACTGCCCCACACAGCAGTACTGTAGTACTGCCCCACACAGTAGTACTGTAGTACTGCACCACACAGCAGTACGGTAGTACTATATTACTGCACCACACAGCAGTACTGTAGTACTGCCCCACACAGCTGTACTGTAGTACTGCACCACACAGCAGTACTGTAGTACTATATTAATGCACCACACAGCAGTACTGTAGTACTGCCCCACACAGCAGTAGTGTAGTACTATATTACTGTACCACACAGCAGTACTGTAGTACTGCCCCAAACAGCTGTACTATAGTACTGCACCACACAGCAGTACTGTAGTACTATAGTACTGTACTATAGTACTGCCCCACACAGCAGTACTGTAGTACTGCCCCACACAGCAGTACTGTAGTACTGTAGTACTGCACCATACAGCAGTACTGTAGTACTGCCCCACACAGCAGTACTGTATTGCTGTAGTACTGCCGCACACAGCAGTACTGTAGTACTGTAGTACTGCACCATACAGCAGTACTGTAGTACTGCCCCACACAGCAGTACTGTAGTGCTGTAGTACTGCACCATACAGCAGTACTGTAGTACTGTAGTACTGCACCACACAGCAGTACTGTAGTACTATATTACTGCACCACACAGCTGTACTGTAGTACTGCACCACACAGCTGTACTATAGTACTGCCCCACACAGCAGTACTGTAGTACTGCCCCACACAGTAGTACTGTAGTACTGCACCACACAGCAGTACTGTAGTACTATATTACTGCACCACACAGCAGTACTGTAGTACTGCCCCACACAGCTGTACTGTAGTACTGCCCCACACAGCTGTACTATAGTACTGCACCACACAGCAGTACTGTAGTACTATAGTACTGCACCACACAGCAGTACTGTAGTACTGTAGTACTGCACCACACAGCAGTACTGTAGTACTACTGTACTGCACCACACAGCAGTACTGTAGTACTATAGTACTGCACCACACAGCAGTACTGTAGTACTATAGTACGGCACCACACAGCAGTACTGTAGTACTATAGTACTGCACCACACAGCAGTACTGTAGTACTATAGTACTGCACCACACAGCAGTACTGTAGTACTGTAGTACTGCCCCACACAGCAGTACTGTAGTGCTGTAGTACTGCCCCACACAGCAGTACTGTAGTACTGTAGTACTGCACCATACAGCAGTACTGTAGTACTGCCTCACACAGCAGTACTGTAGAGCTGTAGTACTGCACCATACAGCAGTACTGTAGTACTGTAGTACTGCACCACACAGCAGTACTGTAGTACTATATTACTGCACCACACAGCTGTACTGTAGTACTGCACCACACAGCTGTACTGTAGTACTGCTCCACACAGCAGTACTGTAGTACTGCCCCACACAGCAGTACTGTAGTGCTGTAGTACTGCCCCACACAGCAGTACTGTAGTACTGTAGTACTGCCCCACACAGCAGTACTGTAGTACTGTAGTACTGCAACATACATCAGTACTGTAGTACTGCCCCACACAGCAGTACTGTAGTACTGTAGTACTGCACCATACAGCAGTACTGTAGTACTGCCTCACACAGCAGTACTGTAGAGCTGTAGTACTGCACCATACAGCAGTACTGTAGTACTGTAGTACTGCACCACACAGCAGTACTGTAGTACTATATTACTGCACCACACAGCTGTACTGTAGTACTGCACCACACAGCTGTACTGTAGTACTGCTCCACACAGCAGTACTGTAGTACTGCCCCACACAGTAGTACTGTAGTACTGCACCACACAGCAGTACTGTAGTACTATATTACTGCACCACACAGCAGTACTGTAGGACTATAGTACTTCCCCACACAGCTGTACTATAGTACTGCCCCAAACAGCTGTACTATAGTACTGCCCCACACAGCAGTACTGTAGTACTGCCCCACACAGCTGTACTATAGTACTGCCCCACACAGCAGTACTGTAGTACTGCACCACACAGCAGTACTGTAGTACTGCCCCACACAGCAGTACTGTAGCACTGCCCCACACAGCAGTACTGTAATGCTGTAGTACTGCCCCACACAGCAGTACTGTAGTACTGCCCCACACAGCAGTACTGTAGTACCGTAGTTCTGCACCATACAGCAGTACTGTAGTACTGCCCCACACAGCAGTACTGTAGTGCTGTAGTACTGCACCACACAGCAGTACTGTAGTACTGTAGTACCGCACCACACAGCAGTACTGTAGTACTATATTACTGCACCACACAGCTGTACTGTAGTACTGTAGTACTGCACCACAGCTGTACTGTAGTACTGCCCCACACAGCAGTACTGTAGTACTGCCCCACACAGCAGTACTGTAGTACCGCCCCACACAGTAGCACTGTAGTACTGCACCACACAGCAGTACTGTAGTACTATATTACTGCACCACACAGCAGTACTGTAGTACTGCCCCACACAGCTGTACTGTAGTACTGCACCACACAGCAGTACTGTAGTACTATATTACTGCACCACACAGCAGTACTGTAGTACTGCCCCACACAGCAGTACTGTAGAACTATATTACTGCACCACACAGCAGTACTGTAGTACTGTAGTACTGCCCCACACAGCAGTCCTGTAGTACTGCCCCACACAGCAGTACTGTAGTACTGCACCACACAGCAGTACTGTAGTACTATATTACTGCACCACACAGCAGTACTGTAGTACTGTAGTACTGCCCCACAGAGCTGTACTGTAGTACTGCCCCACACAGCAGTACTGTAGTACTGCCCCACACAGCAGTACTGTAGTACTGCACTACACAGCAGTACTGTAGTACTGCACCACACAGCAGTAATGTAGTACTATAGTACTGCACCACACAGCAGTACTGTAGGACTATAGTACTGCACCACACAGCTGTACTGTAGTACTATAGTACTGCACCACACAGCAGTACTGTAGTACTGCACTACACAGCAGTACTGTAGTACTGCACCACACAGCAGTACTGTAGTACTATAGTACTGCACCACACAGCAGTACTGTAGTACTATAGTACTGCACCACACAGCAGTACTGTAGTACTATAGTACTGTACTATAGTACTGCACCACACAGCAGTACTGTAGTACTATAGTACTGCACCACATAGCAGTACTGTAGTACTATAGTACTGCACCACACAGCAGTACTGTAGTACTATAGTACTGTACTATAGTACTGCACCACACAGCAGTACTGTAGTACTATAGTACTGCACCACACAGCAGTACTGTAGTACTGTGGTACTGCACCATATAGCAGTACTGTAGTACTATAGTACTGCACCACACAGCAGTACTGTAGTACTGTAGTACTGCACCACACAGCAGTACTGTAGTACTATAGTACTGCATCACACAGCAGTACTGTAGTACTGTGGTACTGCACCATATGGCAGTACTGTAGTACTATAGTACTGCACCACACAGCAGTACTGTAGTACTGTAGTACTGCACCACACAGCAGTACTGTAGTACTACAGTACTGCACCACACAGCAGTACTGTAGTACTATAGTACTGCACCATACTGTAGTACTATAGTACTGCACCACACAGCAGTACTGTAGTACTGTAGTACTGTACCACACAGCAGTACTGTAGTACTGCCCCACACAGCAGTACTGTAGTGCTCTAGTACTGCCCCACACAGCAGTACTGTAGTACTGTAGTACTGCCCCACACAGCAGTACTGTAGTACTGTAGTACTGCAACATACATCAGTACTGTAGTACTGCCCCACACAGCAGTACTGTAGTACTGCCCCACACAGCAGTACTGTATTGCTGTAGTACTGCCGCACACAGCAGTACTGTAGTACTGTAGTACTGCACCATACAGCAGTACTGTAGTACTGCCTCACACAGCAGTACTGTAGAGCTGTAGTACTGCACCATACAGCAGTACTGTAGTACTGTAGTACTGCACCACACAGCAGTACTGTAGTATTATATTACTGCACCACACAGCTGTACTGTAGTACTGCACCACACAGTTGTACTGTAGTACTGCTCCACACAGCAGTACTGTAGTACTGCCCCACACAGTAGTACTGTAGTACTGCACCACACAGCAGTACTGTAGTACTATATTACTGCACCACACAGCAGTACTGTAGGACTATAGTACTTCCCCACACAGCTGTACTATAGTACTGCCCCACACAGCTGTACTATAGTACTGCCCCACACAGCAGTACTGTAGTACTGCCCCACACAGCTGTACTATAGTACTGCCCCACACAGCAGTACTGTAGTACTGCACCACACAACAGTACTGTAGTACTGCCCCACACAGCAGTACTGTAGTACTGCCCCACACAGCAGTACTGTAGTGCTGTAGTACTGCCCCACACAGCAGTACTGTAGTACTGCCCCACACAGCAGTACTGTAGTACCGTAGTACTGCACCATACAGCAGTACTGTAGTACTGCCCCACACAGCAGTACTGTAGTGCTGTAGTACTGCACCACACAGCAGTACTGTAGTACTGTAGTACCGCACCACACAGCAGTACTGTAGTACTATATTACTGCACCACACAGCTGTACTGTAGTACTGTAGTACTGCACCACAGCTGTACTGTAGTACTGCCCCACACAGCAGTACTGTAGTACTGCCCCACACAGCAGTACTGTAGTACCGCCCCACACAGTAGCACTGTAGTACTGCACCACACAGCAGTACTGTAGTACTATATTACTGCACCACACAGCAGTACTGTAGTACTGCCCCACACAGCTGTACTGTAGTACTGCACCACACAGCAGTACTGTAGTACTATATTACTGCACCACACAGCAGTACTGTAGTACTGCCCCACACAGCAGTACTGTAGTACTATATTACTGCACCACACAGCAGTACTGTAGTACTGTAGTACTGCCCCACACAGCTGTACTGTAGTACTGCCCCACACAGCAGTACTGTAGTACTGCCCCACACAGCAGTACTGTAGTACTGCACCACACAGCAGTACTGTAGTACTATATTACTGCACCACACAGCAGTACTGTAGTACTGTAGTACTGCCCCACACAGCTGTACTGTAGTACTGCCCCACACAGCAGTACTGTAGTACTGCCCCACACAGCAGTACTGTAGTACTGCCCCACACAGCAGTACTGTAGTACTGCACTACACAGCAGTACTGTAGTACTGCACCACACAGCAGTACTGTAGTACTATAGTACTGCACCACACAGCAGTACTGTAGGACTATAGTACTGCACCACACAGCTGTACTGTAGTACTATAGTACTGCACCAAACAGCAGTACTGTAGTACTGCAATACACAGCAGTACTGTAGTACTGCACCACACAGCAGTACTGTAGTACTATAGTACTGCACCACACAGCAGTACTGTAGTACTATAGTACTGCACCACACAGCGGTACTGTAGTACTATAGTACTGCAACACAGCAGTACTGTAGTACTATAGTACTGCACCACACAGCAGTACTGTAGGACTATAGTACTGCACCACACAGCTGTACTGTAGTACTATAGTACTGCACCAAACAGCAGTACTGTAGTACTGCAATACACAGCAGTACTGTAGTACTGCACCACACAGCAGTACTGTAGTACTATAGTACTGCACCACACAGCAGTACTGTAGTACTATAGTACTGCACCACACAGCAGTACTGTAGTACTATAGTACTGTACTATAGTACTATAGTACTGTACTATAGTACTGCACCACACAGCAGTACTGTAGTACAATAGTACTGCACCACACAGCAGTACTGTAGTACTATAGTACGGCACCACACAGCAGTACTGTAGTACTATAGTACTGCACCACACAGCAGTACTGTAGTACTGTAGTACTGTACCACACAGCAGTACTGTAGTACTGCCCCACACAGCAGTACTGTAGTGCTCTAGTACTGCCCCACAGAGCAGTACTGTAGTACTGTAGTACTGCCCCACACAGCAGTACTGTAGTACTGTAGTACTGCAACACACATCAGTACTGTAGTACTGCCCCACACAGCAGTACTGTAGTACTGTAGTACTGCACCATACAGCAGTACTGTAGTACTGCCCCACACAGCAGTACTGTATTGCTGTAGTACTGCCGCACACAGCAGTACTGTAGTACTGTAGTACTGCACCATACAGCAGTACTGTAGTACTGCCTCACACAGCAGTACTGTAGAGCTGTAGTACTGCACCATACAGCAGTACTGTAGTACTGTAGTACTGCACCACACAGCAGTACTGTAGTATTATATTACTGCACCACACAGCTGTACTGTAGTACTGCACCACACAGCTGTACTGTAGTACTGCTCCACACAGCAGTACTGTAGTACTGCCCCACACAGTAGTACTGTAGTACTGCACCACACAGCAGTACTGTAGTACTATATTACTGCACCACACAGCAGTACTGTAGGACTATAATACTTCCCCACACAGCTGTACTATAGTACTGCCCCACACAGCTGTACTATGGTACTGCCCCACACAGCAGTACTGTAGTACTGCCCCACACAGCTGTACTATAGTACTGCCCCACACAGCAGTACTGTAGTGCTGTAGTACTGCCCCACACAGCAGTACTGTAGTACTGCCCCACACAGCAGTACTGTAGTACCGTAGTACTGCACCATACAGCAGTACTGTAGTACTGCCCCACACAGCAGTACTGTAGTGCTGTAGTACTGCACCACACAGCAGTACTGTAGTACTGTAGTACCGCACCACACAGCAGTACTGTAGTACTATATTACTGCACCACACAGCTGTAATGTAGTACTGTAGTACTGCACCACAGCTGTACTGTAGTACTGCCCCACACAGCAGTACTGTAGTACTGCCCCACACAGCAGTACTGTAGTACCGCCCCACACAGTAGCACTGTAGTACTGCACCACACAGCAGTACTGTAGTACTATATTACTGCACCACACAGCAGTACTGTAGTACTGCCCCACACAGCTGTACTGTAGTACTGCACCACACAGCAGTACTGTAGTACTATATTACTGCACCACACAGCAGTACTGTAGTACTGCCCCACACAGCAGTACTGTAGTACTATATTACTGCACCACACAGCAGTACTGTAGTACTGTAGTACTGCCCCACACAGCTGTACTGTAGTACTGCCCCACACAGCAGTACTGTAGTACTGCACCACACAGCAGTACTGTAGTACTATATTACTGCACCACACAGCAGTACTGTAGTACTGTAGTACTGCCCCACACAGCTGTACTGTAGTACTGCCCCACACAGCAGTACTGTAGTACTGCCCCACACAGCAGTACTGTAGTACTGCACTACACAGCAGTACTGTAGTACTGCACCACACAGCAGTACTGTAGTACTATAGTACTGCACCACACAGCAGTACTGTAGGACTATAGTTCTGCACCACACAGCTGTACTGTAGTACTATAGTACTGCACCAAACAGCAGTACTGTAGTACTGCAATACACAGCAGTACTGTAGTACTGCACCACACAGCAGTACTGTAGTACTATAGTACTGCACCACACAGCAGTACTGTAGGACTATAGTACTGCACCACACAGCAGTACTGTAGTACTATAGTACTGCACCACACAGCAGTACTGTAGTACTATAGTTCTGCACCACACAGCAGTACTGTAGTACTATAGTACTGTACTATAGTACTATAGTACTGTACTATAGTACTGCACCACACAGCAGTACTGTAGTACAATAGTACTGCACCACACAGCAGTACTGTAGTACTATAGTACTGTACCACACAGCAGTACTGTAGTACTATAGTGCTGTACTATAGTACTGCACCACACAGCAGAACTGTAGTACTATAGTACTGCACCACACAGCAGTACTGTAGTACTGTGGTACTGCACCATATAGCAGTACTGTAGTACTATAGTACTGCACCACACAGCAGTACTGTAGTACTGTAGTACTGCACCACACAGCAGTACTGTAGTACTATAGTACTGCATCACACAGCAGTACTGTAGTACTGTGGTACTGCACCATATAGCAGTACTGTAGTACTATAGTACTGCACCACACAGCAGTACTGTAGTACTATAGTACTGCACCACACAGCAGTACTGTAGTACTGTAGTACTGCACCACACAGCAGTACTGTAGTACTACAGTACTGCACCACACAGCAGTACTGTAGTACTATAGTACTGCACCACACAGCAGTACTGTAGTACTATAGTACGGCACCACACAGCAGTACTGTAGTACTATAGTACTGCACCACACAGCAGTACTGTAGTACTATAGTACGGCACCACACAGCAGTACTGTAGTACTATAGTACTGCACCACACAGCAGTACTGTAGTACTGTAGTACTGCACCACACAGCAGTACTGTAGTACTGCCCCACACAGCAGTACTGTAGTGCTGTAGTACTGCCCCACACAGCAGTACTGTAGTGCTGTAGTACTGCCCCACACAGCAGTACTGTAGTACTGTAGTACTGCAACATACATCAGTACTGTAGTACTGCCCCACACAGCAGTACTGTAGTACTGTAGTACTGCACCATACAGCAGTACTGTAGTACTGCCCCACACAGCAGTACTGTATTGCTGTAGTACTGCCGCACACAGCAGTACTGTAGTACTGTAGTACTGCACCATACAGCAGTACTGTAGTACTGCCTCACACAGCAGTACTGTAGAGCTGTAGTACTGCACCATACAGCAGTACTGTAGTACTGTAGTACTGCACCACACAGCAGTACTGTAGTACTATATTACTGCACCACACAGCTGTACTGTAGTACTGCTCCACACAGCAGTACTGTAGTACTGCCCCACACAGTAGTACTGTAGTACCACACCACACAGCAGTACTGTAGTACTATATTACTGCACCATACAGCAGTACTGTAGGACTATAGTACTTCCCCACACAGCTGTACTATAGTACTGCCCCACACAGCTGTACTATAGTACTTCCCCACACAGCAGTACTGTAATACTGCCCCACACAGCTGTACTATAGTACTGCCCCACACAGCAGTACTGTAGTACTGCACCACACAGCAGTACTGTAGTACTGCCCCACACAGCAGTACTGTAGTACTGCCCCACACAGCTGTACTATAGTACTGCCCCACACAGCAGTACTGTAGTACTGCACCACACAGCAGTACTGTAGTACTGCCCCACACAGCAGTACTGTAGTACTGCCACACACAGCAGTACTGTAGTGCTGTAGTACTGCCCCACACAGCAGTACTGTAGTACTGCCCTACACAGCAGTACTGTAGTACCGTAGTACTGCACCATACAGCAGTACTGTAGTACTGCCCCACACAGCAGTACTGTAGTGCTGTAGTACTGCACCACACAGCAGTACTGTAGTACTGTAGTACCGCACCACACAGCAGTACTGTAGTACTATATTACTGCACCACACAGCTGTACTGTAGTACTGTAGTACTGCACCACAGCTGTACTGTAGTACTGCCCCACTCAGCAGTACTGTAGTACTGCCCCACACAGCAGTACTGTAGTACCGCCCCACACAGTAGCACTGTAGTACTGCACCACACAGCAGTACTGTAGTACTATATTACTGCACCACACAGCAGTACTGTAGTACTGCCCCACACAGCTGTACTGTAGTACTGCACCACACAGAAGTACTGTAGTACTATATTACTGCACCACACAGCAGTACTGTAGTACTGCCCCACAGCAGTACTGTAGTACTATATTACTGCACCACACAGCAGTACTGTAGTACTGCCCCACACAGCAGTACTGTAGTACTATATTACTGCACCACACAGCAGTACTGTAGTACTGTAGTACTGCCCCACACAGCTGTACTGTAGTACTGCCCCACACAGCTGTACTGTAGTACTGCCCCACACAGCAGTACTGTAGTACTGCCCCACACAGCAGTACTGTAGTACTATATTACTGCACCACACAGCAGTACTGTAGTACTGTAGTACTGCCCCACACAGCTGTACTGTAGTACTAGCCCACACAGCAGTACTGTTGTACTGCCCCACACAGCAGTACTGTAGTACTGCACTACACAGCAGTACTGTAGTACTGCACCACACAGCAGTACTGTAGTACTATAGTACTGCACCACACAGCAGTACTGTAGGACTATAGTACTGCACCACACAGCTGTACTGTAGTACTATAGTACTGCACCACACAGCAGTACTGTAGTACTGCACTACACAGCAGTACTGTAGTACTGCACCACACAGCAGTACTGTAGTACTATAGTACTGCACCACACAGCAGTACTGTAGGACTATAGTACTGCACCACACAGCAGTACTGTAGTGCTATAGTACTGCACCACACAGCAGTACTGTAGTACTATAGTTCTGCACAACACAGCAGTACTGTAGTACTATAGTACTGTACTATAGTACTATAGTACTATAGTACTGTACTATAGTACTGCACCACACAGCAGTACTGTAGTACAATAGTACTGCATCACACAGCAGTACTGTAGTACTATAGTACTGTACCACACAGCAGTACTGTAGTACTATAGTGCTGTACTATAGTACTGCACCACACAGCAGTACTGTAGTACTATAGAACTGCACCACACAGCAGTACTGTAGTACTATAGTACTGTACTATAGTACTGCACCACACAGCAGTACTGTAGTACTGTAGTACTGCACCACACATCAGTACTGTAGTACTATATTACTGCACCACACAGCTGTACTGTAGTACTGTAGTACTGCACCACACAGCTGTACTGTAGTACTGCCCCACACAGCAGTACTGTAGTACTGCCCCTCACAGCAGTACTGTAGTACCGCCCCACACAGTAGCACTGTAGTACTGCACCACACAGCAGTACTGTAGTACTATATTACTGCACCACACAGCAGTACTGTAGTACTGCCCCACACAGCTGTACTGTAGTACTGCACCACACAGCAGTACTGTAGTACTATATTACTGCACCACACAGCAGTACTGTAGTACTGCCCCACACAGCAGTACTGTAGTACTATATTACTGCACCACACAGCAGTACTGTAGTACTGTAGTACTGCCCCACACAGCTGTGCTGTAGTACTGCCCCACACAGCAGTACTGTAGTACTATATTACTGCCCCACACAGCAGTACTGTAGTACTGTAGTACAGCCCCACACAGCTGTGCTGTAGTACTGCCCCACACAGCAGTATTGTAGTACTGCCCCATATAGCAGTACTGTAGTACTGCACCACACAGCAGTACTGTAGTACTATATTACTGCACCACACAGCAGTACTGTAGTACTGTAGTATTGCCCCACACAGCTGTACTGTAGTACTGCCCCACACAGCAGTACTGTAGTACTGCCCCACACAGCAGTACTGTAGTACTGCACTACACAGCAGTACTGTAGTACTGCACCACACAGCAGTACTGTAGTACTATAGTACTGCACCACACAGCAGTACTGTAGGACTATAGTACTGCACCACACAGCTGTACTATAGTACTATAGTACTGTACTATAGTACTGCACCACACAGCAGTACTGTAGTACAATAGTACTGCACCACACAGCATTACTGTAGTACTATAGTACTGCACCACACAGCAGTACTGTAGTACTATAGTACTGCACCACACAGCAGTACTGTAGTACTATAGTACTGTACTATAGTACTGCACCACACAGCAGTACTGTAGTACTATAGTACTGCACCACAGAGCAGTACTGTAGTACTGTGGTACTGCACCATATAGCAGTACTGTAGTACTATAGTACTGCACCACACAGCAGTACTGTAGTACTGTAGTACTGCACCACACAGCAGTACTGTAGTACTATAGTACTGCACCACACAGCAGTACTGTAGTACTGTGGTACTGCACCATATAGCAGTACTGTAGTACTATAGTACTGCACCACAAGCAGTACTGTAGTACTATAGTACTGCACCACACAGCAGTACTTTAGTACTATAGTACGGCACCACACAGCAGTACTGTAGTACTATAGTACTGCACCACACAGCAGTACTGTAATACTATAGTACTGCACCACACAGCAGTACTGTAGTACTATAGTACTGTACTATAGTACTGCACCACACAGCAGTACTGTAGTACTATAGTACTGCACCACACAGCAGTACTGTAGTACTCTAGTACTGCATCACACAGCAGTACTGTAGTACTGCCCCACACAGCAGTACTGTAGTACTGCCCCACACAGCAGTACTGTAGTGCTGTAGTACTGCCCCACACAGCAGTACTGTAGTACTGTAGTACTGCCCCACACAGCAGTACTGTAGTACTGTAGTACTGCACCATACAGCAGTACTGTAGTACTGTAGTACTGCACCATACAGAAGTACTGTAGTACTGCCCCACACAGCAGTACTGTAGTGCTGTAGTACTGCCCCACACAGCAGTACTGTAGTACTGTAGTACTGCCCCACACAGCAGTACTGTAGTACTGTAGTACTGCACCATACAGCAGTACTGTAGTACTGCCCCACACAGCAGTACTGTCGTACTGTAGTACTGCACCATACAGCAGTACTGTAGTACTGCCCCACACAGCAGTACTGTATTGCTGTAGTACTGCCGCACACAGCAGTACTGTAGTACTGTAGTACTGCACCATACAGCAGTACTGTAGTACTGCCCCACACAGCAGTACTTTAGTACTATAGTACGGCACCACACAGCAGTACTGTAGTACTATAGTACTGCACCACACAGCAGTACTGTAGTACTATAGTACTGCACCACACAGCAGTACTGTAGTACTATAGTACTGTACTATAGTACTGCACCACACAGCAGTACTGTAGTACTATAGTACTGCACCACACAGCAGTACTGTAGTACTGTAGTACTGCATCACACAGCAGTACTGTAGTACTGCCCCACACAGCAGTACTGTAGTACTGCCCCACACAGCAGTACTGTAGTGCTGTAGTACTGCCCCACACAGCAGTACTGTAGTACTGTAGTACTGCCCCACACAGCAGTACTGTAGTACTGTAGTACTGTACTATAGTACTGCACCACACAGCAGTAATGTAGTACTATAGTACTGCACCACACAGCAGTACTGTAGTACTGTAGTACTGCATCACACAGCAGTACTGTAGTACTGCCCCACACAGCAGTACTGTAGTACTGCCCCACACAGCAGTACTGTAGTGCTGTAGTACTGCCCCACACAGCAGTACTGTAGTACTGTAGTACTGCCCCACACAGCAGTACTGTAGTACTATAGTACTGCACCACACAGCAGTACTGTAGTACTGTAGTACTGCATCACACAGCAGTACTGTAGTACTGCCCCACACAGCAGTACTGTAGTACTGCCCCACACAGCAGTACTGTAGTGCTGTAGTACTGCCCCACACAGCAGTACTGTAGTACTGTAGTACTGCCCCACACAGCAGTACTGTAGTACTGCCCCACACAGCAGTACTGTAGTACTGTAGTACTGCACCATACAGCAGTACTGTAGTACTGCCCCACACAGCAGTACTGTAGTACTGTAGTACTGCACCATACAGCAGTACTGCCCCACACAGCAGTACTGTAGTGCTGTAGTACTGCACCATACAGCAGTACTGCAGTACTGTAGTACTGAACCACACAGCAGTACTGTAGTACTATATTACTGCACCACACAGCTGTACTGTAGTACTGCACCACAGAGCTGTACTGTAGTACTGCTCCACACAGCAGTACTGTAGTACTGCCCCACACAGTAGTACTGTAGTACTGCACCACACAGCAGTACTGTAGTACTATATTACTGCACCACACAGCAGTACTGTAGTACTGCCCCACACAGCTGTACTGTAGTACTGCCCCACACAGCTGTACTGTAGTACTGCCCCACACAGCTGTACTGTAGTACTGCCCCACACAGCTGTACTATAGTACTGCCCCACACAGCTGTACTATAGTACTGCCCCACACAGCAGTACTGTAGTACCGCCCCACACAGCTGTACTATAGTACTGCCCCACACAGCAGTACTGTAGTACTGCACCACACAGCAGTACTGTAGTACTGCCCCACACAGCAGTACTGTAGTACTGCCCCACACAGCAGTACTGTAGTGCTGTAGTACTGCCCCACACAGCAGTACTGTAGTACTGCCCCACACAGCAGTACTGTAGTACTGCACCATACAGCAGTACTGTAGTACTGCCCCACACAGCAGTTCTGTATTGCTGTAGTACTGCCGCACACAGCAGTACTGTTGTACTGTAGTACTGCACCATACAGCAGTACTGTAGTACTGCCCCACACAGCAGTACTGTAGTGCTGTAGTACTGCACCATACAGCAGTACTGTAGTACTATAGTACTGTACTATAGTACTGCACCACACAGCAGTACTGTAGTACTATAGTACTGCACCACAGAGCAGTACTGTAGTACTGTGGTACTGCACCATATAGCAGTACTGTAGTACTATAGTACTGCACCACACAGCAGTACTGTAGTACTGTAGTACTGCACCACACAGCAGTACTGTAGTACTATAGTACTGCACCACACAGCAGTACTGTAGTACTGTGGTACTGCACCATATAGCAGTACTGTAGTACTATAGTACTGCACCACACAGCAGTACTGTAGTACTATAGTACTGCACCACACAGCAGTACTTTAGTACTATAGTACGGCACCACACAGCAGTACTGTAGTACTATAGTACTGCACCACACAGCAGTACTGTAATACTATAGTACTGCACCACACAGCAGTACTGTAGTACTATAGTACTGTACTATAGTACTGCACCACACAGCAGTACTGTAATACTATAGTACTGCACCACACAGCAGTACTGTAGTACTATAGTACTGTACTATAGTACTGCACCACACAGCAGTACTGTAGTACTATAGTACTGCACCACACAGCAGTACTGTAGTACTCTAGTACTGCATCACACAGCAGTACTGTAGTACTGCCCCACACAGCAGTACTGTAGTACTGCCCCACACAGCAGTACTGTAGTGCTGTAGTACTGCCCCACACAGCAGTACTGTAGTACTGTAGTACTGCCCCACACAGCAGTACTGTAGTACTGTAGTACTGCACCATACAGCAGTACTGTAGTACTGTAGTACTGCACCATACAGAAGTACTGTAGTACTGCCCCACACAGCAGTACTGTAGTGCTGTAGTACTGCCCCACACAGCAGTACTGTAGTACTGTAGTACTGCCCCACACAGCAGTACTGTAGTACTGTAGTACTGCACCATACAGCAGTACTGTAGTACTGCCCCACACAGCAGTACTGTCGTACTGTAGTACTGCACCATACAGCAGTACTGTAGTACTGCCCCACACAGCAGTACTGTATTGCTGTAGTACTGCCGCACACAGCAGTACTGTAGTACTGTAGTACTGCACCATACAGCAGTACTGTAGTACTGCCCCACACAGCAGTACTTTAGTACTATAGTACGGCACCACACAGCAGTACTGTAGTACTATAGTACTGCACCACACAGCAGTACTGTAGTACTATAGTACTGCACCACACAGCAGTACTGTAGTACTATAGTACTGTACTATAGTACTGCACCACACAGCAGTACTGTAGTACTATAGTACTGCACCACACAGCAGTACTGTAGTACTGTAGTACTGCATCACACAGCAGTACTGTAGTACTGCCCCACACAGCAGTACTGTAGTACTGCCCCACACAGCAGTACTGTAGTGCTGTAGTACTGCCCCACACAGCAGTACTGTAGTACTGTAGTACTGCCCCACACAGCAGTACTGTAGTACTGTAGTACTGTACTATAGTACTGCACCACACAGCAGTAATGTAGTACTATAGTACTGCACCACACAGCAGTACTGTAGTACTGTAGTACTGCATCACACAGCAGTACTGTAGTACTGCCCCACACAGCAGTACTGTAGTACTGCCCCACACAGCAGTACTGTAGTGCTGTAGTACTGCCCCACACAGCAGTACTGTAGTACTGTAGTACTGCCCCACACAGCAGTACTGTAGTACTATAGTACTGCACCACACAGCAGTAATGTAGTACTGTAGTACTGCATCACACAGCAGTACTGTAGTACTGCCCCACACAGCAGTACTGTAGTACTGCCCCACACAGCAGTACTGTAGTGCTGTAGTACTGCCCCACACAGCAGTACTGTAGTACTGTAGTACTGCCCCACACAGCAGTACTGTAGTACTGCCCCACACAGCAGTACTGTAGTACTGTAGTACTGCACCATACAGCAGTACTGTAGTACTGCCCCACACAGCAGTACTGTAGTACTGTAGTACTGCACCATACAGCAGTACTGCCCCACACAGCAGTACTGTAGTGCTGTAGTACTGCACCATACAGCAGTACTGCAGTACTGTAGTACTGAACCACACAGCAGTACTGTAGTACTATATTACTGCACCACACAGCTGTACTGTAGTACTGCACCACAGAGCTGTACTGTAGTACTGCTCCACACAGCAGTACTGTAGTACTGCCCCACACAGTAGTACTGTAGTACTGCACCACACAGCAGTACTGTAGTACTATATTACTGCACCACACAGCAGTACTGTAGTACTGCCCCACACAGCTGTACTGTAGTACTGCCCCACACAGCTGTACTGTAGTACTGCCCCACACAGCTGTACTGTAGTACTGCCCCACACAGCTGTACTATAGTACTGCCCCACACAGCTGTACTATAGTACTGCCCCACACAGCAGTACTGTAGTACCGCCCCACACAGCTGTACTATAGTACTGCCCCACACAGCAGTACTGTAGTACTGCACCACACAGCAGTACTGTAGTACTGCCCCACACAGCAGTACTGTAGTACTGCCCCACACAGCAGTACTGTAGTGCTGTAGTACTGCCCCACACAGCAGTACTGTAGTACTGCCCCACACAGCAGTACTGTAGTACTGCACCATACAGCAGTACTGTAGTACTGCCCCACACAGCAGTTCTGTATTGCTGTAGTACTGCCGCACACAGCAGTACTGTTGTACTGTAGTACTGCACCATACAGCAGTACTGTAGTACTGCCCCACACAGCAGTACTGTAGTGCTGTAGTACTGCACCATACAGCAGTACTGTAGTACTGTAGTACTGCACCACACAGCAGTACTGTAGTACTATATTACTGCACCACGCAGCTGTACTGTAGTACTGCACCACACAGCTGTACTGTAGTACTGCTCCACACAGCAGTACTGTAGTACGGCCCCACACAGTAGTACTGTAGTACTGCACCACACAGCAGTACTGTAGTACTATATTACTGCACCACACAGCAGTACTGTAGTACTGCCACACACAGCTGTACTGTAGTACTGCCCCACACAGCAGTACTGTAGTACTGCACTACACAGCAGTACTGTAGTACTGCACCACACAGCAGTACTGTAGTACTATAGTACTGCACCACACAGCAGTACTGTAGGACTATAGTACTGCACCACACAGCTGTACTATAGTACTATAGTACTGTACTATAGTACTGCACCACACAGCAGTACTGTAATACTATAGTACTGCACCACACAGCAGTACTGTAGTACTATAGTTCTGCACCACACAGCAGTACTGTAGTACTATAGTACTGTACTATAGTACTATAGTACAGTACTATAGTACTGCACCATATAGCAGTACTGTAGTACTATAGTACTGCACCACACAGCAGTACTGTAGTACTGTAGTACTGCACCACACAGCAGTACTGTGGTACTATAGTACTGCACCACACAGCAGTACTGTAGTACTATAGTACTGTACCACACAGCAGTACTGTAGTACTATAGTGCTGTACTATAGTACTGCACCACACAGCAGTACTGTAGTACTATAGTACTGCACCACACAGCAGTACTGTAGTACTATAGTACTGTACTACAGTACTGCACCACACAGCAGTACTGTAGTACTATAGTACTGCACCACAGAGCAGTACTGTAGTACTGTGGTACTGCACCATATAGCAGTACTGTAGTACTATAGTACTGCACCACACAGCAGTACTGTAGTACTGTAGTACTGCACCACACAGCAGTACTGTGGTACTATAGTACTGCACCACACAGCAGTACTGTAGTACTGTGGTACTGCACCATATAGCATTACTGTAGTACTATAGTACTGCACCACACAGCAGTACTGTAGTACTATAGTACTGCACCACACAGCAGTACTTTAGTACTATAGTACGGCACCACACAGCAGTACTGTAGTACTATAGTACTGCACCACACAGCAGTACTGTAGTACTAGAGTACTGTACTATAGTACTGCCCCACACAGCAGTACTGTAGTACTGCCCCACACAGCAGTATTGTAGTACTGTAGTACTGCACCATACAGCAGTACTGTAGTACTGCCCCACACAGCAGTACTGTATTGCTGTAGTACTGCCGCACACAGCAGTACTGTAGTACTGTAGTACTGCACCATACAGCAGTACTGTAGTACTGCCCCACACAGCAGTACTGTAGTGCTGTAGTACTGCACCATACAGCAGTACTGTAGTACTGTAGTACTGCACCACACAGCAGTACTTTAGGACTATAGTACTGCACCACACAGCTGTACTATAGTACTATAGTACTGTACTATAGTACTGCACCACACAGCAGTACTGTAATACTATAGTACTGCACCACACAGCAGTACTGTAGTACTATAGTTCTGCACCACACAGCAGTACTGTAGTACTATAGTACTATAGTACTGTACTATAGTACTGCACCACACAGCAGTACTGTAGTACTATAGTACTGTACCACACAGCAGTACTGTAGTACTATAGTGCTGTACTATAGTACTGCACCACACAGCAGTACTGTAGTACTATAGTACTGCACCACACAGCAGTACTGTAGTACTATAGTACTGTACTACAGTACTGCACCACACAGCAGTACTGTAGTACTATAGTACTGCACCACAGAGCAGTACTGTAGTACTGTGGTACTGCACCATATAGCAGTACTGTAGTACTATAGTACTGCACCACACAGCAGTACTGTAGTACTGTAGTACTGCACCACACAGCAGTACTGTGGTACTATAGTACTGCACCACACAGCAGTACTGTAGTACTGTGGTACTGCACCATATAGCATTACTGTAGTACTATAGTACTGCACCACACAGCAGTACTGTAGTACTATAGTACTGCACCACACAGCAGTACTTTAGTACTATAGTACGGCACCACACAGCAGTACTGTAGTACTATAGTACTGCACCACACAGCAGTACTGTAGTACTATAGTACTGCACCACACAGCAGTACTGTAGTACTATAGTACTGTACTATAGTACTGCCCCACACAGCAGTACTGTAGTACTGCCCCACACAGCAGTACTGTAGTACTGTAGTACTGCACCATACAGCAGTACTGTAGTACTGCCCCACACAGCAGTACTGTATTGCTGTAGTACTGCCGCACACAGCAGTACTGTAGTACTGTAGTACTGCACCATACAGCAGTACTGTAGTACTGCCCCACACAGCAGTACTGTAGTGCTGTAGTACTGCACCATACAGCAGTACTGTAGTACTGTAGTACTGCACCACACAGCAGTACTGTAGTACTATATTACTGCACCACACAGCTGTACTGTAGTACTGCACCACACAGCTGTACTATAGTATTGCCCCACACAGCAGTACTGTAGTACTGCCCCACACAGTAGTACTGTAGTACTGCACCACACAGCAGTACTGTAGTACTATATTACTGCACCACACAGCAGTACTGTAGTACTGCCCCACACAGCTGTACTGTAGTACTGCCCCACACAGCTGTACTGTAGTACTGCCCCACACAGCTGTACTATAGTACTGCCCCACACAGCTGTACTATAGTACTGCCCCACACAGCAGTACTGTAGTACTGCCCCACACAGCTGTACTATAGTACTGCCCCACACAGCAGTACTGTAGTACTGCACCACACAGCAGTAATGTAGTACTGCCCCACACAGCAGTACTGTAGTACTGCCCCACACAGCAGTACTGTAGTACTGCACCATACAGCAGTACTGTAGTACTGCCCCACACAGCAGTACTGTAGTACTGTAGTACTGCACCATACAGCATTACTGTAGTACTGCCCCACACATCAGTACTGTAGTGCTGTAGTACTGCACCATACAGCAGTACTGTAGTACTGTAGTACTGCACCACACAGCAGTACTGTAGTACTATATTACTGCACCACACAGCTGTACTGTAGTACTGTAGTACTGCACCACACAGCTGTACTGTAGTACTGCCCCACACAGCAGTACTGTAGTACTGCCCCACACAGTAGTACTGTAGTACTGCACCACACAGCAGTACGGTAGTACTATATTACTGCACCACACAGCAGTACTGTAGTACTGCCCCACACAGCTGTACTGTAGTACTGCACCACACAGCAGTACTGTAGTACTATATTAATGCACCACACAGCAGTACTGTAGTACTGCCCCACACAGCAGTACTGTAGTACTATATTACTGTACCACACAGTAGTACTGTAGTACTGCCCCACACAGCTGTACTATAGTACTGCACCACACAGCAGTACTGTAGTACTATAGTACTGTACTATAGTACTGCCCCACACAGCAGTACTGTAGTACTGCCCCACACAGCAGTACTGTAGTACTGTAGTACTGCACCATACAGCAGTACTGTAGTACTGCCCCACACAGCAGTACTGTATTGCTGTAGTACTGCCGCACACAGCAGTACTGTAGTACTGTAGTACTGCACCATACAGCAGTACTGTAGTACTGCCCCACACAGCAGTACTGTAGTGCTGTAGTACTGCACCATACAGCAGTACTGTAGTACTGTAGTACTGCACCACACAGCAGTACTGTAGTACTATATTACTGCACCACACAGCTGTACTGTAGTACTGCACCACACAGCTGTACTATAGTACTGCCCCACACAGCAGTACTGTAGTACTGCCCCACACAGTAGTACTGTAGTACTGCACCACACAGCAGTACTGTAGTACTATATTACTGCACCACACAGCAGTACTGTAGTACTGCCCCACACAGCTGTACTGTAGTACTGCCCCACACAGCTGTACTGTAGTACTGCCCCACACAGCTGTACTATAGTACTGCCCCACACAGCTGTACTATAGTACTGCCCCACACAGCAGTACTGTAGTACTGCCCCACACAGCTGTACTATAGTACTGCCCCACACAGCAGTACTGTAGTACTGCACCACACAGCAGTACTGTAGTACTGCCCCACACAGCAGTACTGTAGTACTGCCCCACACAGCAGTACTGTAGTACTGCACCATACAGCAGTACTGTAGTACTGCCCCACACAGCAGTACAGTAGTACTGTAGTACTGCACCATACAGCAGTACTGTAGTACTGCCCCACACAGCAGTACTGTAGTGCTGTAGTACTGCACCATACAGCAGTACTGTAGTACTGTAGTACTGCACCACACAGCAGTACTGTAGTACTATATTACTGCACCACACAGCTGTACTGTAGTACTGTAGTACTGCACCACACAGCTGTACTGTAGTACTGCCCCACACAGCAGTACTGTAGTACTGCCCCACACAGTAGTACTGTAGTGCTGTAGTACTGCACCATACCGCAGTACTGTAGTACTGTAGTACTGCACCACACAGCAGTACTGTAGTACTGCACCACACAGCAGTACTGTAGTGCTGTAGTACTGCCCCACACAGCAGTACTGTAGTACTGCCCCACACAGCAGTACTGTAGTACTGTAATACTGCACCATACAGCAGTACTGTAGTACTGCCCCACACAGCAGTTCTGTATTGCTGTAGTACTGCCGCACACAGCAGTACTGTTGTACTGTAGTACTGCACCATACAGCAGTACTGTAGTACTGCCCCACACAGCAGTACTGTAGTGCTGTAGTACTGCACCATACAGCAGTACTGTAGTACTGTAGTACTGCACCACACAGCAGTACTGTAGTACTATATTACTGCACCACGCAGCTGTACTGTAGTACTGCACCACACAGCTGTACTGTAGTACTGCACCATACAGCAGTACTGTAGTACTGCCCCACACAGCAGTACTTTAGTACTGTAGTACTGCACCATACAGCAGTACTGTAGTACTGCCCCACACAGCAGTACTGTAGTACTATATTACTGCACCACACAGCTGTACTGTAGTACTGTAGTACTGCACCACACAGCAGTACTGTAGTACTATATTACTGCACCACACAGCTGTACTGTAGTACTGTAGTACTGCACCACACAGCTGTACTGTAGTACTGCCCCACACAGCAGTACTGTAGTACTGCCCCACACAGTAGTACTGTAGTGCTGTAGTACTGCACCATACCGCAGTACTGTAGTACTGTAGTACTGCACCACACAGCAGTACTGTAGTACTGTAGTACTGCACCACACAGCAGTACTGTAGTACTATAGTACTGCACCACACAGCAGTACTGTAGTGCTGTAGTACTGCCCCACACAGCAGTACTGTAGTACTGCCCCACACAGCAGTACTGTAGTACTGTAATACTGCACCATACAGCAGTACTGTAGTACTGCCCCACACAGCAGTTCTGTATTGCTGTAGTACTGCCGCACACAGCAGTACTGTTGTACTGTAGTACTGCACCATACAGCAGTACTGTAGTACTGCCCCACACAGCAGTACTGTAGTGCTGTAGTACTGCACCATACAGCAGTACTGTAGTACTGTAGTACTGCACCACACAGCAGTACTGTAGTACTATATTACTGCACCACACAGCTGTACTGTAGTACTGCACCACACAGCTGTATTGTAGTACTGCTCCACACAGCAGTACTGTAGTACTGCCCCACACAGCTGTACTGTAGTACTGCCCCACACAGCAGTACTGTAGTACTGCACTACACAGCAGTACTGTAGTACTGCACCACACAGCAGTACTGTAGTACTATAGTACTGCACCACACAGCAGTACTGTAGGACTATAGTACTGCACCACACAGCTGTACTGTAGTACTATAGTGCTGTACTATAGTACTGCACCACACAGCAGTACTGTAGTACTATAGTACTGCACCACACAGCAGTACTGTAGAGCTATAGTACTGTACTACAGTACTGCACCACACAGCAGTACTGTAGTACTATAGTACTGCACCACAGAGCAGTACTGTAGTACTGTGGTACTGCACCATATAGCAGTACTGTAGTACTATAGTACTGCACCACACAGCAGTACTGTAGTACTGTAGTACTGCACCACACAGCAGTACTGTAGTACTATAGTACTGCACCACACAGCAGTACTGTAGTACTGTGGTACTGCACCATATAGCATTACTGTAGTACTATAGTACTGCACCACACAGCAGTACTGTAGTACTATAGTACTGCACCACACAGCAGTACTTTAGTACTATAGTACGGCACCACACAGCAGTACTGTAGTACTATAGTACTGCACCACACAGCAGTACTGTAGTACTATAGTACTGTACCACACAGCAGTACTGTAGTACTATAGTACTGTACTATAGTACTGCCCCACACAGCAGTACTGTAGTACTGCCCCACACAGCAGTACTGTAGTACTGTAGTACTGCACCATACAGCAGTACTGTAGTACTGCCCCACACAGCAGTACTGTATTGCTGTAGTACTGCCGCACACAGCAGTACTGTAGTACTGTAGTACTGCACCATACAGCAGTACTGTAGTACTGCCCCACACAGCAGTACTGTAGTGCTGTAGTACTGCACCATACAGCAGTACTGTAGTACTGTAGTACTGCACCACACAGCAGTACTGTAGTACTATATTACTGCACCACACAGCTGTACTGTAGTACTGCACCACACAGCTGTACTATAGTACTGCCCCACACAGCAGTACTGTAGTACTGCCCCACACAGTAGTACTGTAGTACTGCACCACACAGCAGTACTGTAGTACTATATTACTGCACCACACAGCAGTACTGTAGTACTGCCCCACACAGCTGTACTGTAGTACTGCCCCACACAGCTGTACTGTAGTACTGCCCCACACAGCTGTACTATAGTACTGCCCCACACAGCTGTACTATAGTACTGCCCCACACAGCAGTACTGTAGTACTGCCCCACACAGCTGTACTATAGTACTGCCCCACACAGCAGTACTGTAGTACTGCACCACACAGCAGTACTGTAGTACTGCCCCACACAGCAGTACTGTAGTACTGCCCCACACAGCAGTACTGTAGTACTGCACCATACAGCAGTACTGTAGTACTGCCCCACACAGCAGTACTTTAGTACTGTAGTACTGCACCATACAGCAGTACTGTAGTACTGCCCCACACAGCAGTACTGTAGTGCTGTAGTACTACACCATACAGCAGTACTGTAGTACTGTAGTACTGCACCACACAGCAGTATTGTAGTACTATATTACTGCACCACACAGCTGTACTGTAGTACTGTAGTACTGCACCACACAGCTGTACTGTAGTACTGCCCCACACAGCAGTACTGTAGTACTGCCCCACACAGTAGTACTGTAGTGCTGTAGTACTGCACCATACCGCAGTACTGTAGTACTGTAGTACTGCACCACACAGCAGTACTGTAGTACTGTAGTACTGCACCACACAGCAGTACTGTAGTACTATAGTACTGCACCACACAGCAGTACTGTAGTACTGTGGTACTGCACCATATAGCAGTACTGTAGTACTATAGTACTGCACCACACAGCAGTACTGTAGTACTATAGTACTGCACCACACAGCAGTACTTTAGTACTATAGTACGGCACCACACAGCAGTACTGTAGTACTATAGTACTGCACCACACAGCAGTACTGTAGTACTATAGTACTGCACCACACAGCAGTACTGTAGTACTATAGTACTGTACTATAGTACTGCACCACACAGCAGTACTGTAGTACTGCATCACACAGCAGTACTGTAGTACTGCCCCACACAGCAGTACTGTAGTACTGCCCCACACAGCAGTACTGTAGTGCTGTAGTACTGCCCCACACAGCAGTACTGTAATACTGTAGTACTGCCCCACACAGCAGTACTGTAGTACTGTAGTACTGCACCATACAGCAGTACTGTAGTACTGCCCCACACAGCAGTACTGTATTGCTGTAGTACTGCCGCACACAGCAGTACTGTAGTACTGTAGTACTGCACCATACAGGAGTACTGTAGTACTGCCCCACACAGCAGTACTGTAGTGCTGTAGTACTGCACCATACAGCAGTACTGCAGTACTGTAGTACTGAACCACACAGCAGTACTGTAGTACTATATTACTGCACCACACAGCTGTACTGTAGTACTGCACCACAGAGCTGTACTGTAGTACTGCTCCACACAGCAGTACTGTAGTACTGCCCCACACAGTAGTACTGTAGTACTGCACCACACAGCAGTACTGTAGTACTATATTACTGCACCACACAGCAGTACTGTAGTACTGCCCCACACAGCTGTACTGTAGTACTGCCCCACACAGCTGTACTGTAGTACTGCCCCACACAGCTGTACTATAGTACTGCCCCACACAGCTGTACTATAGTACTGCCCCACACAGCAGTACTGTAGTGCTGTAGTACTGCCCCACACAGCAGTACTGTAGTACTACCCCACACAGCAGTACTGTAGTACTGTAATACTGCACCATACAGCAGTACTGTAGTACTGCCCCACACAGCAGTTCTGTATTGCTGTAGTACTGCCGCACACAGCAGTACTGTTGTACTGTAGTACTGCACCATACAGCAGTACTGTAGTACTGCCCCACACAGCAGTACTGTAGTGCTGTAGTACTGCACCATACAGCAGTACTGTAGTACTGTAGTACTGCACCACACAGCAGTACTGTAGTACTATATTACTGCACCACGCAGCTGTACTGTAGTACTGCACCACACAGCTGTACTGTAGTACTGCTCCACACAGCAGTACTGTAGTACTGCCCCACACAGCAGTACTTTAGTACTGTAGTACTGCACCATACAGCAGTACTGTAGTACTGCCCCACACAGCAGTACTGTAGTGCTGTAGTACTGCACCATACAGCAGTACTGTAGTACTGTAGTACTGCACCACACAGCAGTACTGTAGTACTATATTACTGCACCACACAGCTGTACTGTAGTACTGTAGTACTGCACCACACAGCTGTACTGTAGTACTGCCCCACACAGCAGTACTGTAGTACTATATTACTGCACCACACAGCTGTACTGTAGTACAGTAGTACTGCACCACACAGCTGTACTATAGTACTGCCCCACACAGCAGTACTGTAGTACTGCCCCACACAGTAGTACTGTAGTACTGCACCACACAGCAGTACTGTAGTACTATATTACTGCACCACACAGCAGTACTGTAGTACTGCCCCACACAGCTGTACTGTAGTACTGCCCCACACAGCTGTACTGTAGTACTGCCCCACACAGCTGTACTATAGTACTGCCCCACACAGCTGTACTATAGTACTGCCCCAAACAGCAGTACTGTAGTACTGCCCCACACAGCTGTACTATAGTACTGCCCCACACAGCAGTGCTGTAGTACTGCACCACACAGCAGTACTGTAGTACTGCCCCACACAGCAGTACTGTAGTACTGCCCCACACAGCAGTACTGTAGTACTGCACCATACAGCAGTACTGTAGTACTGCCCCACACAGCAGTACTTTAGTACTGTAGTACTGCACCATACAGCAGTACTGTAGTACTGCCCCACACAGCAGTACTGTAGTGCTGTAGTACTGCACCATACAGCAGTACTGTAGTACTGTAGTACTGCACCACACAGCAGTACTGTAGTACTATATTACTGCACCACACAGCTGTACTGTAGTACTGTAGTACTGCACCACACAGCTGTACTGTAGTACTGCCCCACACAGCAGTACTGTAGTACTATATTACTGCACCACACAGCTGTACTGTAGTACTGTAGTACTGCACCACACAGCTGTACTGTAGTACTGCCCCACACAGTAGTACTGTAGTACTGCACCACACAGCAGTACGGTAGTACTATATTACTGCACCACACAGCAGTACTGTAGTACTGCCCCACACAGCTGTACTGTAGTACTGCACCACACAGCAGTACTGTAGTACTATATTAATGCACCACACAGCAGTACTGTAGTACTGCCCCACACAGCAGTACTGTAGTACTATATTACTGCACCACACAGCAGTACTGTAGTACTGCCCCACACAGCTGTACTATAGTACTGCCCCACACAGCAGTACTGTAGTACTGCCCCACACAGCTGTACTATAGTACTGCCCCACACAGCAGTACTGTAGTACTGCCCCACACAGCTGTACTATAGTACTGCCCCACACAGCAGTACTGTAGTACTGCACCACACAGCAGTGTTGTAGTACTGCCCCACACAGCAGTACTGTAGTACTGCCCCACACAGCAGTACTGTAGTGCTGTAGTACTGCCCCACACAGCAGTACTGTAGTACTGCACCATACAGCAGTACTGTAGTACTGCCCCACACAGCAGTACTGTAGTACTGTAGTACTGCACCATACAGCAGTACTGTAGTACTGCCCCACACAGCAGTACTGTAGTGCTGTAGTACTGCACCATACAGCAGTACTGTAGTACTGTAGTACTGCACCACACAGCAGTACTGTAGTACTATATTACTGCACCACACAGCTGTACTGTAGTACTGTAGTACTGCACCACACAGCTGTACTGTAGTACTGCCCCACACAGCAGTACTGTAGTACTGCCCCACACAGTAGTACTGTAGTACTGCACCACACAGCAGTACTGTAGTACTATATTACTGCACCACACAGCAGTACTGTAGTACTGCCCCACACAGCTGTACTGTAGTACTGCACCACACAGCAGTACTGTAGTACTATATTACTGCACCACACAGCAGTACTGTAGTACTGGCCCACACAGCAGTACTGTAGTACTATATTACTGCACCACACAGCAGTACTGTAGTACTGCCCCACACAGCTGTACTGTAGTACTGCCCCACACAGCAGTACTGTAGTACTGCCCCACACAGCAGTACTGTAGTACTGCACCACACAGCAGTACTGTAGTACTATATTACTGCACCACACAGCAGTACTGTAGTACTATATTACTGCACCACACAGCAGTACTGTAGTACTGTCCCACACAGCTGTACTGTAGTACTGCACCACACAGCAGTACTGTAGTACTATATTACTGCACCACACAGCAGTACTGTAGTACTGGCCCACACAGCAGTACTGTAGTACTATATTACTGCACCACACAGCAGTACTGTAGTACTGCCCCACACAGCTGTACTGTAGTACTGCCCCACACAGCAGTACTGTAGTACTGCCCCACACAGCAGTACTGTAGTACTGCACCACACAGCAGTACTGTAGTACTATATTACTGCACCACACAGCAGTACTGTATTACTGTAGTACTGCCCCACACAGCTGTACTGTAGTACTGCCCCACACAGCAGTACTGTAGTACTGCCCCACACAGCAGTACTGTAGTACTGCACCACACAGCAGTACTGTAGTACTGCACCACACAGCAGTACTGTAGTACTGCCCCACACAGCAGTACTGTAGTACTATATTACTGCACCACACAGCAGTACTGTAGTACTGCCCCACACAGCTGTACTGTAGTACTGCCCCACACAGCAGTACTGTAGTACTGCACCACACAGCAGTACTGTAGTACTGCCCCACACAGCAGTACTGTAGTACTATATTACTGCCCCACACAGCTGTACTGTAGTACTGCCCCACACAGCAGTACTGTAGTACTGCACCACACAGCAGTACTCTAGTACTGCACCACACAGCAGTACTGTAATACTAATGGTACAGCTGGCTCTCAGTCACAGCAGAATCTGGACAGACACATCTGATTCAAATATGTTCAAAGATGGTGGGTCATCCCTTAGACGGTTTGTGTGAGACCTTTTATTATAACAACACTTTTGGCCAATAACCTAATTTCATAACGAATATGTGCAGTTTCCATCTGGGCCTCGGTGCAGTGTGTTTACAGTGAGCCACGCTGTAAACACGCTTCATACATCAGTCCATCCTAAACTAAACCAGGAGATTACGCTACTGTTTGTCTTTGTGTATCTATCAATATATTTGTACAATATGTTAGTAATTGATCAACTTCACATCACAATTAATATTTTTTTTTTAACACAAAAAACATTATTTTTGTGCTCTCCTTAGGCTCTGTACTAATCTTATCACACCCGTAATCAAAACTTGGCCAGGTCTATGCATCCATCTATCTTGGGGCATTTTAACTAAAGAAAAAAAAAAATTAAACCATAAAAAATAATCGAGCTGCATTCCTCCTCTTTGCTCTTGGCTCTAGAACATGCTGCGACTAGCCAACCTATAGCTTCTAAAAGGGAAGAGACGGAAAGCTTTTGTGACATTTAGAGAGAAACCCTCGGGGAGCCTTCATTTAGCGCCAGGCCATAGGAGATCCTGCTGGAACAACTTTCAGCAACAATGAAGTTAACAGCTTATCTTGCGTTGCTGACACTTGTGCGCGCCGGGTTGCTGCGAAAAAAAGAAACGTGCCAGCAGATGTGCGACTCTACTCAATGTCCAGTCCCACCTCACGCGTGTTACCATGGACGCGTCAAGGACTTCTGCGGATGTTGCGTTGTTTGTGCCGCCGGAGAAGGGGAAGACTGCAGCGGTTTGGCCTGCGGAGCTGGACTCAGGTGCGAGCGACGGAGCCAGGAGAGGCCGGGGGTCCGAGTGTGCGTTTGTGAATCCAACGGGGTCATCTGTGGAAGCGATGGACGGACATACCCGAGCATTTGCAGACTCCGGGCGGAGACCAAGAGGGCGGAGGTGGAAAACGTGCCGCCGGTGACTGTGGTGCAAAGAGGAGAGTGTCATGCGTCAGGTGAGCTGCAGTTCAAGTCATTTGTATTACACTTGTTTTATTGTTTGAAATGGCTTGAAATACGTGCATTCTTACGGCGAGTGAGGTCGCCACGCCGCAAATCTGAGATAAATACTTTTAATTTCATACTGTGAAAAGTTACAATGTGTACCTTTAACACTGACAAATGTTGTCAAATATCTAATTGCATTTGATCTGACAGTTACTAGAGCTGAGACCAACATTTTTTAATCAGCAATTAGCTTTTTTTTTATTATTTGACTACTTTATGCACATTGAGACTTATTAAATACATGTTCAACTAATTAAACCATTTAAATATGGTGACAGAAGGCTTACAGATAGAAATTATTTACGAATAAAAGAGTATTATTCATGTAAATTAGTCATTGTATTTTCTTTTGGAAATGTTGCTTTAAAATGCAACAGCCGTTATAATAAAAGGTATTTTCTTAGGAGTTTTAAAGAGTATTTATGATGATCAAAATACAACTACGATTATTTTTCTTATAGTCGGCTTGTCATGCTTAGTTGATATTAGTTACAATTTATTTTTCTGATCGAGATTACGTGTGCTCTGCGTTTTCAGATGATCCAGAAGGAGTATAATTTGAGTGCAAATACAAGAATCACATGTATTTCAGAACATGTTTGTAGAAGTCTGAACATAAGAGTTTGTGAGTTTTATTCGTAAATTACAACAGATATAATTGTCGATTGGTAATAATCTGGCTGACTGAAAGTGCAATTTAAGAAGTGCAGATAAAATTGGTTTGTTCTTGATAGCAGTTTTACAAAGACTTATACATGTGGACAATAGAAGCCAACAAAAAGTATACTTACTTGCAAGCTGACTCAAGCAAATACGTTTTTGTAACACTCCAAGTGCAGAGTCTGACTGCCGACTCCAACAATTTACTGCATGTCCTCCCTCTCACCCCCATTTCACTCTGTACTTTACTGTCAATAAAGCCTACGGGCAACAACATCTTGAAAAAAAGAAAGAAAGGAAGTAATAAATGTCCCAAATGTACGTCATCACAGTTAATGTTAATGACACTGATAATATCTGGTTACTCTGGCGTCTGTCAGCGAAAGGCAAGATAAGAGTTTGTCCTTGAGTTTTAGCAGCAAAGTTAGAGTATCAGGAGATGACTATAGATTAATCATTGTAGAAATATATTCAGTTGGTTATATTCAGTAATTTACACACACAAAATGACATGTTGTTCTAAAATAAATGAATTATGTCACCTTATTTTATATGTTATTTTACCTGTTTTGTGTATTATCTGGTATTATCTTGCTTTTTCAACATAAAATATTTAAATGGTAAAAGGTCACAGAATATATTAACTCTGGTTCAACTTTTCATTTTGATCTGAATATACACCAACGCCAGAATCAAATATATTGGTATTATACTGCAGACTCATATAAGCTGGTGCAAATCTAACAAAGAACAGCTATTTTAAAGGTCAATAAGTAAATTAGAAAATGTTTATTTGTTTTTTGTATTCGTGGTGTGAAATTGGAATCTAATTGCCCTGTGCTCAGCGGTGGTGCAGTGGTTTAGGGTGCTGCACATGTCCAAGCAAAATTAAGTCACATTTTCACCATATTAAACGTCTTTGTAAGTGTGACGGTTGAATATATATCTTTTTTGGGGGAGTTGCTGTGTCTGTCGTCGCCCCCTGCTGTCTCAGGGCGGTAAATCAGCAACAGAAGACAACTCTCCTGAGAAACCCTGGCTCTTTTTTTATATTTGGCAATGTAAAATGTTTATTGCATGTGATTATACTGACTTATTATGATAAAGAAAGACAGAAAAAAAAGAAAAAAGAAAAAAAGCTCTACGTTATTTCACAAGGGAGCTGCAGGGGGAGCTCTATCGCCAGAGTTGGGCTTTAAACTAAACTGTATTAATCCCTTGTGAGGTTAATTTATGGGTGGTTGCTTCCACTGCTGCATTGTGGGCATTTGCTGAATGTCAGAGTTTTCATGTTTTATGGGTATTTTGCTTAAAACATGATATGCTTTGAATCATCTGCAAGCATCGCATTCAGCTATGTGAGACTGGACCCGACATGCTCTCATCTCCTGTCTGGAGGTGATAAATGTGAATGTTCCATAATGTTCTCCAGCTAAACGGCACAAAACAGAGGTCCTCCAAATTTGGACCCCTCACAAGCTCCGTTCCCTATCTTTTTCTTATGTATTTATTTATTTTAATCTTTATTATTTTTTCTATATCTACCTGTATCTACCTGTAATTTTCTGTATCTACCTGCGTTGCACCAATGAAATTTCCCCAGGTGGGACAATAAAGGAATATCTTATCTTATCTTATCTATCTGTAAATCATATGTTTCTCTGGCTACACCATCACTCCTTCCCTTTGTGCCGATATCCTGGAAGTCAAATTCGTTCGGATGTCCAACATCTTTCCAAAACTGCACATCTTCATCTGTGAAACGTAGCCAAACTCATGCTTGCTCCTGATAACCCTCCTTGAATATAAACTCTGCCCGCTGACCTACCAGAGCATCCACGGAAAGGCTCTTCAGGGCTTTACCTTAAGACTTTTTGGATGAGGAAAGCCTAGGCAAGGCAAGTTTATTTGTGGAGCACATTTCATACACAAGGCAATTCAAAGTGTTTCACACAGCAGGAAAACTGCATTACAACACAAAGAAATTACAGAAATCACAAAACAGTTTAAGAAATAAAAGAGAAGAGTGCAATGAAAATCCTTTCAATCATATGCACAGCTAAACAAAACAGTTTTAAGCTTAGAGTTGAACATTGTCAGAGTAGAAGACTGTCTCACATCTTCAGGAATGTTCCAGATTTTAGCTGCATAAAACTGAAACACAGATTCCCCATGTTTAGTCCTGACTCTGGGCACCAGCAGGAGGCCGGTCCATGTTTAGCCCTGACTCTGACACCAGCAGGAGGCCGGTCCATGTTTAGTCCTGACTCTGGACACCAGCAGGAGGCCGGTCCATGTTTAGTCCTGACTCTGGCATCAGCAGGAGGCCGGTCCATGTTTAGTCCTGACTCTGGACACCAGCAGGAGGCCGGTCCATGTTTAGCCCTGACTCTGGCACCAGCAGGAGGCCGGTCCATGTTTAGTCCTGACTGGCACCAGCAGGAGGCCGGTCCATGTTTAGTCCTGACTCTGGCACCAGCAGGAGGCCGGTCCATGTTGAGTCCTGACTCTGGCACCAGCAGGAGGCCGGTCAATGTTTAGTCCTGACTCTGGCACCAGCAGGAGGCCGGTCAATGTTTAGTCCTGACTCTGGCACCAGCAGGAGGCCGGTCCATGTTTAGTCCTGACTCTGGCACCAGCAGGAGGCCGGTCCATGTTTAGTCCTGACTCTGGCACCAGCAGGAGGCCGGTCCATGTTTAGTCCTGACTCTTGCACCAGCAGGAGGCCGGTCCATGTTTAGTCCTGACTCTTGCACCAGCAGGAGGCCGGTCCATGTTTACTCCTGACTCTGGCACCAGCAGGAGGCCGGTCCATGTTTAGTCCTGACTCTGGCACCAGCAGGAGGCCGGTCCATGTTTAGTCCTGACTCTGGACACCAGCAGGAGGCCGGTCCATGTTTAGCCCTGACTCTGACACCAGCAGGAGGCCGGTCCATGTTTAGTCCTGACTCTGGCACCAGCAGGAGGCCGGTCCATGTTGAGTCCTGACTCTGGGCACCTGCAGGAGGCCGGTCCATGTTTAGCCCTGACTTTGGCACCAGCAGGAGGCCGGTCCATGTTTAGTCCTGACTCTGGGCACCAGCAGGAGGCCGGTCCATGTTTAGTCCTGACTCTGGCACCAGCAGGAGGCCGGTCCATGTTTAGTCCTGACTCTGGCACCAGCAGGAGGCCGGTCCATGTTGAGTCCTGACTCTGGCACCAGCAGGAGGCCGGTCCATGTTTAGTCCTGACTCTGGCACCAGCAGGAGGCCGGTCCATGTTTAGTCCTGACTCTGGCACCAGCAAGAGGCCGGTCCATGTTTAGTCCTGACTCTGGCACCAGCAGGAGGCCGGTCCATGTTTAGTCCTGACTCTGGCACCAGCAGGAGGCCGGTCCATGTTTAGTCCTGACTCTGGCACCAGCAGGAGGCCGGTCCATGTTGAGTCCTGACTCTGGCACCAGCAGGAGGCCGGTCCATGTTTAGTCCTGACTCTGGCACCAGCAGGAGGCCGGTCCATGTTTAGTCCTGACTCTGGCACCAGCAGGAGGCCGGTCCATGTTTAGTCCTGACTCTGGCACCAGCAGGAGGCCGGTCCATGTTTAGTCCTGACTCTGGCACCAGCAGGAGGCCGGTCCATGTTTAGTCCTGACTCTGGCACCAGCAGGAGGCCGGTCCATGTTTAGTCCTTACTCTGGCACCAGCAGGAGGCCGGCCTACTCTTAATGTACTACTTTGCCTTTCATACTTATTATATTGTTGTCATATTGCCTGTTGTTTTCAATTTTGCTTTGTAAATGAAATACATTATTATATTTTTACTTAATTTTTAATTTAATGTAATAATGTATTTATTTTCATGTATTTTTTTAATCTATTGTATTTGTTTTATTAAAATCTTCAATAACTGACACCGCAGAAATAATAATTATATGGAAGTCAGTCCTGAGACATTTGCATAAATCCCTGACAACCCTCAATTCCAAAGTATTATTGTCCAAACATATTTAATATTACAATACAAAACATACAGTGCTTTTTGTCCCTTTCTCCTGCTCAGTCCATCCTTTTCTCTCGTCTATCTCCATCTGTTTTTATAATGCATTTTCACTTCTCGTCGTGTCCTCCCACACACAGGAACAAATCCATAGTAGACGGCAGGTGCACACAATCACCACGCCGCATCAAATATAAAAGAGGAGGAATAAAATGGAAATGGAAAATCCCTTTTAGGAGCTGCATGCTGCGGTTGTCATGTCGTTTAAGGCACACTAAAACTTTACCGTGCCACCAGATCCAATACGAGAAGTCTATAGATGATGCTTTCATTGCAAAGCGTGAGGACGAGGTTAACTCAGTGCACGGTGCTTTTTGGGGCGTGTTGTTGTTGTGGAAAAAAGGTATAATTAAATATTAATTGACACTAAAACCAGCATCATAACCAGATACTCATTTGACGAAGTATCGATACTGGAAATCACAAAAACTCAACATTTTTGGTATAGTTTTAGAACAGCGTTGATCTTTTGCCACAGTTTTTACCAAATCCAAAACTGTTATTTTGTGTTGAAAATGATGTTCTAATATGAATTAAGACTATTGTTTTATTAGTGGTGCCCCAATAAGAATTGCTCATCAGCTGATACCGATCGCATTGACTTGATAATGGATTTTTTTTTTTTATTAGAAAAATATTAGGCCGTTTCGCTAATATTCAAGTTTTGTTGGGAATGTTAGCCATTGATGTGGATTTATTTGTACACTGTCGTTCACGTCCGAGTCACGCGGCGATGCACATCTGGCACAACGGGCAGAAGACAGCAAAGAAAACTGTGTGCTTTTTAATTTCACTTTCCATATGCAGCTTTTTCGTTGTTACTGTAGCCACAAGGAGCACATTTGTCTCTTTTTATACACTCAGAACACACATGAAATTAGCGCTGTTCAGTGAGCGCCAGGGTCAAATGCAGAAGACAATAACGTGTTCCATAACTTTTTATTTATTTTAATGTTTGTAAAAGTGTAAAATAAATCGGGTACAACACACTTAATTTGAATGACCTTTTAACACAACACAGCATTTGTTAAGTTAAATCGATAATTTCACAATTTGGTACAACTTTAGGGCAAATGCTGTTTTGGTTGTAGCTAATGAAGGTTATAATGATTACACAGCTGGTTTTCATTGTCAGAGATTATTAAGGATTATTGGTCAGTTATTATTAGTTTATTGTACCCCTATTGTCAATAGTAGAAAGGAACACTTAAACATACAGTCAAAACAGTAAAATATTTTTTCAAAACCCAAAGTTAGGAGATGCGGCTTGGAATGAATTTGGCTAAAGCTAAAGGGCTTTGTAAAACAGCCTAGAGCAGTCTTGTATAGCCCTGAACAAAAGCATGTATTGCATTAACTAACCCACATTGTCCTAATCTCCACTCGCAGACATTTTTTATTATGATTGCACTTGATTATTTCAGCAGATTCCCTTTCTCTGCTTGAGTCGACAGGTACGGGGCTGATCTGCTCTCACCCTGACCTCCGCAGCAGCATGTACCCCCGCCACCCCCCTGCCTCCTCTCTCTCTCACCCCGCGTGCTGTGCATTGTGGGTAAAATGAGGGCGCCCCGTGACTGTGATCATGTGGAGGTGTCAGAACTGTCAGTGTGTTACATCAGCTCCCCCTGCTGCTCTGAACGCTCTCACCGGGAGACAGCCAACACCAGCTCACGTCTAATATGATGTGTTTGTGAGATACGGCAGTACAATAACGGACACAATATGCTAAATTAACTATATTGAGTTTTTAACCATTTCATAAGAGTGTTCCCTCATCAACATACCTGGAGTTGCATTTAACTTCCTTCACTGTAATGAATTAACCCTGTTTAGAAAGTCCTCTCCCCTTTGAGCGTCAAAAACACTCCATTCTGAATTTTCCAAATCTGTGATGTCATAGACAAAGCTTTGAGATCTTCTGCGTTGCTTTTGTTCATAAATAATTGGCTGAATCAATTTGATAATAAAAAATCATATTGATTCTGCCAATGTACAGCAAGGAGCTTCTGAGTTTGACTCAGGTTTTTTCATCTTTCTCCCTGTGTCCGGACGGTTTTCCTCGTACACTCTGGTTTTCTTCTTAAAAGTCTTGGTGGTCCTGACCTGACATGTAGTATTTTTATAGACTTTGAGCAAAAATGTGTCAAATGCAGAGAATTTGTCTCCTGAGGGAATAATAAAGTATCCATGGGTTTCACAATTATGTAACATTAGGATGGTTGCCATGGCAATTAAACAATTTCAAAAGTCCTCAAAATGTGGCGTATAACATGAAGCTGAAAGCCATAAATACCTTAAAGTTACCTTTATTTAAGCTTAGTAGGGTGAATTGCCATGTACACAACAAGGAGGGAACATTTAGTGGATGAACATCTATAAAGCTCTGGTCCAGTCCTCGGAGGACGAGTTCTGACAAACACACTGGAACCTCATATCTAGAAATGGCCACTGAGGCAACATTTCAGAACCCGGAGTTTAGACAAACCAACATGGCAGTGCCCTAAGTTTGGATAAAGCTGGATATCCATGTTATGATACTGTTAGTACTTCCTTTAGTGAAACTGCTCCTGTGCAGCCGTTGAGCCTCGCAGTTTTATCTTTTAGTGACCTGGAGCGGGCGATCTGTGCTTTTATCTCTACACGTCTTGACTTCTGTAATGGACTGTACACTGGTATCACCAAGCTAACCTGTCACGCTTACAGTTAGTTCAAAATTCCTCACATCGTAGAGAACATAATTACATCTGTTTTATCCTCACTGCACTGGCTCCTAATTCATTTTAGAGTTGATTTTAAAATGTTATTAGTTTGTTTTTAAAGCGCTTCACAGACTGGCCCCGCCCCGCGTGCATTTCAGACCTCATTGTTCCCTACACTCCTGCGCTCGCCGGGCCTTTTCTGGAGCCGGCCTCAAACTTTGGAACGTTCTTTTGTAAGATTGTGCCTTCAGTTGATGCTTTTACTCACTGGCATTTAACTGGCATTTGTTTTAATGTTTTATATAATTTTATTTTTATGTTTTTAATTTGATCTTTGCCTATTCATAAATGTATTATTATATTTGTTTTCTCTATTTTACTTGTGAAATAGATCAAATATTCTGTGGAGACTTTGTGTTGTTAAATATGCTATATATGTGTGCAACCTGCTCAAAGGAGCAATACTGCCTTCTACTGGTCCTGAGTAAGGGTCAGACAAAATTTGTCTGACCCTTACTCAGGACCAGTAGAAGTAAGCTTTGTTACCTTTCCCCTGCAGATTTGTGAAAACCATGTCAATGACAAGCTTCTGGAGATGTATCGACCAAACAATAAACTAAGAGAGGGAAAGGTGACTGTCGCTTAGTCTTACTTTTTTGTGTGGGAGACGGCTCAACTCAAAACACTGTGTTCTGAACTTTCCATTGTGTTCACTGTTTGTCCTTCCATCCAGAAAGTCCTTGAATATTTAAAAGACATTAGTTGATTCTCTGAACTGCATAGCCTTGTAAACAGCACTTTGAATAAGCACTCCATATTCAGTAGGGTTAAAACCTTGTGATGTCAAATTACTTTATAGGCTTTTGTGCGCCTACGTTCACCTTCTGGAGACACTTGGAAATGATAACAGAATTTTTTTAATCATTATTTTCATTCAAATCAAACCAAATAAAATATGAACAACATTTAGTTAGTATGCTAAAAATGAAGGTATAATTAAAATGCACAGACCAAGTTTTGTTTTGTTAATGGAATATAAATTCAGATTATATTATACTCTCAATCTTTTCTCATCAACATTACATTAAACAAAAGTTACTACATAATTAGTATTCAAACTGAAAGGTCATGCATGTTACAAGAAAATAATTTACCTGGAAAATCTCTAAATATGGAAAACATCAGTCTGGTCACTCTGCGAGTTCAGATGAGCACGATTGACAGGTGGATTAGCCAATCAGAGAGATGCAAGGTCAGTCATTCTCAAAACAAATATGTCTGCTCAAAAGAAAAAAACAGCGCTGTTAATCTGAGGTGAGAGAAGTTTCATTTGGTTCCAAATGTGAGATGATTAATGAACTTGTTCGTTTCACATAGAAGTAAATGCATCAGATTGCACGCTAGGTTTGAGTTTGACTTCTTAATTACGAGATCGTTACTCACATCGACGATCCATGGTGTCGGCCCATTGCGGCTCGTGCAGGTTGTGCTATGACTGATTGCTTGGTTGTTTGGTAATTATTTCAGAGACACGTGTTTGTGGCACAAGGTTTCATATTGCGTAGGAAATCGAGAATCAAAAGTCAGTTTCATATTTCTCATTGCATTTGAAACAACCTCACAGCAACTCAAATGTTGACTCAAATGTTGACTCATGTTTTATTGCTTGCATGAAGGGACGGATTGTGCAGACAAGGCTGATCGACCATGTCTGGGCTATTGTGGCTGCAATCACATACTTTCTTTACCAGGTTTTTAGTCCTTTTTTCACCGGAGGATTTATAAGATTTCGTCGTTTTTCCAATACTTTGATCTGGTTTTGGTTCGTTTGGTTCGAAAACTCCAACAGATATTGGATTGTTACAGTTTTGGCTGCAACTTCCATGTCCACGTGAGCTTCGCCCTACTTTGCTTGAGTTTCATACAAGGATGAGTAAAAAGGTGTGGAGCTCAACTGTCCTCCCCACATTGAAACCAGCTCAGGTTCATTGTGGCACCTGGTGTTCTAGAGGTCTCCCATACCGACCAGGCCCTGACCCGCTCAGCTTCTGAGAACTGATGGGATCAGGCATCGGCAAGCAGGTATGCCCAATGGAAAAGTAGATTGTTGAAGTTTGGTAGATTTTTGAACTCCAACCTATAATAGCTCAGCTGCTAATCGTCTGATTACTTCCTCCAAATATAGATAGAAGCAGACTGGTGACATAATTCGATTTGCAGTTGCCTTGATGGGCCTTCTAGAATTGTTGATTGAACAAACAGAAAGGCAGAGAATCAAACAGTAATTAGCAGGTTAAACAATGTTGAAATTGAGAAATGTCCTTGTAGTTAGAACCTGCTTATCGGTGAGGGGAAACTACAAAAAAAAACAGTGGGAAAAAGTACAAACCACGGGGAGAACCACAGTGAAGGAGAGAAAGAGCCTTCCCAGATTGATTCATGTGAAGAACTCAGAGTGAGACAGATCAGGCCAGCCACGTTAGGTTTATCTGGTGGTACTCGGAAAGCCACATTTTATCTTAGGTGGTACTGGGACTCAGAGATTACAGAGACATCTTATAAGAAGACACACTATGTACATTTTGTGGTGGTGAAATGCTACACAGTATGGCATTAAACTATTGCATTGTGAATTAAATCTACTACAGGTGCTTAAAAATGAAAAACATGTTTCCCTGAGGCTCATCTGCTCCTCTGCTTTGTGTTGTCCATCATTTGATCCATTTGTGATTTGTTTGCTCTCATCTTAGGGCTGCGTAGTAACGGAGCTGCACATGTGCTGACCGCTGAGGACAGTAGTGAACTCAGCGGAAGCTCAACTTTTGAAAATGAGACTAAATGCATCATTTTCTTTTCCAACAAATGTGAGTTACGGTAAAAAAAGAGGAAATGTCCATGTTTTCATTTCTAGTTGCACTTTTTCTTCCATTTCGGTCTTTTCTCTAACTGACTTTGAGCGCCCTCTGGTGGTAATTTCACGGAACATAGCATAAATGAGCCTTTACTGTGAGCGGGAGTCGCCTCTCCACAGATCTGACCCATAACGTTGCCTAGTGGTGTCACCGGCTGGTTTCCATAGAGATGAATATGTTTAATGGAACATTCCGAGCACAGCAACATCTCCCTGGGCAAAGGCAGGTGGCGGACCCCCCACAGGAGTCTCGTAGTGTACCTTTAAGTGCAGTTCTCATGTGGTGTCCCCGCCTCCTCCTGCAGTCGTGAGGCTTGGCCTGTCTTTAAAAAACAGAAAGTGAGAAGGTGTACGGTGCACTCCACAGGGGCGGCTGCCTGGAAGGAGAGCATTCTTGATTTGTCAGTAGTGCTTTCAGAGAAGGAAAAAGGAATCAAAAGCTTGGGTTTCTGCCAATAGCCCCTGGCAGTACCCACACATCATTTGCATTTAAAGCCGTCGCTGCAGAGACAAGTTTATTTGTTCAGCTTAGTAAACACGACATCAGTCAGAGAGAAGCGGTGATTTCAGAGGAATTACCAAGGAAAAAATGGATTACAAAAAAATGCAATATTTGATCAAAGCCCGCTCATCTACTTTCAATTGACTTTGGGGGCTGGAGTCGCTATGGCAGCAGCTGCGTGTGTGCCAAAGGTGAATTCGACTAATGGGAATGAGCTGTTGCAGGTCACATGATAAACTACAGGTGCGTTTAAAGCCGATCAATTCATCAATACATTTGGAGATCGTGTCGACACGCCCGATCACATTTCCAGGTAGTCTAATAATAAACCAATAGTCAGGACTTTACATTTGGGGGAACAGGGCAAAACAGTCGCCGGATCCCTCCCATAATACTTACGTAATACATTTTAACTTCTCAGATTGTTGCTGAGTCGACCAAATTCTGTTCCTGATCCTTTACAATCAAAAATCAAGAGATCAACAGAGATTTTAAAATGCCAATGCTCTTTTTGTAGAAGATTTCACCCACTTTGTCACTGAGAGTTTTTATTTATCAAATCCTCCATGGTCCACGAGGCGTCCAGTGCAAAAGGTCAACAGACATTCTACAGAACATTTAATAATCGACAACAATTACAGTCGTTTCCTGCTTTGGCTTCAAAACCAAAGAAGAAGTTTACAAGTCTTTAGCTCTTCGAAACTTGCCTTTTTTGTATCAGTTCATCATCTGTATCATATTAAAGGGCATCTTTGGCTAAATCGACTTTTAATTTAAAGATATGGTTTCCTCATCATACTGTATGATTTTTGTGTTTTTTTGTTTTGTTTTCAATTTTTGACGTATTTTCCGGGTTATAAGTCGCTCCAGAGTGTAAAGTCGCACCCCGGCCAAAACTACGTAAAAAAGGTGCAATTTATAATCCGAAAAAATACGGTAGTTTATTTTTCATTTGCATTTAAAAAACATTGGAAAGACGTGTGCAATAAAGGGCCAAAGCCGCACGACAAAGACATCAAAAACAACCACACAAACAAACAATGGACATAAGTTACAACACACTGAAAGTACCTTGAAAAACACTGTGAACGTGATTTTAAAGAAGAAGTGCTAGATCCTAATAGTTCAAGTGCATTGCTCGGGCTTGTGACGGCTTGTGAGAAGAAGCGTTTACATTTGACATTTGAGTCATCCTGCAGATTACATTCTCAAGAGTTCAAACTGTCTTGTTTGTCTAGATAAAGCAAGATATAATTGTCAACAGTCAAGGGCTATAAAGTTTATTGCATTCTATATAAACTGCACTGTCAATACTAAGTCATGACGCTACAATTATAGCTACAACTGGGTAATAAAGTGTCATCTGCAGAGATAATTTCCCATTTCCATTCAGTAATTCAGTCATTTCAGACCTTTACAAACATCTTCTGAAAGTATGTGATTCTATTTCAACAGTTCAAATGTTAATATTCCTGGAAATGTTTAAAATACAGTGCGGATTTAAAGTTTTACAACAATTATTTGGTATTATTGTGACTAATCCACTATTTTATTAATAGTCATGTGCACTGTGCATACGCTAAAACACAGCAGCATTGGTAAATCAAAATGGTAAAAGAGAATAAACACAGATTTTTATCACTGATGTACTTTAATCGCCTTAATATGAGTTATACAAATCTTACTTTATAGAAATAATCGTGCACAAATTAAAAAAAAAAAATACTTAAAATAATTGTTTTTTACTATTGCCCAGTGCGACTCAACTTGATAACATAATTAACTAAAATCATATTTTTTTCTTCTTTTTTTTCACCTTAAAAATCTTCTTCACGTCACAGCAATCACAAATGTCATCTGATATTATGTGGTCCGCGCTGCGTAAAGAGCAAAAACATTCTCAGTCCGACGATCTCATCTCTATAGAAACTGGAGGTTCGAGCCAGGGGCCAATTAATGGTTTTCTTTAAGGGCCCTGGTTTGACTTCGATTCTTTGTAAGAGTGTCATTAAGCCCAGGCGGCGACAGCCCATGCTCTTAAGGAAAATGGACTTCATGGACACACAAAGTCTAGACATAGATGTAAAAGAGACAAAATTGGCGGCCTGTCCATTATGTTGTCATTTCAGCTAAAACAGGTCAATAGCAATTATGACATTTTGGCACGTAATATATAACCTTGCCGACTTTAAGCTGCCCATTAAGGCTTTTAACATCGTCTCACCAGAAAGACGTGTATTTGACCTAAAATGTGCCACTTAAAAGTCGAGCTTATTAATAATGTAGAAAGGAGACAAAGAAGGTGATTCTCAAACAGCCATATCCGCTTGTCATTTTAAAACGTGTGAATGAGGTTTCAGTCGACACTCTAAAATGATATATTGTTACATTTCCAAAGAGAAAAGGGTCTGTCATCTTTTCACTTTAAAGAGAGAAGTAGAAGTGGAAAGTTTGTTAGACAACTTGGAAAGACACGCCAACTCACATGCATGGAACAGGAAGAAGGTTTTGGTAATTCAACTGGGGACCCTCTCGCGGTGAGGCCGGCGCGAAACTGTCCGGCCATCAAGCTGTAAACTGATCTAAACAGTCATGTGTGCAAATAAACTCAAATATAACATATGTATCAAAAATATGTATGATTCAAATTTTAAAAAATACATAAATGATAAATAAATAAATCATTAAATACCGGTAATTCAAATCATATTTCATCAGTTTGTCTTTTTTAAACAAATCAAAATATATACATTTGGAGAGTGGCTTTGGTTGGTTCTCACATCACTTTATTTTCCATTTCGCGACACCAGTTTTGAATGTACAATAACAATATTATATTCACGGATTGAGGAAGCTTCTAGAGTCGGAAGGGACTTTACTTTGCATATTTGAGTCTGCTGAGGTCATTTCCCTTGTGTTCTTGTACAGGTTTACAGCATCCTCTGAGCATGCGCTACAAGTTCAACTTCATCGCTGACGTGGTGGATAAGATCGTCCCAGCTGTAGTTCATCTCGAGCTGTTTCAGAGGTAAACAACAGTCATCACCCTCACCGTAATGCACTTTATACCCATCCACCTCCACATAGCAGCAATTGTAATATTATATAATGCTGTTAATAATCTCAGTTGAAAGCCTGTTTTTCCATCAATTTATAAGCAGGAGCCATAGAAAGACTGCTAATGTTAAAGGACACATACTGAAATGTGAAAATTTACTTTTTTTGTGCTTCAAACCGTGTTATAACATTGTTCCATCATCAAAACATATGTGAAATTGCATTTAGCTTCATCCACGCTTGTTTGATGAATCCTGGTTAGAAAGTCCTCTCCCTCCGAGCGTCAAAAACACTCCATTCTGAATCTACCAGATCTGTAATGTCACAAGTGGAGCTCTGAGATCTTCTGTTCTGTTTTTAAGTCCACATTGTCATCTTTTGATCTGATGTAGCTGATGTTCAATACAGTGCATTGATATATGCAGTGATCTCTCTAACGTCGTGTCCTTCCAGGCATCCCTTCTCCACAGACGAAGTCCGTGTGTCCAGCGGCTCGGGCTTCATTGTATCCGAGGACGGCTGGATCGTCACCAACGCTCACGTCCTCTCCAACAAACACCGGGTGAAAGTGGAGCTGAAGAGCGGCCTGCAGTACGACGCCACGGTCAAAGATGTGGACCAGAGGATCGACATTGCACTCATCAAGATAGAGCCAGAGGTGAGACGAATGTGGTGTATTTGTGTTTTTGATATGGCAACCCCAAATAGTCTGAAAAAGAGGGTCACTATAGGCCATTATCTACTGTCTACACTTCTTCACGCCATTTAAGAATTGAACTTGAAACCCTTCTTGCTCTGAGACGAGATGTGGATCTTAACACTTCTGTAAAATATCACAGAAATATTAGAATTTAGTTAGTTCTCCGGTAATCCAGCTGACATGTTTGCCTCACTAAGCCGCAGGTTTGGTGATTGGTGCCAGATGGCTCCTAACATGTTTGGCATTTAATTTTCTGGGATGACTCAAGAACTCGGTGATGTTCCAACATTAACCAGATGTTTGTGCTCAACAATTTGCACCGCTCAGAGGCACACTGCACAATTCAGTGTATCTGCCCTGGTTCTTCACTAAAAGTCAAGCCACTTTCTATTTTATGGGACTTATTTAATCTATGTATTTATTGAGACAGGGACAGTGCACTATATACATTAGCCGTAACAGGAGAGATGCATTGTACCAGGTGTAGCTCAAGGGCTAATGTCCATTCGTATTTAATCCAATTTAGATCAGATTCATCAGTCATTCAGTCATTTCTAATTGTCAATGATCAGAATGAGTCTTCTTATTTGAGAGGTCAACAGCCAATCCTCTGTCAGTAAAAGCATGTGGTTTGGAGCAGAATTCAGACTTTGAAAACTAGTTTTAAATGTGTTAGTGTTAAAGGACGCATATGCATTATTTATATCGTTATTGGCCTTAAAACATGCTTCTTTTTTGGCATTTCATGTTATAGGACTTCAAATAGTGTGAACATTGAAAATGACTTTTCTGTCTGTGTGTCAGACTGGCAATCCCTCATCAGGATTTGTATTAGTGCTCCACCCTCCAGGAAAGTAAAATTACCATTGGGAGTAAAACAAAAGCTAGCTTTCCCCTGACATGCTAATATAAGCATGCATTTGTAATAAATGCGATTTCACGTCAGAAATGCTTAGAACAAGTCTGACAAAGAAGATTTTTGGATTTAAAAACAGGAGACTTCCGGATTTTTACCTATAATGTCATATATACACCACCATCTGACACTTCCAACTGACACCCCCAACTGACACCACCATCTGACACTTCCAACTGACACCCCCAACTGACACCCCCATCTGACACTTCCAACTGACACCCCCAACTGACACAACCAACTGACACTTCCAACTGACACCCCCAACTGACACCACCAACTGACACTACCAACTGACACCTCCAACTGACACCACCAACTGACACCTCCAACTGACATCACCAACTGACACCTCCATCTGACACTACCAACTGACACCACCAACTGACACCACCAACTGACACCACCAACTGACACCTCCAACTGACACCACCAACTGACACCTCCAACTGACACCACCAACTGACACCCCCATCCGACACCCCCAACTGACACCACCAACTGACACCACCAACTGACACCTCCAACTGACACCACCATCTGACACCCCCATCTGACACCCCCAACTGACACCACCAACTGACACCACCAACTGACACTACCAACTGACATCACCAACTGACACCACCAACTGACACCACCAACTGACACCTCCAACTGACACCCCCATCTAACACCACCAACTGACACCTCCAACTGACACCACCATCTGACACCCCCATCTGACACCCCCAACTGACACCACCAACTGACACCACCAACTGACACTACCAACTGACATCACCAACTGACACCACCAACTGACACCACCAACTGACACCACCAACTGACACTACCAACTGACATCACCAACTGACACCACCAACTGACACCACCAACTGAAACCATCAACTGACACCACCAACTGACACTACCAACTGACACCTCCAACTGACACCTCCAACTGACACCACTTACTGACACCTCCATCTGACACTACCAACTGACACCACCAACTGACACTACCAACTGACACCTCCAACTGATACCTCCATCTGACACTACCAACTGACACCACCAACTGACACTACCAACTGACACCACCAACTGACACCACCAACTGACACCTCCATCTGACACTACCAACTGACACTACCAACTGACACCACCAACTGACACTACCAACTGACACCACCAACTGACACTACCAACTGACACTACCAACTGACACCTGCAACTGACACCACCAACTGACATCCCCAACTGACACCACCAACTGACACTACCAACTGACACCTCCAACTGACACCCCCAACTGACACCACTAACTGACACCTCCAACTGACACCTCCATCTGACACTACCAACTGACACCCCCAACTGACACCTCCAACTGACACCTCCATCTGACACTACCAACTGACACCACCAACTGACACCACCAACTGACACCACCAACTGACACTACCAACTGACACCCCCAACTGATACCTCCAACTGACACCTCCATCTGACACTACCAACTGACACCACCAACTGACACTACCAACTGACACCTCCAACTGACACCACCAACTGACACTACCAACTGACACCTGCAACTGACACCACCAACTGACATCCCCAACTGACACCACCAACTGACACCTCCATCTGACACTACCAACTGACACTACCAACTGACACCACCAACTGACACTACCAACTGACACCACCAACTGACACTACCAACTGACACTACCAACTGACACCTGCAACTGACACCACCAACTGACATCCCCAACTGACACCTCCAACTGACACCACCAACTGACACTACCAACTGACACCTCCAACTGACACCTCCAACTGACACCACTAACTGACACCTCCAACTGACACCTCCATCTGACACTACCAACTGACACCCCCAACTGACACCTCTAACTGACACCTCCATCTGACACCACCAACTGACACCACCAACTGACACCACCAACTGACACCACCAACTGACACTACCAACTGACACCTCCAACTGACACCTCCAACTGACACCACTAACTGACACCTCCAACTGACACCTCCATCTGACACTACCAACTGACACCCCCAACTGACACCTCTAACTGACACCTCCATCTGACACCACCAACTGACACCACCAACTGACACCACCAACTGACACCACCAACTGACACCACCAACTGACACCACCAACTGACACCACCATCTGACACCACCAACTGACACTACCAACTGACACCTCCAACTGACACCTCCATCTGACACTACCAACTGACACCACCAACTGACACTACCAACTGACACCTCCAACTGACACCACCAACTGACACCTGCAACTGACACCACCAACTGACATCCCCAACTGACACCACCAACTGACACTACCAACTGACACTACCAACTGACACTACCACCTGACACTACCAACTGACACCACCAACTGACACTACCAACTGACACTACCAACTGACACTACCAACTGACACCTGCAACTGACACCACCAACTGACATCCCCAACTGACACCACCAACTGACACTACCAACTGACACCTCCAACTGACACCTCCAACTGACACCACTAACTGACACCTCCAACTGACACCTCCATCTGACACTACCAACTGACACCCCCAACTGACACCTCCAACTGACACCTCCATCTGACACTACCAACTGACACCACCAACTGACACCACCAACTGACACCACCAACTGACACTACCAACTGACACCCCCAACTGACACCTCCAACTGACACCTCCATCTGACACTACCAACTGACACCACCAACTGACACTACCAACTTACACCTCCAACTGACACCACCAACTGACACTACCAACTGACACCTGCAACTGACACCACCAACTGACATCCCCAACTGACACCACCAACTGACACTACCAACTGACACCACCAACTGACACTACCAACTGACACCACCAACTGACACTACCAACTGACACTACCAACTGACACCTGCAACTGACACCACCAACTGACATCCCCAACTGACACCTCCAACTGACACCACCAACTGACACTACCAACTGACACCTCCAACTGACACCTCCAACTGACACCTCCAACTGACACCACTAACTGACACCTCCAACTGACACCTCCATCTGACACTACCAACTGACACCCCCAACTGACACCTCCAACTGACACCTCCATCTGACACCACCAACTGACACCACCAACTGACACCACCAACTGACACCACCAACTGACACTACCAACTGACACCCCCAACTGACACCTCCAACTGACACCTCCATCTGACACTACCAACTGACACCAACAACTGACACTACCAACTGACACCTCCAACTGACACCACCAACTGACACTACCAACTGACACCTGTAACTGACACCACCAACTGACATCCCCAACTGACACCACCAACTGACACTACCAACTGACACCACCAACTGACACTACCAACTGACACCTCCAACTGACACCTCCAACTGACACTACCAACTGACACCACCAACTGACACTACCAACTGACACCTGCAACTGACACCACCAACTGACATCCCCAACTGACACCTCCAACTGACACCTCCATCTGACACCCCCATCTGAGACCCCATCTGACACCTCCAACTGACACTACCAACTGACACCACCAACTGACACTACCAACTGACACCACCAACTGACACTACCAACTAACACCTCCAACTGACACTACCAACTGACACCACCAACTGACACTACCAACTAACACCTCCAACTGACACTACCAACTGACACCACCAACTGACACTACCAACTGACACCACCAACTGACACTACCAACTGACACCACCAACTGACACTACCAACTAACACCTCCAACTGACACCAACTCACTGACCTAGCATACGAGTAAGTGTGATCGGGAAAAGCTTTACTCAAAACTTTGCTTCTATCTTTATTGTTTTTTTAGTGATTTATTTATTCAAGGAGGAGTGTGGTTTGTATGTGCCTTGCATTGTGGCTAAAGCAGTTCAACCCCAAACATAATCCAGTTTCTCTATCCCAAGTCCCACATATTGATATATCACACACACACACACCACAGCTTGAGAACCTCACTTTTAGTCCAACTTATTATGTGTCCATAATCACAAATCTGACAGATACAGAATGTTGTGGTATCTTTTAAGTGGCACATTCCTGGACGATAAGCGCTCTGGACGCAGCGCTTCACCCGTGGACATGGGGCGGCCATAAATCCTGTATTAAACCTGATTACGATAACAAACGGGCGAGAGCCTGTTGAGGCTTATTTTAGTTCTACTGCACTTTCTAGACACATTTATAAGACTTGGCATGTTCAAGATATACGTAAGTAAAGACGATGTTGGCGGGAGATGTATCGAAAAATGGATAATAATGCAGTCGTTGTTTTACAAAATTAGATTATCAAGTGTATTGTCTATTATTTGAACAGACAAAAACATCTCAAACAAGGATATGAAGCAGTATTTCTGCACTGTTGTGGTTGATTTTATGGTCGATTCATGTTTTTTGTGATACTCGAACCTGAACTTGTTTATGTTTTTCATTTGTATGTTGGTTCTCCAGACAAGTATCCAATCAGAAAGCAGAATGAGCCTCACACGAGTCTCTCATTGGTCGCGTTGTCTCTCTGTTCTGAACGGTCACTAAAGTCCAGCTCCTGCACCGGTCATGACTCTGGTTTAGCATCTGCAGGTCAGGGAAGGGATTCTGGAGGAGAAAGAGCCGAACATGAACTGAGAAGGGAAAAAAACGTGCTAAATTTCAGTTGTGATTGTAGTCGTTTTGAATTTTCTACTTGGATCACTTGGACTAACTACCCAGTGTTAAATCTACCAACGTAACAGATCGCCAAGAAGAAATGCATTCCTCTCATTCAAGAAGACTTTGGAAAAACAAGCCATGAAGTTGATGTCTAATCTTAGAGCTGATAATTGCGTTTTGGTGGAAATAACAAGTTAGGTGTCTGGAACAGCAATTGACTGTTAGATCTTTGAACTGTTGAAGAGTTTTGTGCTTTGTGTTAACAGCTCCTTGTTTCTAGGGGATTCTCATTAGACCTACGTTTTCTGTCGGATCACGTTATCATTTAATGGGAATTATGGTGTATTAAAATTGTCACTTCATTGTTTAATATAAATTCCAGGGTTATGTATTTATGTTGTTTATGTTTAAACACGTAATGTGTAATAAATAAAATCTTTACAGCATTTGTAAATGCGATTTTGGTTAATTATCACATATTATTACTTTTTGTGCTGGGGAATATTACTGCCCACATTTTTTGATGATTTGTGTCAAAACATAGACTTCTGTAACCTTACATGATACAGCAAATATCACAAATGATGGGTTTATTACATTAGTATCACATGTTGGATTATTACATAACGCAGCATTCTTACATAATCACAGTAAGTCAATGCCACATGTCTGACTGTTTCTAACAGGCATCGTCCCATCACTGGCTGACTCATGGCTGGATAGGACATGTCCCACTAATAACACATTTTGGGTCGCAAAAAATATTATTTTAGATTTTTGTGAAAAAATAAGTTGAAAATAATTTAAATATTGCTCTGCACATTATTTAGCCATTTCAATACTGAAGCAGAACTAACCAACGCTACTAACCAGGGCTGAACCAAGACTAATCCAGTATCAAACCAGGAAAAAAGCAGGTCCAAACCAGATTTAAAGCAAATCCAAACAAGGTTTAAAGCATAATTAAACAACAACTAAGACAGCACCCACCAAGTTCAAACTAGTATTATCCCAGAATTAAACCAGAAAACAAGAAAGACATTTCTTTGTTTTTTATATTTGGAAGACGGGTCACGGGCTGAATCAGATTTTTTGGCGGGCCTGATCTGGCCCCCGGGCCTTTGGTTGAATAGTCCTGATCCTGATTTAGTACAGTATTGTGGACAGGCATTCGAGGATTTTCTATCATCTCCAGCTCCATGTTGTGGTGGGGAAATAGGAAGCCAGACTTTTTTCATTACAATTCTGCTTTTTTACATTTTTTCTTTATCGAATGCACATGTTTTACAAAAGTAACAAGAAAAAAATGAGTAAAAACATAGGTATTTTAGGTATACAATCTCTTATAGTAATAGGTGTGAAACAAACAAAAATTTACACTCAATAAAGACATTTTAAAAACTTCAACATTGTTGACCATACATACAATACATACAATCCAAAGTCTGTTCATACAGACCAAACTGTTTTTAGGGTGAACATAAGTTTTTAAGACAGGGAAACCTCTCAAATAAACAAATACAAATAAACCATTTCATGTTAAAGTCAACTTTCGAATCCATAAATTCTCTGGCCCTGTTTGTACTTAATCTTTGATTAGATCTGCTGCTCCTCCACTGCAGAATCAACCCTCTCTCTTCATTCTTTCATTACAACATTGGTCGTGAGCAGTTGCACCATGATGACCTTCCCTCGTTCCCCCCGCAGAGCCCCCTGGCCGTGCTGCGTCTGGGCCAGTCCTCAGACCTCCGTCCTGGGGAGTTTGTGGTGGCCGTGGGCTCCCCCTTCTCCCTCCAGAACACGGTGACCACAGGCATCATCAGCACGGCGCAGAGGACCGGACAAGAGCTGGGCTTCAAGGATTCGGACCTGGACTACATCCAGACCGACGCCATCATCAACGTGAGTCTCATATCAAGCATTATTCAGGCTGTTTTATTCACGTTTTTCTTGTTTATTTTCTGTTAATACCATAATGCCAGTTGACAGATATAGATAATATGAACAAAAATCATAAATGTGAACAAATTACTAAAAAATGAAAAGATTAGTGGCTATGGTCCAGTTCATTCCTCATTTTTGTGTCTTTTTGACAACTTTCTGCTGTTTTTTTTTTTTTGCTTTTAAGGCCGCAAAGAAAAAGAAAACATGCATAAAGTACGTGAAAAATACAAAATACAAAAAGTTTGTTGGTCTCACAGTGGAGAAATTCAACATCTGGCGATCTATATATATATATATATATATATATATATATATATATATATATATATATATATATATATATATATATATATATATATCTTCTTACCATGTTATGTCATTTCTTCAACAGAATTGTGCCTAGGGATGTGGCGCTTCATTCAGAATTTGTAATCCTGCTAATTTAGTCTGTCTCACGTCCAAAAACTCAAACTGTGTGAAGTATGTTATGAGTGAATGACTTTGTTTGGTGGTACAGTCCCTGTGGTAAATCATTAGCATAATTTTACATCAGCATATCAAGATATTTATGTACAAAAGTTTAAATGTACCGGAAGTTCTAAAAAAAGAATCCCTTCTGCTATGTCATCAATACATAACACGCAAGGAACATGATTTTATGACATTACTTTAGCACAAAATAATGTCCAACAGGAGTTAAAATTATAACTTAGCATAATGGTGTATTTAAAATTCAGCTACTAATTCAAATTAGGGAAAAGTATGCCAAACAACCTTAACGTTCTTTGCAAAGACGTTCTTGGTCTTCAGCTTCCGAACAATGCAGAATCAACAAAGTGCCAAACTCTGTAAATCTGAGCTAAAAAAAAGATTTGCTCTGAACGATATAAGAGTCGGATTGACTAGGCAAGGCAAAAAACAAGCACGATTTGTAGCTGAATCTTAAATATACGATTATGCTAGCCACGTTTTTGTGAAATAAGTCGTCTAACCCATCATATTCATTTGAAGTCATTCAGGCTCATTTAGCAATTTCGGCTGTCTTAATTGCTTACCCAAAGATGCAGCTTTGAGGATCGCAGCTGTTGTTTTAGCCTCATTCGCACTGCTTCACTCCTCAGTCAACATGCAGTGGGGAACAACTTTTTGTTTGTGCAAAATATATGTCAAGACAAACTATTTTCAAGCACTCAAATGTGGAATACCAACATCAACATGCCCCAAAGTTGTTCCAAAACCCTGAATAATTTACAATATTAGACCTTAATGTCACATCCTGGTCACAAACAAACTCACAAAACATTCACACCCAACCTCCCTAATTCTCGTCTTCTGTCTTCACAGTATGGCAACTCCGGCGGCCCGCTTGTCAATTTGGTAAGAGGATTTATGTCGCATGTCAGCGGGATAATACCATTCATTTGCATTTGGGCAGCGGCTCGACAGCGCTGCTTGTTTTATTAATGGCGGCGAACGCTAAGGTCGTGTTTCTTGTCAGTTTGAATCTCTCCGCTAGCATTTCTCGCCGTTGATTAGAAAGGCCGTTTGCATAGCGGCTGTAATGTTGAATTATCCTCACTGCACATTTATTTATCAAGGTTGTAGCCTTGAGTGTCTTCTTCACAACACGCGGCGCGCTCAAGGTGAGTTTGGTGCGTTGTCCCTCGGTGCAGGGGCTTTGGCCACAGCAGAGGGGCAGAGTTCAACACAACAGCGGCATTAAAGTACAATTACAGAGCGATTCAGCGTGCCTGTAGATACGAGCAGGGCATTACCTGGACAGCTCCACAGTATGGCATTAAAGTTTAAAATGTATTCGATGACCGTATTTTCCGGACTATAATAGAGAAGAAAAAAACATATATAAGTTGCACTGGAGTTTGAAATACGGTTGCAAGTGTGAAAATAGCATCACATATAAGTAGCTCTGGAGTATATAAGGCCAAAATTATGAAAAAAGGTGCAAAAATACGGTAAGCTTCATGTGGCTTTCTACCATGGAGAAAATCAACAGTGGTAAATAAATAACCTCTCCACCTGAGAATTTACAAGGGGGACCTTTTAGAATTTTGAGAATAAAAGAATTAAAACACAGTTTCGAAAGAATTCAATTAGATTAAATGGACAAACTAAACCACAATTAAAAGGAATATTTAAATTGAAATATTTTCAAAAGCTTCTTCAAAGTCAAAGGACAATTAAACTGTCTAATGTCACCGGAGAGAGAGTTCCATGGGGAAGGGGCAAAGAATAGATCACTTCTGGTTTTATTTTACATTTGGTCTAAATCAGGGGTCTCCAAACTTTTTTCACCAAGGGCCGCATTTTGAAACTTAATCGGGGCAGAGGGCCACAACAAGCCTGAATTTTCCCAATTTCACAGTAAAACTTTTTGTAGTTTGGGCCAACATAGCAGGAAGCTGGAGGGCCAAAAAAATTGGTTTGAGGGCCGCATTTGGCCCCCGGGCCCTAGTTTGGACATGCCTGGTCTAAATGATATACACTAAGTATAGTCTCCTTTGCGACAATGATTTTATTTTTTTTATTTTAAAGCTTTTGTTATAAACAGCAGAATGTTGAATATTATATTGGGCAAATGTGCAGTTCTGACAATAAAGACTCACCAATAAGTAAGGGAGAAGGTACTATTCCTCCTCTGCATTTGACCCATCCTTGTGGACCTGGAGAACTCGTCAGGAGCAGTGCAGAGTGCAGTGAACGTCTCCAGATTCATACGAGCAGCACTCTGATACAAGTTCTACACATTTATCAATCTGGAACCGCTTTCAAACATGCAAGAAAAGGGAGAACATCATGACAAACTTTTGAAACGGATTGGTCAAAAGCGTCACAACAACCGAGAAATCAAACGTTTGTTGAATACAGTTGGGAGAAAAGCACACACACCCTCCGCAAATGCACAAAGCACTTCTTTATCCATGTTTTTTCAGAAACAAAATAGCCAGTATTTCTACTACAAGAGTTACACAGGTACGTCTATCAGCGCCGATGTGTTTTTGGTTTGTTAAGGCGCTTCTCCTTCGGCTTTCGTCCAAAACTCAGTCAACACGCCACGTACGTTTTCACATAACAGCAAAAGACATCCGTTCCTTGGCCTAATTTTGTCGTTTTCTTTGTTTGTGTGTGACAGGATGGAGACGTGATTGGAGTGAACACGCTGAAAGTAGCAGCAGGAATCTCCTTCGCCATCCCAGCAGACAGGATACGACAGTTCCTCACCGAGTCGCACAACAGGCAACGCAGTGGCGAGTGACAAAAACTTTACTGCATAAACCTATGCTTTGACTTTGCTAATTTATGTTCATGTAATCATAGGAAAAGCTCCCTCAAAAAAGAAGTTTATCGGTGTCCGGATGCTGACGCTCACCCCGTAGTAAGCAAAGGAAAACACAAACATCATTTATCGTTATTTTCAGCGTAATCACTGAATGTTGGGTGTTTTTTTCCAGTCTGGCTGATGACCTAAAGAAGAGGGACGCTTCGTTTCCAAATGTCGACTCAGGAGTGTTCGTTTATGAAGTGATACCAGGCACAGCGGCTGCAAGGTGTGTCTGGCTGTTTAATATGTGCTTCTTATTATCTATTTTCAGTCGGCGACGTGGGTTCTTTTGTTCATTTTCTGCTCTATTTTGTGTCAGTTTGGACAGGTTTGATTTTAAAGATAGAGATGCTTAAAGTGCTGATGACAGGTTTATGCAATGTTCTAATTTTGACTTTATTTGGTGTATTCAAACCAGAAAAACAATATATGTACACATACATTATAGTTTTACACAAATCGAGTAGGTATTTGTGGAGAAAGCGTTGAAAAATATGTATAAAATGACAGGAAGTGACATTACACTAAATCAAATCAAATCAAATCAATTTATTTTTGTAAGGCCCAAAATCACAACAACAGTTGCCTCTGAGGGCCACAGGGAGAAATGAATCAACAATGTCTGTGGTGGCGAGGGACGATGTCCCAGGGTCCTCTGTCCTTAGACTCTCCTTCTCGGCCAGGAAAAACTACAAAAAAAAACCTCTTTGGGAAAAAAGCGTAGAAACCTGGAGGAGTTCCAGTGAAGGAGAGATCCGACTCTCACAGACGGACAGACGGACACGAGGAGACTGGAGCTGGACCCACTCTTCAGGCAGAAGAGGGACCGTCTGAGTCGAGCTGGACCCACTCTTCAGGCAGATGAGGGACCGTCGGAGGCGAGCTGGACCCACTCTTCAGGCAGATGAGGGACCGTCTGAGGCGAGCTGGATCCACTCCTCAGGCAGATGAGGGACCGTCCACACAGGACAGGGACCACTTCACCAGGGGAGGGGCATCTGGGTCCACAGGTCCTCAGGAGTGAGAGAAAGAAAAGAAGGTGGTGAACAGTTTGCAAGTGGAATCAAAAAATAAATATTGTTTGATAGCATAAGTAGTCAGAAGAAGAAGAGGATAGTGCTCAAGCTGTCATACTTCCCCCAGCATAGTTACTCCTAGGGCGGCGTAGCTGAAGCTGTGGGTTTATGTTTCTGTTCCTAACTAGTCTGACCATAAGCGATTTCGAAGAGGAACGTTTTAAGCCTGGACTTAAATGAAGAGACTGTGTCAGCATATTTAACATGGGTCGGGAGCTGATTCCATAACACAGGGGCTTGGTAGCTAAACGCTCTACCTCCTACAGTACTTTTAGAGACTCTTGGCACCACCAGAAGGCCGGCATTCTGAGAGCGAAGAGCTCTGTTTGGATGATATGGTTCTATAGCATCTTTGAGGTAGGATGGGGCCATGTCATTTATGGCTTTGTAGGTCAAGAGTAGAATTTTGAATTTGATTCTAAACTCGACGGGGAGCCAGTGAAGAGACTTCAGCACTGGCGTAATGTGCTCTCTTCTTTTTGTTCCTGTTAGTAATCTTGCTGCTGCATTTTGAACCAGTTGAAAGCTTTTTATGGAGCTTTTAGGACACGCTGCAAGCAGGGAGTTACAGTAGTCTAATCTAGTCGTTACAAATGCATGGATAAGTTTTTCGGCATCACTTTTAGGCAGGATTCTTCTGATTTTGGCTATGTTGCGCAAATACTACGCACTAGGGACATGCATTCCAGTTAAAGTTTATCCATAATTTACACAAAGAAACTACTTTTTTCACTCTTTAAACATTAATTCAACAAAATAAAGTCACTTTCATGTATTTTTATTTGTCAAATTGTGACTTTAGATTTTTGCCCAGTGTTTGTTGGGTAATTTCTTAGTGTGATGTCATCAATTACAAACAGGAAGTGACATTATAAACCTAAAAAGATTGCTATTCTGAAATATAAAAAACAAAAAAAATGTTTATCAAAATTCAAAATAAATGTATGTAAACTGGATTTTAGTTCAGCGAGTTGTCTGACCTGTAGGAGGAACTTTCATTTCTCCCCCAACAAAACCGCCACTTTGCATCAGAGGCTATGTTAGCAAATGTGTATATTTGACTTGACAATACATTTACGGTTAGGTGTTAGGTTTAGGAAGTGCATATGACAGGTTTTCACATTTTGGAAAGGATTTCTTTGGCGGGATAGTTCTTTGTCATAGTTTTGCACGAGTGAAGTTTTGAAAGTTGAAATTGACAGAAAGTCGTAATTTACTGCATGTCCTCAATCTGCAACTGACAATTCACACACAACTGTTACAATGTTAAGACCATTTAACCGAATACAGGTGTTATCAGGTATTTTTAAATTTGTGTAATTTAATGGATTTTGGCCCTTTGTTTACAATATGGTTGCTCGGTAACAGTTAGTATGCCACGTCTGCAAACTGGACACGTCTAGGTACTTTTTTAAATGTAATTTTCCGTAAAATCTTCAATACAATCATGTTCACTTTGCTTTAGTGTCACATGCACTTTGAAGGGGGTTACACACCGTCGCGGCCGAAGCGTCCAGTTTACATTCAAAGTCTATAGTAAACGCGCGTCGAGCGCGTAGTCCGTTATCCGCGGCGGGATTTCTTAGTTTTTGCGGCGCGATTGGTGCGTTTTCTTACGCTCTTGACGCTTTGAGCGTGCGTATGGGTAGGTAGGTCTCTGCAGCAGATGCGCCGCAGCCGCCGCAGCAGCCAATCAGAGCTGACTCTCCAGTGACGTACGTACGTACGTATTGCCCCTCGCATTTTCGATATTCCCCGTGGAATTCCCCAAGAAGAGCCACTTTTTCCTTGCTCGTCAACAATGGCAGACGAAAGACTGATTGTGGCTGTTTGTGGGAGAAACAGCTGTGTAGAGAGCTGTACGATGTATTCACGGTGGAATACAGAGACAGAAAAAAAACAAAAATGCGAAAACAACACTCTCAATATCTGCAATTTTACACAATGAAAGGCCACACCGACAACAACTCCACTGCTCATGCGACAACACCTCTACTGCGCATGTGCGCAGAGAGCTCGAGTGCTCCATACGCGCGCCTGTGTACAGTGGCCGGGGCGTCCAGAGCGCGCGTCCGGTGCGTAAACCTTTCAAATGTACACACGCTCAAATTCTGCGTCGGGCGCGATTAGGCCGCGGCGGTCTGTACGTAGCTTTAGTGCAAAAGAATCAAATATTGCCTCTTTTTAATGTAATTTTGGATGAAACTTCACTTGAAACGGTGTCAATACCATTAAAGTTGCACTTGGAAACTTTTCTGGCAAGAGGTTCCTTGGAATGTTCCAAAGAGACAGCTTACACGTATTTATTGTGTTTTCATTGCTAAATCTGATCAATGTTCTGTCTTTAAATTCTATTTGACTTTGAACGTACTTTCACTACACATTTCCTTGCGTATCTCTTGCATCAGAAGATATTTGGAGGAGGAGATTACCCAGAATGCCATCTGTGAAATGTCACTGTTTCCAAGCAACAAGAGTTTAAAAACCTGTTGCATGGGTATAAATCACTGTTCATAGTTGTGTACAGTGTAGTTCTTACCTTTCTCACGGTAGATTATTATCATCATGAAGAGATTAAAATGAACATTGTGCAGAGGAGGGAGTGAATATGTGGTGCAGAAGTGAAGTTAGTTATGGGCGTGTTGGTGTGACTCGACTAGAGGATATTTGTGGTATTGCACGTCAAAAGATTGTGACATAAAAATTGCTCAAGACATTTTATTTTCAGTTTAAATTTTTTACCCTGACTCAAAACCACCCACGTGTTACAAAAACGGAGCAGACGGGTTGATCACAGCTTTGGGGGAATGTCATTTGATCAACACAACCATAAAATGTTTCAGTAAGTCACGCTGGGACGCTAATGTCTTCGGAACACACAGATGTGGCACCAGGCGGATCAAACCGCTCCTTAAGATTCAGAATGTTTAAATTTATACGGGAATGAAAGATGGAAAAGAAGAATTAGTGAAGGCAGGTACGATCTTGATGACGCTGTTTTGACAAATGAATGCGCCTGCTTCCTGGAGTGGTTGGTGTTTAGAAACTCAGCCCCAGAAGAATCCCCCCAAAAAATAAAATAAAAAAGAAACAATGCAAAAATAATAACGCTTTTGTTTTATGTTGAGCCCCATAAGTCTGCTGTGTAAATGTTAGCCGCGTTAGCACGTCCCGCGGGATTTGTACCTGCAGCCTTCTGACGTGAACAAACCTGAGGAAAGTTCACCGGTGTTTGTGCTGCAGTTTGACATTCTGCTGTGAATGATGGATCGCAAATGTGTAGGAATTGATTTTATAATGAGTGCATTATAGATAGTAAAATGTATTTTTTTTTTTGTGTGTGTGTGTGTGTTTTTTAGCTTTTAACCATGTCATATCATTGTTTCACCATCAAAAAATCTACATGGAATTGTGTTTAGCTTCATTCAATAATCCTCTCCCTCTGAGCCTCAAAATGACCTTGGTCCCAAATTGGCTCCCCTTTGTAACTCTCTCTGCTGCCAGTAGATGGAGCCCCCACTCAATTTCTGATGTGGGAAAAGCCCAAATGACGTGTGGTTTTAGAACACACATCATCTTAACTTCTAAAACATGAGATGCCAACACAAAGAGCGTGTTTGAAGACTAGAACAATACAAATAATGCATAATTTTTGTACTTCCTGAATTTTATGTATGTATGTATGTAAAACCCTCTTTTAAGTTACGTAGCCAAAGTGGGCAAACATATTCATTTTGTGTATTTACTCAAGAAAGAACTTTTTTTGTCTTTTACAGATTTTTTTTGTGTCAATTTTACACAAACAAAATCTGTAAAAGACAAAAAAAAGCAACAACATTATATATATCAACCTTTTACACTGTAAAAGGTTGATATATATAATGTTGTTGCTGTTTAAAGGACATAAGTGCTTCTCTCCTTTTTATTAATTTAGTGTCAAATCCAAGCAAAGTAGATAAGCATAATACTGTATATTGAGCACGACTCCACACACAAAAATAAATACATTTTTGTTTTAATAGAGCTGAACACGCGCTGCAGTTTATTATCTGGTAGTGTGGATGAAAGTAATGTAGAATTGAATAGCCTTTAATCTTTATGATGTAACTCACTGCAATCATAAACTCGCCGTAATCTTCACCCACGTAAAATCATACCTGGTCCTTTCTGCTCCCTGTTGTCCAGGGCTGGGGTCCTGAACCAGGACGTGATCGTGTCCATAAACGGTCAGGAGGTCCACCGCACACAGGACATGACGGAGAAGGTCCAGAACGCGCCCGCTCTGTCTCTCACCATCAGAAGAAAAGACGAGCACATCACACTCAACATAGTACCAGAACAAACGGACTGAATACAACATACAGACTACATTTACTTCAATATTTGGATACATTGGATGATTTGGCCAAAGGAAATAATCATATTTATTCATAAAGTTTGGGCAAAATAATACAAATTACACTATTTCTGTTTCTTTTTGATGGAAGAAATCGATTTGTTATTGTCTTTTATTAGTATTTTTCTCACTGACTTGAATCTTGGACACCTGGTGGACATTCAAATTAATATATGCAATTTCATATGAACATGTGTGTGCGCCTGTGTGTTGGTAGGAGTATGCAAACACGTAATCATTGTAAACCATAGGTGTCCTACACTATGCAATAAGCTCGAAATAAACGAATCAATCAATGTGGAAATAGCTTGTTTATATCTGTGTAAATGTGACTTTATATATTTGAATGAGGGCATTTTCAACTCACTGGCCAGTAATGTTTAACTTGTGTTTGTGTTTTTTGTACAAAATGTGTGCGTTTCTACCTATCCACTGTTTTATCTTTTCAATATAGTTAGTTCATAATAAAGCTGTTAGGGAAAAGTATTGTCATTAAATGGAAAAATTGTCCTGTTTTTTTTTGTGCCTTAAAATGTGTCTTCAATCCCTCCGTCGTCCAGGTTCCGTAAAGAAAATGTAATTCTGTCAACTGGACAAAAGGGGTCTGTTGAGTCACAGTCTGAAGGGAGAAGCTAAATGCACTGAAACGAACACAAAGTCAGGAGTGTCTGTCCATTTACTTCTGCTTGTCCGGGTGGCGGAGGCAGCAGTCTGAGCAGGGCGGCCCACACACTTCCTCCCACTCTTCCTGAGACACGAATATCTGTATTTGCTGTTAGTTAAGTCCATTTAATAACTGGGGTCCTGAGCCGAAGCTGCTACACTCCCCCCAGGTCTGTGTAGTATCTCCCAGCTACACCCACTCTAGACTAGACCACATTACTTTTGTTGGTCATTCGGCGGTTTGTGCTTTTGGTGCACCATTTTTTGTCTTTAAGTGTGAAATAGCCCGGGATGTAATGTAATGTCTGTTCAGAAACACCCACCGGGAAACTTTGGTTAAACAAGCTGCATAGATGAGTTTGTATTGACTCTTTAATTAAAAAAAATATTAAAAACAGCTAAAAGTTGTGTTCAGTTGACAGAATTTAGGTTTATTTAATGCATTATTATGATCATTGCTATTATTTCTTACCATTAAAAACTCCCTTAACAACTTACTGCACATCAATCCCACAGAAATACATATTCAGTAACTTGCTTCAATATGTTTTAAGTGCAGAATATCGACAAAATACAAAATAAACTCAGACGCCATATATTTGGACTGTACCAGACATTTAATAATTTATTGTTTTAATTTCAAATACGGCTTTTAATGCTCAATTATTCATGCGGCTCAGGAGTCCAATCATTCCACAACGTGCAGCTGAAATTGTAAAAAAAAGGTGCTCTCCACTCGCTCAACACAAACAGATAAAGCAAAGTAAATAATTTAAGATACAACTTACAACCGTGAAGTTTCTGCCAGATCAATATTGCATTATTTTTACAATAAAGATGCCTGGAGACTGAAGGGTAAATTATTCTGTTTGAGTAGTGTTTTGAAAATCAATGAACACTGAACAGATCAAGTTTAAATACAGAAAGAAACCCAGATTCTTTATGAATGGCACCAGTTGTTACTATGGGGATAGGATTCAGACTTTATGAACACATGTACACTTTAAAGTGACGTATGACAGGTTTTTAAGATTTTCTAATTTGGACTTTGTTTGGTGTATTTTGACCTGATGCACGTACAAATTATAGTTTTCAAGTTGCTATTTGTCGAAAAAGAAAATGACAGGAAGTGACATCACACTAGGACTTTCATTCCAGTTACAGTTTATGCATAATTTACACAAAAAACAACTTTTTTGACATTATAAAGATTAATTCAACAAAATAAAGGAGCTTTCATATATTTGTCATTAGATGAGTTTTCACCCAGTGTTTCCTAGTGTGATGTCGGTCCCTCATCTGCCTGAAGAGTGGGTCCAGCTCCAGTCTCCCTCGTGTCCGTCTGTCCGTCTGTGAGAGTCGGATCTCTCCTTCACTGGAACTCCTCCAGGTTTCTACGCTTTTTTCCCAAAGAGGTTTTTTGTAGTTTTTCCTGGCCGAGAAGGAGAGTCTAAGGACAGAGCACTCTGGGACATTAATTTCTCCCTGTGGCCCTCAGAGGCAACTGTTGTTGTGATTTTGGGCCTTACAAAAATCATCAATTACAAACAGGAAGTTAAATTATAAACCTCAAAAATGTGCTATTCTGTGATAAGTCAAATGTAAAATATATTTTATGAGTGGTCCAACCTGTCAGAGGCACTTTAAGTACAGCGTTTGTCAGGGTTAGTTCACCCTAAGTTCTTACTTTGTCTAGAACGTGGGGCTGTGAAAATTAAGCGAGATTTAAAAATATATATATAAAAGTAAATCATTTTCAGTTGTATTTTGATCATCGAAATCATCACATGGCCTATACAGACTCTGAAGCTAAACAAATACTATATAACAAAGACAGTGGGATCATTATGTTAAAACGCCAAAAATAATAAGAATAAACAATTTAATTTTCCACAAATAATACACTTTAATTACTCTTGACTACTAAATGGAATGGCATTAAGCTTATCGTCATGGAAACAAACAGGCGGCACCACAAGGCAGAGTTAAGTCAGATTTGACCATAATATAAGGCAGTATTGACATAATGAATATCGCAATCATTTATTCACTATATTTCACAACAGTATTTTCAGACAGTATTTTATAATGAATGTATTTGTTTTTAATCAGCTCTTTTTGTTGTCTTTTTTTTTTTAAATAGACATTACACTCAATATTCAAATTTTGCATTTTGTCCAAAACAACAACGCAATAATATACTGAACCTTTTCAATAAATAGGTGTAGAAGCCTAATTGTGGGCCTTTTAATGCATTACAAGCACTGGTTAAAGACCCACAATGCCAGTGCTTTTGCTTTGCATGATTTTATTCCATATTGTGTTTGTTATTTATCAATTTGTTTTACTGATTGTCTTATTGACGATTTAGCCAGACTTTCCATTTTTTCACATTTTTTAGGGCAAACAAATAGAACAGAACATAAATAAAACAAAACACAAAACAACCAGGGAGTACAAATCCAAAATAAAACACAAGTAGACATCAACCAAGCATAAATACAAACTAAATCGCGTTATTCGGCCACATTTTTCCATTTCCAAATTAAGTCAGAATGTCATTGTCTGATGCCCGTCACTTTGCCAGTCCAGTCTTTGATCGCTGGTGATGTTTGAGTCATCCACCTCTCTGTTACGGCCTTATTTCCTGCCCTCTATTACTACTTGTTCTGTGTGTTTTTTGTATTCAACAGGGTACTCACGAAAGTTTTTACTCATGAGTTTGTTTCCCTGCATGAAAAAAAAAAAAAGTCTGTTATAAAACAATACAAATCTGCAGAACAGTACATTTCGACAACGAGGTCTTCTCCGCCATCTTTACGCCAATGTCCTCAAGCCTTTTATTCATCTTTAGGTAATGATCCCTGCCCGGTCTTTGAAAAGAGCACATCGAGTTCTGGCATCGTGGCTCTGCCGGCGAGGGCTTGAATATTTAATACACGACCCTTTTCGACATCTGCAAAAGTCGCTCGCCGTAATGCCGAATCAAAATATGCTTTAGCTGAACAAATGAGGCCCTGTCCGATGCATAAATGTAAAAGGCAAAAGATCTGGTACGCGCGGAGGCTTTTGGGTTGGAGGAATTTACTGTTGAAAATATCTAAACTAAATCTACCACTAAATCAAAATATGTGACAGTTTGTGTTGGGTTTTATCTTTTAGTAAAAGATTGTGAGCGATGACTGAAGGGGCCAGTGAAAGGTCGTTGTTAGGTCAGGGCGCTGTGTGGAACTTTTACGTCGTGGTTAAGATGTTTTTGCTTTGCCTGGAATGTTAGGCATTAAACGTGTCTATTTCCATGGAGACAAGCAGGCGGCGGCGCCACCAGGAGTAGTCAGGTCTGTGGAGAGGCGACCCCGAGAATGTGTGTTTTTCAAGGCAATAAAAACACTTTTTTATCTGAAGTGTAGCAGGACCACGCCTCAACCTCTTACTTCTCCAGCAACCACACCTCCACTCTTTAACCACGCCTCTAATTACCCAGGAGGCCTATAAATACACAGGCCAATCCCAGCATCTCTTGTTGTCTCTGCTCTCTCGACCCCACCCTCCCACCCCCTGTCTCTATATCATCTTCACCTCATCGCTCCATTCCATCATCGCTCCATCATCGCTCCATCATCTATCCATCACCACTCCATCATCGCTCCATCATCGCTCCATCATCTATCCATCATCGCTCCATCATCTATCCATCACCGCTCCATCATCACTCCATCATCGCTCCATCATCGCTCCATCATCTATCCATCATCGCTCCATCATCTATCCATCACCGCTCCATCATCACTTCATCATCTATCCATCATCGCTCCATCATCGCTCCATCATCACTCCATCACCGCTCCATCATCACTCCATCATCTATCCATCATCTATCCATCATCACTCCATCATCTATCCATCACCGCTCCATCATCGCTCCATCATCACTCCATCATCTATCCATCATCGCTCCATCATCACTCCATCACCGCTCCATCATCACTCCATCTTCTATCCATCATCGCTCCATCATCACTCCATCATCACTCCATCATCGCTCCATCATCTATCCATCATCACTCCATCATCTATCCATCATCGCTCCATCATCGCTCCATCATCGCTCCATCATTGCTCCATCATCGCTCCATCACCGCTCCATCATCACTCCATCATCACTCCATCATCGCTCCATCATCTATCCATCATCACTCCATCATCTATCCATCATCACTCCATCATCTATCCATCATCGCTCCATCATCCATCCATCATCACTCCATCATCGCTCCATCATCTATCCATCATCGCTCCATCACCGCTCCATCATCGCTCCATCATCTATCCATCATCACTATTCTCAATATACCGTGATCCCTCGCTATAACGCGATTCACTTTTCGCGGTCTCGCTGCTTCACGGATTTGCAACATGCAGTGTGTCTGCATTCTGATTGGCTAAACAGTCTCTCCGCGTCTTCTCTACCTGTGTGTCAATAACGTTATGGATTAATATGCACACGTACGTAAAACCGCTTGCCAAATTGAAGTTTGCGAGGCCGGTTGTATAATAACTGTAAAAAAATAAAGGTTTCTACTTCGCGGATTTCGCCTATCGCTCGTTCGTTTTGGAACGTAACCCCTGCGATAAACGAGGGTTCACTGTAAAAAAAAAATCGTATTCCATCGTTATGGCGTGGTCCTTACTAGTGAATGAACGCGATAGAGGAACGAACTGAAAAATATTTTAACATTTAAACTGTTTACTGCAGTCCAAAGAAATTCCTCACTTTTTGCATCCTAATTATTCACTGAGATGAGTTTATGACCGTTTTGCCGTCATGGTTAAAGTGCCTCTGACAAGTTGGAGAACTCGTTGAACTAAAATGCAGTTAAGATAAATATATTTTTGAATTTGACTAAAAATTAGCCAACCATGTGGGACGATAAAGGAATATCTTATCTTATCTTAAGAATAGCACATTTGTTAGGTTTATAGTTTCACTTCATGTTTGTAATTGATGACATCACACTAGGAAATTACCCAGCAAACAACTCATCTAATGTCACAACTTTGTTTTATTTTACAAATAAAAATATATGAGAGCAACTTTATTTTGTTGAATTAATGTTTAGAGATTCAAAAATGTTTTTTTTGTGTAAATGATGCATACATTTTGACTGCAACGAGTGTCCCTTGTGTGATTTCACTTCCTGTTATATTTTTTACAGATTTTTCAACTTTTCTCCACAAATTCCTCCTTGATTGGTGTAAAAATATAACTAATGTGTACAACCGGTATAAATACACCAAACAAAGTCAAAATTTGAAAATCGTTAAAACCTAACATATGTCACTTTAAGCTAACAACAACTAGCATGCTAACCACAGCTGTATAAATAAGTAGACATGCCATTCAATGCTCATGCTAGTGATCACTTAGCAACTCAGCTATCTGGTATCTGTGCTTTTTCATATAGCCGTTAGCGTTAGCCTGCAAAAAACGCAAATTATGACTCATCACAGCTTGTGCGGAAAAACAAATGTTGCTGAAGTACTCTTTAACTAACTTCTCACGTTTTGGGGCAGGTCAGGTGCTACGGGGCAAATTTACAACAGAAATAAACGGCCAACTTCACTCTACGCAGATACTGGGAACCGCTGCAGAGCTAAAGACGACTGACTTAGCTTCATACTGGCTCGTATTCCATTCCCCTGAAGTATTTGGGTTTTCTCTTTTGAAAGTAGCACTAGCTGGATGTGGGAAGTTGTTGGCACCGTTAAGTTTGCGCACAAATGCCGTCGAATTAAACAGTGGAAAGGTAGAAACGGTTGCTGTCAGTCACATTAACATGCACAGACCACTAAAAGTGCGAACGAGGCTGAGAGACGTTTAGGATATTTAGTAATTTGGCATTCGCACTAAAACATACACATACAACACCTAATTTAAGTTGAGCGTTTGATCGATCAGACGTGTTGGGAACTGCGTCGCTCATAAGTACATTTTCCCGTCCTCACACTAGACACACATTTCTCTAGATGTGTTACTGGAACGTTGGAATGCGTTTTCGAGCATCTGTCGGGCCATGCGTTTCCTACAGGCGGCTGTCTATTCCAAAGGGTTTCATTCTGACAGTTTGCAATTTACATACTAACTCCCTCAAATCTTTGCCCTTGAACATTTCTTCTACTTCTAAAACGTATAATTAGAGGACAAATGAAATGTTGCCAAAATGTCAACGAGAAAATGAGAAAATTCCACGATAAAGAAGTAATACGTGTAGAGTCTTTGTTCCGTTCTTATCGCTAAAACTTTCCGAGAACGTCTCAATGTCTTTGTAATTAAAATTTGTCATTGAATCGTTTGATAAAGATCTGATTGATGCGGTTTTTTTAATGCTTGCTCGAATTTCAATCCTATTTCCTTCCGTAAAAAAACAAAACCCAAAAGAACAGGTATCAGCTTTAGGATTTGGAGCGATAATCTACAAAAAACAAGTTAATGGCATGAAGTATAAAAATGTATGATGATTTCACTTTAAAATTGACTTAATTAACTATTGGTTGATAAAAGCTCAAAAGAAAGCCTTAGCGTAGGATTTTAGCTTGAAAGATTGTGATTGGGTGCGTGTTTAGAATATTAGTCACTTGTTTTTTATTTATTTTATTTATATGTTGCAGCTAAAAAAAAAAAATTAGTTTTAGTCTTAGCTGAATCTTACTCATTTTACAAAAATTCAGTTTAATCAAGAATTTAGCAAATAATTATTTTTCAGTTTTGGTCTAGTTTAGAGTAATGCAAAATGTGTCAAAAAATATTTAATAACTTTGTTTTTTAACTGAATATTAGACTTTTTCATGAATCTGTTGTGTTTATGTGTTTGGATAGAATTTCAAATTTTTACAGTTTTAGTCGTTGTACAGTTCACATTCTGTACATTTAGCTTTACTCCACTTTTGTCTACATGTTTTGTTAGACAAAACTGCAAATATATATATATATATATATATATATATATATATATATATATATATATATATATATATATATATATATATTCGCAGTCACTTTCAGTATTAATGCACAAACTGTCACATTTTGCTGGAAGAAAGAGGATTAACCCGTGACAAACCATCACACCGTTACCAACTCGCTCGGCAAGTTAATGGGCTTTTGACTGTTTCTATTCTCATGTTCAAACTGGGGAAATTTCATGTGATTAACTGAAACCAGCTCAGTCCCTGCAGAGGCCCCTGGAGGTTCCCCAGCTCCTCTCTGCGCCGAGCCGCTCTAAACTGTGCAGATTAATGGCTGAGAGAGGCTGCAGTGGTCCCAGAGATCCTATGCTTTCTGACTGATAAGCAGGTATAGACTGAGGTACGTTATAGCAATCACTGTTAACTTTAAACTGTTCCCAACTTTCACAAATGTGTTGTTCTGAACCGAAAAGAAGAGAGACTTGTTAAGAGCTCAGGATCATGTACGATAGTCCCCCTTTACTGTATGTGAAGTTAGACAAATGTGAAACCTGGGACGTCCAAACTATGTGAAAAAAGTGATATCACAACCAAACGTGGCCAGTTTTGTTGATCCTTAGGCCTCACGCTGAATTGGCTGAAATGATTATAAGCAGTACTTTTTACAGCAAATGTAAGTCTGTGACCTCATAACATCCCATCGTATCATAATACAGAACTAACTTTAGTGTCTCAAGCCGTCGTCTGTGGGCCTTGGCTTCTGGGATTAAACATAACTTTGAGGGAGCCAACTACTTGAGTCAGTCCTAACAGTATTTGTAGACTCCTGACCTCTGACCTCTATGTTGTCATTGCCAGCTTCAGTCATACAGAATATTATTTTTTTTAAATATAGAAATAAGCTACAATAAATCGACTTTTAAAGGTGCACTATGTAACTTTTCTGGTCCACCATCCACTCATCGTCATCAAATTTTACCAAGAATGTTCTAAAAGTATGGCATTTAGTTATCTATCTCCATGGAGACACTCAGGTGTCGCCCCAGGCCGAGTTACATGTCAGATCTATGGAGAGGCGACACTACTGACAGACAAGAATTCATGTCTATCAAGGAATTTGTAGGCAATAAAAACATACACGCACAAGATGGATTCGTTATTGCAATACTGTGGAACATTAAATAACATATAATATTTCATATTGTTGAAGGTAGAATGTTTACATTTTAAGTCACTTGCTTTGCTTCTCCTCTGCACATGCTCAGTTCGGCACAAGATTCCCACACACCTTTATTCAGCGTGGTTTGTCCTCAGAGCACATGTGCAGGCCTCTAAAACAAGCTGCTGTCCGCTCTGGTTCTAAAGGCTCGTGTTAGAGAGCGGAGCATGAACGAGCCTCTAAACACTGCCACAAAATTAAATGGGGCGGGAGAAGAAGAACTAAGTTTCCTGCAGTACTGCTCAGCAACCTGCAGAGGCCACTAAAAGACACCGTGACGTCCAGCAAAGCTTCAGCAGCAGAAGTGAGGGGAAAACAGGGTTATTTAGCAACTATTTGTGACACTTGGTCATTTAGCTGTTATTGGTTAATCCCTGCTTGCCCTGACCACACGCCCCTTGTCGGTCTGTACCTTGTGTGGACTTTGTAGTTTTTATTTGATGGGTAAATGTATATGTACTGAACTGTTATATACTTTGTTCAACCCATTGTTTGTGTCTTGTCAAATGAGTGGGTTGTCCTTCTCTCTTAAGGTAAATCAGGTAATTTTGTTGCATTTAAAAACTACTACATTGATTTCCTACAAGCTTCACAAAGGTAACATTTACCCCCTAACTGTCTTGAACCCTCTCTTTTTCATGTGCCACATTTCTAATGTCCCTCTGGGCCCTGTCTCTCACCTTTGCGTTTTCATTTCAGATTAACCTTGTGAGCTTTGGAGAAGCCAAGTGACACCAATGGTCAGTTCTGCTGGAATTAGTGTGGCTCCTACATGTGAGCACACACTGCCCCCTGGTGGAGACAGCCCAAATGTGGATGAATCACATGCTATGCAAAATGATTTATTTTCTTTGGTAGAGGGTGGACAGATACGGGTTCAATAATAGTTTATATTAACATTTCACATGCAAATTTTAGCTGCAGAAGAATTGAATGGTTTGCTGTTCATATGCCAAACATATTCATTATAAAAAGGTTTTGTTTTTGCATTATTTAAGAACTACTTTGAATGTGTCATGAACAATATTCCCTTGTCTAAATTAAATATAACAATATAAATGAATTAAACAAAAATGTGTGGAAGTCACTTGAGATCCAGCACTTTCAAAGAGCCCAAACAAGGCCAATTTAGGTATAAATACATAATCTATCGCTCACAAACCGCGCCGTACATTAAATATATCCATATGCATTTCACTTTTGGGCGTGCATGGGCTTTAGAACAGCTTTTCTCAGACGTCCTAGTACAGATTTTGGCTCTTTTGCTCTCTTTGGCTCTGGGTTTGTGATAAAAAAAAAAAAAAAAACTACAGTAATATTAGACACAAACAACGCAGCCAACTCAGTTTAAATTCAGTTCTAATTTAGCTTATACCCGTGCAATAATTTGCCCCACAAGGGAAATTCTGTCAAATGTGCATAGAAATCCGTTTCATACAATCATCATTATACTCAACAAAGCTATTCTAATGGTAAATGTGTTGTGTACTTAACCCATAGTCAGATTATTTTAAATATTTAGTGTGCAAACTTTTCACTCTCGAAAGTCCAAGTCCATAATTTAAAACTCAGCGTACGCTTAACTTTACAGCGAGTGTGGCACATGAGCACAGCGGCCCTTCAGTCTGTCCCGGGGTCCGACAGCAGCTCTTGTCCAGAAACTAATTGCCGCAGCGGACGCAGGACGGCGGTGGCCTTGTGCTCGCTTACAAAAAGACACTTATTGATTGGAGTGACTGGGCGCCCTTTCCCCGCGGTGTCGGTGTCATTCTGACCGTCGGTTGCCTAATGAGCGGGCCACCCAGCTCGCACCGGGCCCAGCATTGTTTTAAGAGTGAGCGACCTTTTGTACCACCGGCTGGGTCATTTCAGGTTGCGTCAGCTTTAAACTGTGTGATATTAGCCTTCTCTCCACCTGAGCAGCTTGGCCGTAATGTAGCGTACATGATTCCGATATATTATTATAGCGAGTCATCGGGCCCTCAAAATGCAGTATTAGATGAACTAGAGCTGTCAATCAATACAATTTTTTTTTTAATTAAAAACAGATTAATCACACTTTTAAAATTGGACTTAACACTATTAATTGCACATTTTTTAAACATTACATAAAACTTTCTAATTTGAAGTATTTTTGCACATTTTCTTTAAGATTCTTTTTTTTTTCATTATTACTGTTGAAAAGGCTATAATTGAAGTCTATTTTATAATCAATCTGTGTGGTTGTGTTATAAGTAAATTTACATGACCAAACAACAGGTTTAGTGGAGTTCTAGGCCCTTCATCGCCACTTGCAGGTGTAAAACTGGCTTTTTGGTGACAGATGTGGCATTTACCGGTGTTCTGTCATAGTTTGGTGGCATATTTGGCCCATATTTGTTTTGGAGCTCACACGCAACGTTTAATGTCCTCACGGAGCACACGGCGTTCCACTCGAGATCTCTGTTCGGTTTAGTTTGTTTTACCGCACGGAGCAAAACCGCATCGCTCTCCAGTTTAAGAGAGTCTGGTGATGATTTATGGGTTAAAAACAGATTTTGAAGCTCTGCCTATGATGTCATAAGACTGGGAAATTTGAAACCAAGTGTTTTCTGAGACTCAGAGCCAAAGAATCTCCTGGTTATATTTTTAATGAAGGCCATTTTAATGTGTACTCTTTACTCAAAACAGGATCGTTAGTTTTGTTGTTATAGCTGGTATTATCTGTAGCTGTTTATTATAGATGGACCGTTAAATTGGTTGGCAGATATTTGCAAGTTTTTACGTATTGTCTGTTAAACTCCAGCAGAGGGCAATATTGTGTCTGAGCCGACCAGAAAATACAGGAAGCACAAACCATGACTAAACTCCCCATTAAACCAGTTTGTAGTCCAGTATTTAAGGATTCTATTGTTTATGTCATAGTCGTTGTACTTTAGGATGATATAGGTATTTGCACATCACTGTAGGTGCCAGGCTACTGCAGTAAACACACTTAGCACACTTAGGGATCTTCTCAAAATGGGTTGAAGCTGAAAAGACCTAATTTTTTTCGTCTCTCTCTGGACCCCCTCCCCCCCTCAAAAAACTGGCTTCACATAAAATATTAACACGTTGATAAAACGATAGTAGCTTGATAGACCCTGCTCACCTTTAGTCCCTGAACATCCTTTGATGTGTTTATCAGTAGAAGTTATGAATTCTCCAAATAATGTCACCTGTTGCGCATGTTTGTTTACTCAATCCACATGGTCCACGGCGCGCCGTGGCCAGCGCGGGGAGCGGGGCGGGTGCTTCCTCACACGGGCCACTGCGCGCCGTGATCACAACGGACCGTGCGCATGGGCCGCGGTGCGCGGACGGGCCGCACGGGCGCCGCGATGCGCGCATGGGCGCCGCGGTGCGCGCACGGATGCCGTGCAACGCGCCGCACGCGCCGCTCCCCCCCAAGACGAAAAATATTACGTCTTTTCAGCGTCAACCCATTTTGAGATGATCCCTTACTCCAAGACTGTATTTAATCGGCAATGTTTCGATCTGAATGGCTCTTCCTTTGGTCCTTTATATAACTTACACCCACTGATTGGTTGGCCAAACCAGGAGGAGGCAGTTGTTGGTGTTGTTTGATCTCATATTCTTGGTTTAAGTCACTAGGGGCCAGTGTTTGTAAAGTGCAAATATAAAAACTTGTAACTGCAGCTTGTTCATGTCTTCTGCTATCAAAGTTTCAGTTTAGTTCAAATCTGGGACAGTCAGATGTGAGTCAGGCCTCTGCTCTGACAAGGTTCAAAAGGATTTTATCTGCACTCTTCTAAAGTAATTGTGTAATGAATATTGATGTTTTTATTTGTTTGTATTGAGATTTTAAAGCATATTTTCCTGTTGTGTGAAGCACTTTGAATTTCTTTGTGCAAATTGTGCTCTACAAATAAACTTGCTTTGCCCAAGTAAGTGCAGAAATCTATCACTTAATACCCTTGTTAGTAGGTGTAGATGTTTTCTTCTTCTTTCTTTTTAATCAGCTCATTCTGCAGTCGACCCTCTCCAGCTCAAATCTCATCTTTCTACTTCCCTTAACTAAGGGCCTTATTTCTGTTCTTTTTTTAATTCAACGCAAGATTTGACAAAAGGGAGATGGACATGAGAGTCCTGAGAGAGAATCTGGGTTGATGTGAGCTGCACGGTCCCGAGACAGAACAGCACATTCCAGACAACACAGATGCCAAGGAAAGGCGAGTTTATTTGTAGAGCACAATTCGTACACAAGGCAATTCAAAGTGTCTCACACAACAGGAACAAAATGTGTTAAAATCCCAAAGACAAGACAGAAGAGTGAAAGAACTGAGAGCGACGGTGAAGACTTCACGGACAGAAAACAAAACCATGACAAGTAAACTCCTCCACCTGGAATCTGGATCGCGCTGGAACATTTTGAGACTTGTGGGATTGGCCGAAGACAAGGAAGGAGAAGACAGGGAGGATTTTCTGGAACGCATCATCTCCAACGTTTTGTGGAGGACTCAGGTTAAGCTGGTCACCTTTGCAAAAGAGATGGAGCGAAAAAAGAAGTGATGCTGATTCCAATGGTCAAACTAGAAATTCACTGCATTTCCTTTTTCTCCAGAGCTGGCAGAGGGGATTCGTCATCAGCGGACAGAGTTTCATCACGTTTGAGAGGAGCTCTAGACGAGGAGCCTTCGACATGGAATTGCTTTTACAGCCATTCTGTTGGTGACATACAAAGGTAGAAAAATGTTTGAGCATTCAGAATAGCTCAGATTTCTTGGAAAAAAGCCTTTAATATCGAGATAATTGAAAGCCCGACTTGAGTGTGCCTCATATAGACCAATCTCAATCCTGAATGTGGCCTATCTTATATCTTATAAACACCTCAATAAACTTTCAAATATAATTCCTAACAATCAAACAGGAATGATTAAGAGACGACAAACACGAGACAACATAAGGCGATCTTTACACATCATGAATCATATGCAAAAACGGCCAAACAAAGAAAGAAATAGTTTGATTTTGTTAGTTGGCCTTATTCATTTAAAGTGCTGGATAAATTCCAAATAGACAATTTATAAATGAATAATACGTGGTCTCTTTACAATAGTCCGACGTCGAGTATTAAAATGGTCACTTGACTCTGATGGATGACTGCAACAGAGCCGACTGAAATAACTCTGACTGACTGACCTCTTTTGATGCCCCAAAATACCCACTCAAACTGCAACCCAGAAACTATTACATCCATCCATTTTCTACCGCTTGTTCCTTTCCGGGGTCGCGGGTGACTGGAGCCTATCCCAGTGACTTTGGGCCTTAGGCGGGGGTTCATGAGGAATTTACATGCCCATTATACTCCATTATACCACTCTAAAGAAATACTTTGAGCTTAAATCAAATGATTGAAATGATTAAAAAAAAAATCGTTTTGACCAAAATCTTGCAATTATCAAAAGAAAAGCGCAGAATGCAGCAGCAAAATTACATTAAAATTAAATTAAAATTGCCTCATCCTACCTCAAATATGCTATTGTACTGTAGTACTTCTGCGGTAAAATGGATTGTAAATTAAAAGGTGAATAGTATTCACCGGGAGAATACTATTAAATGGAATTCCCAAGGCACACAGAGTATTTATTTTACTTTGACACTTTTAAAACACTACACATTTAATTAACAATGACTTTGAGGGTTAAAATGCTAGGTGAGCCACTCCTTCCGGCTGGACTAGGTGCAGGACGCCATGCAACAAGCCAGGTAACGGAGGGGCCAACGTAAGGCCAAGGCAAACCCAACAACTAAACGGGGTCAGAAAACAGCACTCACAAACAGAAGAAACAAGAACAGTGAAGAGCAGTTAAGGGGAAAAGCGGCAACAACAGTCAAAAAACAGTAAAAGCAGCGGAAAACAGCCGTAAAAGCAACAACGTAGACAGCAATGTAAAGAGCGACAGCGTAAAAGCACAGCCTAGTAGAAACAGAGAAACAAAGCAACAACTAGAACAATAGTAAAAGTAGTGTAACACGTCTTCTGTGCGGGTGTACGTTTATCGTGGGTACAGAAATAATACCAGGAGAAGGACAGCTCCTCGGGACAGCTTTTATTATCAGCCCCCAACTTTACAGGCAACCCGTCTCAACACCTTGAGAATAGACTACTCCTCTCTACCTGCTCACGTGACCACCCGAGAGCCATATCCTTCCGCCCCATAAATAGTTCCATCCAAATTTGAACAAACATATAATCTTACAGTAGCGACATAGAAGAGCGACAGTGTAAAAACAACAGAGAAACAACATCGGAGCAAACAGCGTTGTGCCCAGTGACCACGGACACCAATTTTGAGGAAGTTCTATTTGTAGTCCACGGCGTGAGGCCAATCAAAAGGCGGCGTTCAGACGGACCTAGAAATGACCAGGAACAACCAACCCGCACTGCTCAGGCTGTTTGATTCAACTGAGAACAAGCTTTTCTAATTCGTATGAATGGACCACCTCGTATATGGCTCACGGGAGCCATCTACTGCCCGAACAGCGCAACTGAGACGCCAGAGAGACCCGTCAGCTGAGGCGCACAAGCAAGCGCTGAGCGATCGGCAAATTAACAGGTTGGTGCCGAGCAAGTAGCTGGACGATGGCACTGGAGCGCGAGGACGAGCGTCCAACACCAAGACCCGGAAATGTGTGTGGGCGGAAAAGGGGGAGCAAAGAGAAAGGGAGTGCTTATAAAGCCCACGAGCCCACGCCGCCAGGAGCTAACGCACTTTCGGCACAGGCTCCAATCACTGTCTTACCACAAGACCATATCATCCAAACAGAGCTCTTCACTCTCAAAATGCTGGCCTTCTGGTGGCCCCAAGAGTCTCTAAGTGAAGAGTCTCCTTGAAATCGCTTATGGTCAGACCAGTTAGGAAGAGAAATAAAAACATATAGTTTAAGCTCCGCTGCCCTAGGGGCAACTATGCTGGGGGAAGTATGGCAGCTTGAGCACTATCCTCTGCCTCTGACTACCGGTACTTTCCTTATCAACAGTATTCCATTCCCCATTGGGGAGGGGTTCTCTTTCAGGCACATGAAGTGAACTGTGGAAACTGCCTGGAGAAACAGTCTCTACTCCAGATGAACGGTTCTTTATCTGCCGAAGCACTGGTTCTCCTCCTGAGAGGTTCCAGCTCCACTGTCTATCTGCAAATTGTTGCACGTCCACTTGCTCCTTCACTGTGGAACTCCTCAAGGTTTTACTTTTTCCCAAAGAGGTTTTTATAGTTTTTCCTAGCTGAGAAGGAGGGTCTAAGGACAGGGGACCCTGGGACATGTGTCGCCCTTCGAGTCAACTGCTATTGTGATTTAGGGCCCTGCAAAAATAAATTGAACTGAAAAAGTGTGGATAGAGTACTTGCTTTAAAAAACAGAGCTTTGTAGGTGTGATCCAAGTATGTAGCTCAATGGAAAAAACAAGGTAGATTCATAAAATGGACAATAATTCACACTATATTTGAAAATTGAGGGATTATTCCAGGCTATGTCCAACCTGTTTGTTTGTTCTCCCTCTGTGTAATGTTCTTGGTTTGTTAACGCTATGAAAGAAAAACTGAAAAACAAAAAACACCCCCCCATGTATACATGTATTTGTGTGTGTCAATATATATATATATATATATATTTAGGCTGGGCAAGTTAACACGTTATTATCGCGTTAACTCATCACTTATTTAACGCGATCAATTATTTTAACGGATCTACAAACTTTTCTGGTTCTTTTCAATGCCCTGGCAGTGGCAATAAGCTTTAGTTTTGTGTTTGATAACATTGTTTAAGTTAAAATGTACACAATTATTTATTTATTTGTATTTAACTGGTTAAGTGTTTGTTTGCACAACTAATGTTATGGCGCTTTAGTGTCAAGTTCTAAGAATGTACAAACTGTACTGAAGTGTTTTCTGGTTTAGGGACATTTGGTCCTAGACTGGTTCTGCTGCTCCTAAAATGTGTTTTGAGTGTCTAATGTTTAATGAGATTACAATGTTTCTGACGTTACCTCTGAAGTGGCCTGTTCATCTTTAATGATTGTGGCTCAGGATTTTGTGGCAAGTGAATACTTAATATTTTATTTAACTGCTACTGAATAAAAATGCTGATGCACTTTACACCTCTTTTGAATTCATTTAGAATTTTGCACGTAAAAATGTGATTAATCGTGATTTTATTCGTTGCCCAGCCCTAATATATACATACATACATATATATATATATATATATATATATATATATATATATATATATATATATATATATATATATATATACAAATATATATATATATATAATTATACATATATATATATATATATATATATATATATATATATATATATATATATATATATATACAAATATATATATATATATATACAATTATACTATATCACCATATAAATATATGTAATAATATATATATATAATATATATAATATATCATATATATATATATATATTTCACCCACCCACACAATTATATATATATATAATATATATTAATATATTAATATTATTATTATTATATTATTTATATATAAATATACCCTATATATATATATATATAGGGTATATATATATATATATATATATATATATATATATATATATAGCACTTTCCAGCACTTCTCATGCCTATCTACGGGCTTTTGGAACAGGCTATGTAAGTTATATGGATGCTGCCACATCTCTTATTACAACAAGTCGTGCTCTGTAACTGAAGCCCTGGTTGCATCTTACATTGTTATCTAAAATAATAATTATGAATAAAAAAAGTAGCACACACACACAATATATGTATATTTAAGTGAAGAAAATATGACAAGAAATGTCATATTTATGATTTGGATAATCGTGTGAGTTTTGAGAGTCTAAAAATAGGCCTATACAATACAAAACAACAGCAGCTGAATGATGAGAGTTCATGACCAAACAGAGAAACGGGCAGTGCTGACCCAGCTTTCCAGCCACTATAAGAGGCAGCTCTGGACTCGTGCATGACCAGGTCAGCTCCGGGTACAGGTGAGTGCACTGAACCTCTGGCTGCTCTCTTCTCTACCTAGTCTAGAATTATTGTTGTTATGGAAAAATGCATGCACATTAACTTAACATTAACTTAACACGTGGATGAGAAAATGCAAACAAATATGACTTGTGCAGGCTGTAACCAAAGTCCTATTTTTTAGCATCTCCTAGTCATCTTCAACAGGACAAAACTTATAGGGAAGCAAGGTAAATAAAAATGACTCTGATACAATTGTGATTACAATTTGCTTATTTCTCTACTTATTCATTTAAGTTGAATGCATTCTCTTGTAGCTACCCCTACAGTGGCACCATGAGCACAGACGCTGAGATGGAGGCCTATGGCGCCGCAGCCATTTACCTCCGGAAGTCAGAGAAGGAGAGGATTTCAGCCCAAGCTGCTCCTTTTGACGCCAAGACAGCTTGCTTTGTCGTAGATCCAGCTGAGATGTATCTCAAATGTAAAGTTGTCAAGAGAGAGGGTGGTAAAGCCACGTGTGAGACTGAAAATCCTTCAAAGGCATGTTGATTTATTATTTGATTATGTTTCAGGTTTTATATATAATTAGCCTAGTCTTTCAAAGACACTCCTCAGTTGAGAGGCGTCGAGCCCCAAAGCCATTCAAGCCTGATGACCTGAGTGTGGAATATAAAGGCAAAGCAGGTTCTGGATGAAGAATACAGCACTTAAGCACTTGTCTTGTCGTCTCCTGATGACAGTGGAGCTTACATTGCTGCAATGCAGTTTACTTCTCTGTCTTCTTTCTATTTTAACAATGGTAGAGAGGATTGTGAATAATTAAAACATTATTTAGAGTTTACTCAAACCAAGTTGTGCCACACTGAATATTATACTGTAATATAGACTTAATATTATTTTATTTTATCTATTTAGACTGTAACAGTCAAAGAGGATGACATTCACCCAAGGAATCCTCCCAAGTATGATAAAATTGAGGACATGGTCATGATGACCCACCTCAATGAGCCTTGTGTTTTGTATAACCTCAAAGAGCGTTATGCATCATGGATGATCTACGTGAGTTCTCACTTTCTACTTCTACACTGCTAACTTTGAAAAAACATTTACTTATGCACGTCACAAATCTGTTCCAGACCTACTCTGGTTTGTTCTGCGTGGTGGTGAACCCCTACAAGTGGCTTCCAGTGTACGATGCGATCTGTGTAACAGCCTATAGAGGCAAGAAGAGGATTGAGGCCCCGCCCCACATCTTCTCCATCTCTGACAATGCCTATCAGTTCATGCACACGGGTGAGATTTAATGTGTTTTTTCTAATAAAGACGTCAGAATTTCTAATATTATTTTTTGTACATCATTTTAGATCGTGAGAACCAGTCTATTCTGATTACGTAAGTATAGAAAGAGCTTTTAACATAATATGTTAAATAGTAAATAGTAAATAGTAAACCTAAATGTCAAAACAACATCTCGTCCAAAACCAGTGGAGAATCCGGAGCTGGAAAGACTGTCAACACCAAACGTGTCATCCAATACTTTGCAACAATTGCAGCAATTGGAGCTAAAAAGGTTGAGGCTTCTGCAAACAAAATGGGGGTAAATTAAAAAGAAAAAAATAAACAGAACATATATTTGATTTAAAAGCAAATCATATAAATGACAAATGTGGTAAAACAGGGGTCTCTGGAGGACCAAATTGTTGCTGCCAACCCTCTGCTGGAGGCTTACGGTAACGCCAAGACTGTGAGGAATGACAACTCCTCTCGCTTTGTGAGTATTCACTCAGAATATGTACATCATACATCACATATATACACATATATGTACATCATTGGAGGAAATCATTTCAAACACTCTTCCATTTCAGGGTAAATTTATCAGAATTCATTTTGGTGCCACTGGAAAACTTTCTTCAGCTGATATTGAAACATGTAAGTAATCATTCTTCAAACAACGTCCAGCAAAAGCTTCAAACAAGTCAAAATAAACATGAAAAAGTTAAAACAATTTTAAACGCAAGAAAAGTAAAATTTTAAAGAATATGGTGTAATATGTTATAAAAAAGCTATTTTGCAATGATGTTTATTCTTTGGGCAATATTTGTATTTGAATGTTAATACAAAGACAAATATAAACTATTGTAATACTAGATCAGATTAAATTTGCTCTTGCAGATCTGCTGGAGAAGTCCCGTGTGACCTTCCAGTTGTCTGCTGAGAGAAGCTACCACATCTTCTACCAGCTCATGACGGGCCACAAGCCTGAGCTGCTGGGTGAGTTACGTCACAACAAACCTTAAGGCCCTCTGCTCTCTTAACATAAGCTTCACAAACACTGTTCTAAATGTCTAAAGTTGTTTAAATATTCACTGCATCAACCTCCACCCGTAGGTTTATATGGGAATTTGTCATTTCAGTCTGTTTCTCTTATTCAGCTAAAGTGTACCACCTTAAAGGAGCAATGGACGATTTTACGGCGATTTGAGAACGCAGGTGGAAGTGCGCATGCGCACTCCCCCGTGTGGACTGATACAACACACACGTGCGTTTGTTTATTAGCGCGACGGATCGCATCACATCGCTCGTCTCTCGTAGATTTCTGTCCACTTCTGCGTCAGCTCGAACTGTCTTTCTCCGTCTTCATTTTGTCCCGTACACTGAGGGAACTATATTATGATGGATCCATGCGCTTAGGCACGCGGAAACGTGAGGACGAGCCGCACGCGGCTGCAGGTGAGCGGTAGGTGCCTTTTATGATTGATACGTGGCAGGACTAATCGGCCGTCCACGCCACGAGGAAATAAGACTCAGATTTGTGCCAAAAAAATCGTCCATTCAACCTTTAATATAGGAATATCCAAAATAATATCAACATGCATATCTTTTCTATCTTCCAGAGGCTCTTCTGATCACAACCAACCCTTATGATTACCCAATGATCAGTCAGGGTGAAATCACTGTCAAGAGCATTGATGATGTGGAGGAGTTCGTTGCAACTGATGTAAAGGAAACAACTAATACTATTTAAAAAAGCAAAAACAAAACAAAAAACAAATACTTAATGTCAATGTTGGTGTATCATTTCACAGACAGCTATTGATATCTTGGGCTTCACTGCAGAGGAGAAGATTAACATCTACAGGCTGACTGGAGCTGTGGTGCATCATGGCAACATGAAATTCAAGCAGAAGCAGCGTGAGGAGCAGGCTGAGCCTGATGGCAATGAGGGTAAGCGGATTCACAGTGTATTAAACATGCTTTTAGGGGAACAATCAAATAAATGTTGTGTTCTTTTAGTTGCTGATAAAATCTCCTACCTCTTGGGTCTGAACTCGGCTGAGTTGCTGAAATTTCTGTGCTACCCAAGAGTCAAAGTTGGAAATGAGATGGTAACCAAAGGTCAAACCGTCCCACAGGTAATGTAATCTGATATTGTACAACTGTATGTTGCACTAGATTGTGGTGAGCCCAAAATCATAGATGGCAAGAAAGGCAGCTAGAATTCTGCAGTGTTCGTAGATAAAAAATATCACAAATGTTGAATCTGTTGTATTTTCGAAACTTGCAGCACAAACTCATGAATCATCTCTTTTACACTGTACTAAAAAAAAAAAACACACACATTTCACCAAACCCCCCACCTACTTACAGTGAAGTAAATGTATTTGTGCTTACAGAGAAAAGATTGCACTTTGTGCCTGTTTTTGTTTCATGTAGATTTACTCATTTTCAAACATTGACCTTGTCAAAGTATCTGCATTTGAACACGTTCTATAATAAAAAGCTGACACACCCACCTCGACTGTAAACCAGAGCTCTATCAAAATGTGTTAACATCAACAAAACAACGTTTTGTCTTAATGTACAGGTCAACAATGCTGTGAGTGCTCTGTGTAAATCTATCTATGAGAAAATGTTCCTGTGGATGGTCATTCGTATCAATGAGATGCTGGACACCAAGCAGGCACGATCCTACTACATCGGAGTCTTGGATATTGCCGGATTTGAAATCTTTGACGTAGGTTAAATACTTATATGTAACAAAAGCATTATGACTAAAATATGACTTTGAGATTTGATCATCCATTTGTAGTACAATAGTCTGGAGCAGCTCTGCATCAACTTCACCAATGAGAAACTGCAACAGTTTTTCAATCACCACATGTTTGTCCTGGAGCAAGAAGAGTACAAGAAAGAGGGCATTGTGTGGGAGTTTATTGACTTTGGTATGGACTTGGCAGCCTGCATTGAGCTTATTGAGAAGGTACATTTTGTAATGAATAAACAAATAACAATTGAAAATATTTTTGGGTACTGCTAAATTAATTTTTATTTGGCAGCCAATGGGCATCTTCTCCATCCTTGAAGAGGAGTGCATGTTTCCCAAGGCATCTGACATAACCTTTAAGAACAAGCTGTATGACCAACATCTGGGCAAGACCAAAGCCTTTGAGAAACCAAAGCCAGGCAAAGGCAAGGCAGAGGCTCACTTCTCTCTGGTCCACTACGCCGGGACAGTAGACTACAATGTCTCTGGCTGGCTGGACAAGAACAAGGACCCACTGAACGACTCAGTTGTTCAGCTCTACCAGAAGTCTGGAAACAAACTGATGAGCTTCCTCTATGCAGCCCATCCCGGAGCTGAGGGTAACATGTGTTAAACTTTTAAACTAGTTTGTTATTTATCAAGGTATTTCAACAAGTTTAATTAGTAAAATTAATGAAATAATACTTATTTTAAAGCTGAGGCAAAGAAGGGTGGCGGCAAAAAGCAAAAGGGCGGTTCGTTCCAAACTGTATCTGCCCTTTTTAGAGTAAGTCTTGCCTTTGGCATGGAGCTCTGTATGAGGTGCAATTGTTTCATGTCTTATTATCAACAGGAAAACTTGGGTAAGCTGATGACCAACTTGAGGAGCACTCACCCTCACTTTGTGCGTTGCTTGATTCCTAATGAATCTAAGACCCCAGGTAAGTAGATTCAACTTTATTCCAATATAAATCAAATAAATAATCAAAATATAACACATTCTGCTTCAGGTCTCATGGAGAACTTCCTGGTCATCCACCAGCTGAGGTGTAATGGTGTGCTGGAGGGCATCAGAATCTGCAGAAAGGGATTTCCCAGCAGAATCCTCTACGGTGACTTCAAGCAGAGGTTAGCTTCATGTTTTTATACATGGTCAAAAAAGGGTCAAAGTAAAAAACAAACGTCATTCACAAAAATAAATTCCCACAGATACAAAGTATTGAATGCCAGTGTCATCCCTGAGGGACAATTCATGGATAACAAGAAAGCTTCAGAGAAGCTGCTTGGCTCCATCGATGTGGATCATACGCAGTACATGTTGGGACACACTAAGGTGCTGGTTTATCCAACACCAGTTTAATTTTATGTCCTATCATAATAGATTACAAACAAACATATCTGTATTTCATTGTAAAATAGGTGTTCTTCAAAGCTGGCCTGCTGGGGCAGCTTGAGGAGATGAGGGATGAGAAACTAGCTACTCTGGTGACCATGACTCAGGCTCTCTGTAGAGGATTTCTTATGAGGAGAGTGTTTATCAAGATGATGGAGAGAAGGTACATCTTTTTACACCAAGAACTTCCACACTGGCATTTTTAAGAAATATTAATACATTATTATTTCCATTTATAGAGAATCTATCTTCGCCATCCAGTACAACATCCGCTCCTTCATGAATGTGAAAAATTGGCCATGGATGGCGCTGTTTTTCAAGATCAAGCCCCTCCTGAAGAGCGCTGAGACTGAGAAAGAGCTTCAGTCAATGAAAGAAAACTATGAGAAGATGAAGATTGATCTGGCAACTGCTCTAGCCAAGAAGAAAGAGCTGGAAGAGAAAATGGTCTCCCTGTTGCAGGAGAAGAATGACCTTCAGCTACAAATGGCAGCTGTAAGTAACAAGTGGGTATTCATATGTGCAAAATAAATCAAATATAACTGCAATGTAAAATAGGAAGTGGACGGCCTCAGCGATGCAGAGGAGAGGTGTGAGGGACTTATCAAAAGCAAAATCCAACTTGAAGCTAAACTCAAAGAGACAGCTGAGAGACTGGAGGATGAGGAGGAAATCAATGCTGAGCTGACTGCAAAGAAGAGGAAGCTGGAGGATGAATGTTCTGAGCTGAAGAAAGACATTGATGACTTAGAGCTCACCTTGGCTAAAGTGGAGAAAGAGAAACATGCCACTGAAAACAAGGTTAAAACAATTTAAAACTTAAGTGATACTATTATGCTGGGATTCAAATGAGCCAATAAAAAATACAACTTAATTGCAAACAGGTGAAAAACTTGACAGAGGAGATGACGTCCCAAGATGAGTCCATTGCCAAGTTGACCAAAGAAAAGAAAGCCCTCCAAGAGTCCCACCAGCAGACTCTGGATGACCTCCAGGCAGAGGAAGACAAAGTCAACTCTCTGACTAAGGCCAAGACCAAACTGGAACAGCAAGTTGATGATGTGAGAAAATATTGTTGCATTGTTGATAAAGAAGTAGCTTTTCATGAATTAGATATTGTTGTTTGTTAGCTTGAAGGGTCTCTGGAACAAGAGAAGAAGCTCCGTATGGACCTTGAGAGAGCAAAGAGGAAGTTGGAAGGAGACCTGAAACTGACCCAGGAATCTGTCATGGACCTCGAAAATGACAAGCAGCAATCTGATGAGAAGATCAAAAAGTATACTGTTTATAAATAAATAACCCAAATCATGAATTGATCACCTAATTCAAAAATGCATTCATGAATTCAACTATTTTAGGAAGGACTTTGAGATCAGCCAACTTCTGAGCAAGATTGAGGATGAGCAGTCTCTTGGGACTCAACTTCAGAAGAAGATCAAGGAGCTTCAGGTATAACTGGGACTACTTCTCGTGTGTGTCTTTAAGTGTTTTAGTTAAAATGCCTTTCTAATGCTATGATCAAATGTAGGCTCGTATTGAGGAGTTGGAAGAGGAGGTTGAGGCTGAGAGAGCAGCACGTGCAAAGGTGGAGAAGCAGAGAGCTGACCTCTCCAGGGAGCTTGAGGAGATCAGTGAGAGACTGGAGGAAGCTGGTGGAGCCACATCTGCTCAAATTGAGTTGAATAAGAAGCGTGAGGCTGAGCTCCAGAAGCTGCGTCGTGATCTTGAAGAATCCACACTGCAGCATGAGTCGACAGCCGCTGCCCTTCGCAAGAAGCAGGCTGACAGTGTGGCCGAGCTGGGAGAGCAGATCGACAACCTCCAGCGTGTCAAGCAGAAGCTGGAGAAAGAGAAGAGCGAGTACAAAATGGAGATTGATGACCTCTCTAGCAACATGGAGAATGTGGTTAAATCAAAGGTAACTTCTACTGTGAACCTAAAAGGGCATAGCTAAAGTTTGCACCAGGAAATAAAAGCCTAAACCTCTATCATGACAGGGAAACATGGAAAAAATGTGCAGGACACTGGAAGATCAGCTGAGTGAACTCAAGACCAAGAATGATGAGAATGTCCGCCAACTGAATGATATTAATGCTCAGAGAGCTAGACTTCAAACAGAAAATGGTACGGCTGTACACCTTTTTTTATTTCAGTGTTTAAAATCTAAACAATGCTTTAATTACAGGCGAAATGTCTCGTCAGCTTGAGGAGAAGGAAGCTCTTGTTTCCCAACTGAGCAGAAGTAAACAGGCTTTCACACAGCAGGTTGAGGAGATGAAGAGACACGTTGAGGAAGAAGTAAAGGTATGAATAATGTACTGTAAAAAAAATAAATAACACTGCACTAAATATAAATTTCTACAGGCCAAGAACGCCCTGGCTCATGGTCTCCAGTCTGCCCGTCATGATGTTGACCTGCTCAGAGAGCAGTTTGAGGAGGAGCAGGAGGCAAAGAGTGAGCTGCAAAGAGGAATGTCCAAGGCCAACAGTGAAGTGGCTCAGTGGAGATCCAAATATGAGACTGATGCTATTCAGCGCACTGAGGAACTGGAGGAGGCCAAGTATGGCAATCTTTTAAGTATCCAGAGATCTGAGATGTGTATGTTATATCTGAGTCTTGTATCTTGTGTATTTCAATTCCTTTTATCACAGGAAAAAACTGGCCCAGCGTCTGCAGGATGCTGAGGAATCCATTGAGGCTGTGAACTCAAAGTGTGCCTCTTTGGAAAAGACGAAGCAGAGGCTGCATGGTGAGGTGGAGGACCTCATGATTGATGTGGAAAGAGCTAATTCTCTGGCTGCCAATCTGGACAAGAAGCAGAGGAACTTTGACAAAGTGAACAATCATCATGAATGAATATAATGCTAATCTTTTCTTTTTACTACATTCTTACTCAAGTCAAATATTTCCAGGTCCTGGCAGAGTGGAAACAGAAGTATGAGGAGGCCCAAGCTGAACTGGAGGGAGCCCAGAAGGAGGTTCGCTCCCAGAGCACTGAACTCTTCAAGATGAAGAACTCTTATGAGGAGGTCCTGGATCAGCTGGAGACTTTAAAGAGAGAGAACAAGAACCTGCAGCGTATGTATACTCCACTCATTTAACATAATATAATAAGACAAAACTCACTGTGGACATGTTATGCTTATTTATCGCACCTAGATTAGAAAGTTGTATAAAGTGTTTTTCCCTCAGATGAGATTTCCGATTTGACTGAGCATATTGGAGAGACAGGAAAGACCATCCATGAGCTAGAGAAGGCCAAGAAGTCTGTCGAGACAGAGAAATCTGAGATCCAGACTGCCCTGGAAGAAGCCGAGGTACAGATACAGTGTACTGTTAATTAGGGCCCACTGAAATTGTTTGGAGCAAATACTAGTGCTGATGTCATGGGACGTGGAAATGCTAATCACCAATTAGTCTACCAATGTTTGCATTTGAATTTGAATGATATTATTTTGCTTGAGCGATCACATGGGGTTCTCCATGATGCAAAGACTATACATATGACTCCAATCTAAAACGTATTTGGTGTGGCGTGACATCTGATTTAATTTTGATATTTTTTTCAAAAGGGCACTCTAGAGCATGAGGAGGCCAAGATTCTCCGTGTTCAGCTGGAGCTCAACCAGATCAAAGGTGAGGTTGACAGGAAACTGGCAGAAAAGGACGAGGAGATGGAGCAAATCAAGAGAAATAGCCAGAGAATCATGGACTCCATGCAGTCCAGTCTTGATTCTGAGATCAGGAGCAGGAATGATGCCCTAAGAATCAAGAAGAAGATGGAGGGAGATCTGAATGATATGGAAATTCAACTGAGCCATGCCAACAGACAGGCGGCTGAAGCCCAGAAACAGCTCAGGAACGTCCAGGGCCAGCTCAAGGTAAGACAAGTCACACAAGTTCAATTATTCTATTGAAAATTGAAAATGACCTCCACAAACCTTTTCTGTTTCCAGGATGCTCAGCTGCACCTTGATGATGCCTTAAGAGGACATGAAGATATGAAGGAGCAGCTGGCCATGGTGGAGCGCAGAAATGGCCTGATGCTGGCTGAGATTGAGGAGCTGAGAGCTGCTCTGGAGCAGACGGAGAGAGCACGTAAAGTGGCTGAGCAGGAGTTGGTGGATGCTAGTGAGCGCGTTGGACTGCTTCACTCTCAGGTTTGGGTCTTGAATGAGTTAAGTTTACAGTGCAGAACAGAAAAGACAAAGTATGAATTTCTCTATCCAACAGAACACAAGTCTTATAAACACAAAGAAGAAACTGGAGTCTGATCTGGCCCAGATTCAGGGAGAAGTGGAGGATTCTGTTCAAGAAGCAAGAAATGCTGAAGAGAAAGCCAAAAAGGCCATCACTGATGTGAGCTCAATGATTTAAACTGGAAAGAAACATATTTATGCCAAAACAAATGTACAATGACCAACATTTCAGGCTGCCATGATGGCCGAGGAGCTGAAGAAGGAGCAGGACACCAGTTCTCATCTGGAGAGAATGAAGAAGAACCTAGAGGTCACTGTCAAGGACCTGCAGCACCGTCTGGATGAGGCTGAGAATCTGGCTATGAAGGGCGGCAAGAAGCAGCTCCAGAAACTGGAGTCCAGGGTGTGTCTACAGAAATGTGTATTGAAATTGTGTGTAACAAAGATAATAACTTCATTTTCAAAAGGTCCGTGAGCTTGAGGGAGAAGTTGAAGCTGAGCAGAGACGAGGAGCTGAAGCTGTTAAAGGAGTCCGCAAATATGAGCGCAGAGTGAAGGAGCTGAGCTACCAGGTAATTTCTGTACTTCTCCATGTAAATTGAAATGGAAATGTGGCTTTGAAGGCTTGAATTGCATGATGCAAGAATAAACTGTGCAAAAGAGTCTGATATGCAGAAATAGTAGCAGTGGTAGTAGTAGTTGTATTAGTAGAAGTATTAGTATCAAGCCGAAATGATCATAACTTTCACTGCCATCCTACTTGTTCTACTTCCAGACTGAGGAGGACAAGAAAATTGTGAGCAGACTTCAGGATCTGGTGGACAAACTTCAGCTCAAAGTCAAGTCTTACAAGAGACAGGCTGAGGACGCTGTAAGTAAAAATATGCAGTAATTATAAAAAATATTCAAATCAGAATCAGGATCAGAAAAGGTTTATTGCCTTTGTCATCAAACACAGTTCGAAAACATAGGAACCTGTCTCGGCTTAAAGGGCACCATGAAATAATGAATAATATAATAATAATAATAATAATAATAATAATAATAATAATAATAATAATAAATATAGCAATGTCTATACTAGTTAAATACAGCAGGCATAGAAATTATTTACACTGATATTTACACAAAAATATATAGATGGTCGGAAATAGCACAGAAAGTGAACAGTGCGTGATTAGTTTTGGTTGAATAATTGTTAAAGTGGCAGGTGTTAAGTGTTGATGAGTCCAACGGCAAAGGGAAAGAAACTATTATGTGGTGGGAGGTTCTGGTCCGGATGCACCGTAGCCTCCTGCCTGAGGGGCGTGGCCTCCTGCTGAGGGGAGTGGCCTCCTGTCTGAGGGGCGTGACCTCCTGCCTGAGAGGAGTGGCCTCCTGCTGAGGAGAGTGGCTCAAATAGTCCCTGTTCAGGGTGACAAGGGTCGGCTGTGATCCGACCTGCTCGTCCCAGAGCCCTGGAGGCGTACAGGTCCTGCAGAGATGGAAGTCTGCAGCCAATGACCTTCTCTTCGGGACTTTAATAAACTGTCTGTACTTTGGTAGTTCATGGCTGAGATTCCCCTTGTTAAAATCACCCAGGATAATACACAAGGAGTCTGGGAAGGTTTGCTCCACACTCAGAACCTGGTCCGTGAACCTGCAGGAGGCACAGAGCGCGCTCAGTAGAATGTAAACAGCGGCCAGAATGAATGAGGCGAACTCACGTGGAGAGTAGAATGGTCTGCAGTTCATGAAAAGATATTCCAGAGCAGGAGAGCAGTGCTTGGAGACCACGTCTCTGTGAAGCACAAAACAGTAGATGATGAAAAGTAATAATAATAATAATAACTTTTATTTATATAGCGCTTTTCAGTGACCCAAAGACGCTGAAAGTACATGTTATATTGACCTCATAACCAACGTGATTTACATTAACAGGAGGAGCAGGCCAACAACCACATGTCCAGGCTCAGGAAGACCCAGCATGAACTTGAGGAGCATCAGGAGCGTGCTGATATATCTGAATCTCAGGTCAATAAGCTCCGAGCAAAGAGCCGTGAGATCGTGAAGGTAAAGTATCTAGTACAGGGCCGTTTTATCTGGTTAGATTTTGTTCTCTAAACAAACACTTTGTATTCTACAGACGGAGGGCGAGTAAGACGGATCCTCCCCCAAACCGAGGTCATAAAATATGACCTTGAGGTTATGAGATTATAACAATGAATAATCAATTTTAAAAAATCCAATTGACTTCAGTGTATTTATCCATCGCATCTTACTTCAAAATCACACAAGATTATAAAATAAAACACCAACATCACAGTTTCTTATATTATAAAGGAATAACTACTCTCCAGGCGACATTATAATGACCTGGAAAATAACAGATCTAAATATTCATTCTCAACCCTTTAAATGTGTTAAAGGGTTGACCTCCAAACCTATTAAATGTTAATATTGGACATAACTGAAGTTCTATTTATCTAGTATTATTATTATTGAGTGTCTGCGTGATGTCACGCAGACACTATATGTTCTTGTATTTCACGTATTTTTAGGCCCGAGCCCCAGCAGGGGGAGGGCCTATTGCTCCCGCAACGCTGCCGAAGGCAGCGTTGCAACTGTCTGACCAAACATGCGGGCGCAGCCCGCATGTTTGGTACCCCGTCGCCCCTGGCAAGTACAGTGAACTAGCCCATGCCGAAGGCATGGATCATGCATACTTACTCCTGCTATGACAGAAATAGTCAACAATTAGTGAATGGGCGTAGCCCATTCACTAATTGTTGACAACAGCAGCGCGAAGCGCTGCATTCCTCCAAAAACCCTCCTGGCATCGTCCCGTACGCGAGAATCCATGCCGCAGGCATGGGCCATGCTTGTATCTGCTCAAATCAATGGAAGTCTATGGGGAGTGGGCGGGGCATCCCGACGGAAAAGGGAGTGACGAGCGCGTAAGCGCTAGTAATGATGATTCCACCCCATGGCGGCATCGGGAAGGCTTAGAGCTTTCAAACGATGTATCATTTGTTGTTATAGTAAAAACGGCTATATTGTTTTTGCTAAAAATATTATTATTATTATTATTATTATTATTTTTCTTGTTCTTCTTCAGCGCTTTGATCTCTAATTTGACCCCCTGAACATGCTCAAAAACTCACCAAACTTTGCCCAAAATTCAGAATCGGCGAAAAATTTTATTTTTTCTGGGCCATTTTTTTTTTCGTTAAAAAATGGCGCGACAGCGCCACCGACAAAAGTCAAAATACATTGCGCCTATGGGAGACGCCCCGAGGTCAACTTTGGCGTAAAGCTACGAAATTCGGGACACGCATTCCTCTCGTGAGGATAAACAAAAAAAATCATTGTGGCCACGCCCCCAAACTTACCCTATGGCCGCCATCTTCCTTTGAAAATGAAAACAAGCTGAGTTAGCCATTTTGTTTATGTCAAACTTTGACGAACTCCTCCTAGGGCGTTTTGCCCACCGACTTCAAAATCGGCGTACGTCCTCTGGACAAGTGGGGCATCTAAAGTTATTCAATTTTTTGAGATACCTTTTACGGTCTGTGTGCGGCGCAGCCGCAAAGTTGGACAACTTATTTTGGAATATTGCAGGTCTAAAAATTGCTCCCATTTGATCAAAACCAGTCCGATTAGGACCAAATTTGAATCAGTTGTTAAACTTTCTAGTTTGGACCAGTTTAGGCTGACAAAATTGAAATGGCAGTGATAGCGCCCCCTACAGAGTGACCTTTAAATTAACATTGAAGGTCAAAAATTAGTTTTACCAAAATTGTCTAAACTTTACCCAAAATTCTATTTTGCCGTCCCGATCACAAAAGCCAATCACAAAAATGCCTAAATTTTTACGCCGTAGTCGTAGCGATGACAGAAACCTCCCATGTTATCCCTATGGGAAAACCACAAAATCTCTCAAATTACCACATTTTTATGTTTTACACTTTAACGAAGTCCTCCTAGTGCGTTTTGCCCACCAACCTCAAAATCGGTGTACGTCCTCTAGACAAGTGGTGTATCTAAAGTTATCCAAATTTTAAGGATAACTTTTACGGTCTTTGTGCGACGGAGCCGCAAACGTTTCCCAGAATTCTGACTATTTGGCCTTCAGAGTGGCCTATAAACAATAGAGTTTTTCCAAATGACATGATATTTTGAACGAAATTCTAATTTGCCATCCTGATCATACAAGTATGAGAGCCAAAGTCATATTTTGTACGGCGTAACCGTAGCGTTGACAGAAACATCCCATGTTATCCTTATGGGAAAATCGTAGAATCGCTCAAATCACCACATTTTTACGCTTCACACTTTAACAAACTCCTCCTAGGGCGATTGTCCGATCAAGTTCATATTTGGAGAATATCATCTACACAAGCGGGGTATCAAAACTTACCCATATTTTGATTCTAAGTGCTACGGTCTCTGTGTGGCGGACCCGCAAATATATGTCAGAAATGGGAAAACAGCGAAATCTCTAAAATCACCACATTTTTACGCTTCACACTTTAACGAACTCCTCCTAGGCCGATTGCCCGATCAAGCTCATATTTGGGGAAAATCATCTACACAAACGGGGCATCAAAAGTTATCCATATTTTGATTTTAAGTGGTACGGTCTCTGTGCCGTGGAGCTGCAAATATACTGTCACAAATGGGAAAAACGCCAAATCCTTGAAATGTTCACATTTACGCTTCACACTTTAACAAACTCCTCCGTGGGCAATAGCTCGATCAAGCTTTACTTTGGGAAAAATTATCTACACAAGCGCGGCATCAAAAGTTATCCATATTTTTATTCCAAGTGCTACGGTCTCTGTGCGGCGGCGCAGCAAATTTGACTGACACTTGTGTTCATTTGCACTGGATTGGCCATGTCCAATGTGTCGCCGTCTGTCAAGTTCTTTTTTTATTCAACACACAATAAGGGCGCCATCTTTATCAAGTCGAAAGCGCAGAGTCGGAAGGCCGGCGGCCCGCGAGGGCCGTTGGATGCCGCTTGCGGCTTTAATTTTTCTTGTTCTTCTTCAGCGCTTTGATCTCTAATTTGACCCCCTGAACATGCTCAAAAACTCACCAAACTTTGCCCAAAATTCAGAATCGGCGAAAAATTTTATTTTTTCTGGGCCATTTTTTTTTTCGTAAAAAAATGGCGCGACAGCGCCACCGACAAAAGTCAAAATACATTGCGCCTATGGGAGACGCCCCGAGGTCAACTTTGGCGTAAAGCTACGAAATTCGGGACACGCATTCCTCTCGTGAGGATAAACAAAAAAAATCATTGTGGCCACGCCCCCAAACTTACCCTATGGCCGCCATCTTCCTTTGAAAATGAAAACAAGCTGAGTTAGCCATTTTGTTTACGTCAAACTTTGACGAACTCCTCCTAGGGCGTTTTGCCCACCGACTTCAAAATCGGCGTACGTCCTCTGGACAAGTGGGGCATCTAAAGTTATTCAATTTTTTGAGATACCTTTTACGGTCTGTGTGCGGCGCAGCCGCAAAGTTGGACAACTTATTTTGGAATATTGCAGGTCTAAAAATTGCTCCCATTTGATCAAAACCAGTCCGATTAGGACCAAATTTGAATCAGTTGTTAAACTTTCTAGTTTGGACCAGTTTAGGCTGACAAAATTGAAATGGCAGTGATAGCGCCCCCTACAGAGTGACCTTTAAATTAACATTGAAGGTCAAAAATTAGTTTTACCAAAATTGTCTAAACTTTACCCAAAATTCTATTTTGCCGTCCCGATCACAAAAGCCAAACACAAAAATGCCTAAATTTTTACGCCGTAGTCGTAGCGATGACAGAAACCTCCCATGTTATCCCTATGGGAAAACCACAAAATCTCTCAAATTACCACATTTTTATGTTTTACACTTTAACGAAGTCCTCCTAGTGCGTTTTGCCCACCAACCTCAAAATCGGTGTACGTCCTCTAGACAAGTGGTGTATCTAAAGTTATCCAAATTTTAAGGATAACTTTTACGGTCTTTGTGCGACGGAGCCGCAAACGTTTCCCAGAATTCTGACTATTTGGCCTTCAGAGTGGCCTATAAACAATAGAGTTTTTCCAAATGACATGATATTTTGAACGAAATTCTAATTTGCCATCCTGATCATACAAGTATGAGAGCCAAAGTCATATTTTGTACGGCGTAACCGTAGCGTTGACAGAAACATCCCATGTTATCCTTATGGGAAAATCGTAGAATCGCTCAAATCACCACATTTTTACGCTTCACACTTTAACAAACTCCTCCTAGGGCGATTGTCCGATCAAGTTCATATTTGGAGAATATCATCTACACAAGCGGGGCATCAAAACTTACCCATATTTTGATTCTAAGTGCTACGGTCTCTGTGTGGCGGACCCGCAAATATATGTCAGAAATGGGAAAACAGCGAAATCTCTAAAATCACCACATTTTTACGCTTCACACTTTAACGAACTCCTCCTAGGCCGATTGCCCGATCAAGCTCATATTTGGGGAAAATCATCTACACAAACGGGGCATCAAAAGTTATCCATATTTTGATTTTAAGTGGTACGGTCTCTGTGCCGTGGAGCTGCAAATATACTGTCACAAATGGGAAAAACGCCAAATCCTTGAAATGTTCACATTTACGCTTCACACTTTAACAAACTCCTCCGTGGGCAATAGCTCGATCAAGCTTTACTTTGGGAAAAATTATCTACACAAGCGCGGCATCAAAAGTTATCCATATTTTTATTCCAAGTGCTACGGTCTCTGTGCGGCGGCGCAGCAAATTTGACTGACACTTGTGTTCATTTGCACTGGATTGGCCATGTCCAATGTGTCGCCGTCTGTCAAGTTCTTTTTTTATTCAACACACAATAAGGGCGCCATCTTTATCAAGTCGAAAGCGCAGAGTCGGAAGGCCGGCGGCCCGCGAGGGCCGTTGGATGCCGCTTGCGGCTTTAATTTTTCTTGTTCTTCTTCAGCGCTTTGATCTCTAATTTGACCCCCTGAACATGCTCAAAAACTCACCAAACTTTGCCCAAAATTCAGAATCGGCGAAAAATTTTATTTTTTCTGGGCCATTTTTTTTTTCGTTAAAAAATGGCGCGACAGCGCCACCGACAAAAGTCAAAATACATTGCGCCTATGGGAGACGCCCCGAGGTCAACTTTGGCGTAAAGCTACGAAATTCGGGACACGCATTCCTCTCGTGAGGATAAACAAAAAAAATCATTGTGGCCACGCCCCCAAACTTACCCTATGGCCGCCATCTTCCTTTGAAAATGAAAACAAGCTGAGTTAGCCATTTTGTTTACGTCAAACTTTGACGAACTCCTCCTAGGGCGTTTTGCCCACCGACTTCAAAATCGGCGTACGTCCTCTGGACAAGTGGGGCATCTAAAGTTATTCAATTTTTTGAGATACCTTTTACGGTCTGTGTGCGGCGCAGCCGCAAAGTTGGACAACTTATTTTGGAATATTGCAGGTCTAAAAATTGCTCCCATTTGATCAAAACCAGTCCGATTAGGACCAAATTTGAATCAGTTGTTAAACTTTCTAGTTTGGACCAGTTTAGGCTGACAAAATTGAAATGGCAGTGATAGCGCCCCCTACAGAGTGACCTTTAAATTAACATTGAAGGTCAAAAATTAGTTTTACCAAAATTGTCTAAACTTTACCCAAAATTCTATTTTGCCGTCCCGATCACAAAAGCCAATCACAAAAATGCCTAAATTTTTACGCCGTAGTCGTAGCGATGACAGAAACCTCCCATGTTATCCCTATGGGAAAACCACAAAATCTCTCAAATTACCACATTTTTATGTTTTACACTTTAACGAAGTCCTCCTAGTGCGTTTTGCCCACCAACCTCAAAATCGGTGTACGTCCTCTAGACAAGTGGTGTATCTAAAGTTATCCAAATTTTAAGGATAACTTTTACGGTCTTTGTGCGACGGAGCCGCAAACGTTTCCCAGAATTCTGACTATTTGGCCTTCAGAGTGGCCTATAAACAATAGAGTTTTTCCAAATGACATGATATTTTGAACGAAATTCTAATTTGCCATCCTGATCATACAAGTATGAGAGCCAAAGTCATATTTTGTACGGCGTAACCGTAGCGTTGACAGAAACATCCCATGTTATCCTTATGGGAAAATCGTAGAATCGCTCAAATCACCACATTTTTACGCTTCACACTTTAACAAACTCCTCCTAGGGCGATTGTCCGATCAAGTTCATATTTGGAGAATATCATCTACACAAGCGGGGTATCAAAACTTACCCATATTTTGATTCTAAGTGCTACGGTCTCTGTGTGGCGGACCCGCAAATATATGTCAGAAATGGGAAAACAGCGAAATCTCTAAAATCACCACATTTTTACGCTTCACACTTTAACGAACTCCTCCTAGGCCGATTGCCCGATCAAGCTCATATTTGGGGAAAATCATCTACACAAACGGGGCATCAAAAGTTATCCATATTTTGATTTTAAGTGGTACGGTCTCTGTGCCGTGGAGCTGCAAATATACTGTCACAAATGGGAAAAACGCCAAATCCTTGAAATGTTCACATTTACGCTTCACACTTTAACAAACTCCTCCGTGGGCAATAGCTCGATCAAGCTTTACTTTGGGAAAAATTATCTACACAAGCGCGGCATCAAAAGTTATCCATATTTTTATTCCAAGTGCTACGGTCTCTGTGCGGCGGCGCAGCAAATTTGACTGACACTTGTGTTCATTTGCACTGGATTGGCCATGTCCAATGTGTCGCCGTCTGTCAAGTTCTTTTTTTATTCAACACACAATAAGGGCGCCATCTTTATCAAGTCGAAAGCGCAGAGTCGGAAGGCCGGCGGCCCGCGAGGGCCGTTGGATGCCGCTTGCGGCTTTAATTTATTATTATATTTTCCATGATTTTCCATTTAGCCAGTTTCAACTCCTTAACGCTTCAACCAATTTCAACATGTTATACCTCATTACGATCGCTTTCACAGTAGTATGTGTGCTATTACTTTTGACATTTGAGAAACTTTACAGAATTTGCAAGAATTTGCAAAAGTATTAGTTTTCCCCATTTAAATGAATTTGGGCATTGAGTGTCTGCGGAATTCTTTAGACTTTATTCTTTAGGCTTTATTCTTTAGGCTTTATTCTTTAGAATTTTGGGACGGAGCCAGTCGAGCGAGAGAGAGAGAGAGAGAGAGAGAGAGAGGGGGGGAGATGGGGGGAGAGAGGGAGAGAGAGAGGGAGGGAAGGAGAGAGGGGGGGAGGTAGACTTTATTCTTTAGGCTTTATTCTTTAGTAGTTTGGGATCTCTGTCATCAACAGGTTAGATTATCTTGTGTTTTATATACATCGATGCAATATATATATACTCTAATTATATAATTGTATACTGAACGTGATTATGTAAAATAATCACGTTTATTCATGATTATAAATAAAGAGAATTTATTCTTGGCCTACAAAAATGGAGTGAGACTACAGGAATAAAGTCTAAAGAATAAAGGGGGAGGGGGAGGGGGAGATGCAGACACTCCAGCAATGGCTTAAGCCATTGCAGATTTTCTAGTTAGTAGTAGTAGTAGTAGTAGTAGTAGTAGTAGTAATTTAGGACTATTCAAAAAAGAAAAAGTCTAACTTATTAAAAATAATGGCTTACTCAAAATTAGGTCATCTAAAAATTGAATGACCTTATTTGAAGAAAATTAAAAGTATCACTCAAAGTGGTAAAAGAGACAGTGAAGACATTGTAATAATACAATAAATATGTTCATCAAAACAAAAATAGTAAACAGATGAACAAACCTTCCAGCTCAGCTGCCGTTAGAACTCATTTCCACATCCAAGTGTAATGAGTTTGCATTATTCTTTAATGACAAAGTTCAGGGCATTAAAAATGCTATAAATCCCACAAAATTACCCTAAAACCACCAAGACACTTAGAGCTAACTCACTTTGCACCAGTAACTGACAAAACTGTCCATGAGATCATCACCAGTCTGAGTTCATCTACATGCTGCCTTGATGTGTTACCCACCAGATTTCTAAAGTCTGTGCTGAACAGTTTGTTAGCAACACTCACATAGTTAACATGTCGCTTCAATCTGGAACATTCCCAATGTCTTTGAAAACTGCGGTCATAAAGCCTCTCCTAAAGAAGAGCAGTCTTGATGCCGCAGTACTGAGTAATTACCGGCCCATCTCTAATCTGCCATTTTGGGGCAAAGTCCTTGAAAAGGTTGTTTACCAACAGCTCACAGATTTCCTCTTAATAAACAACTCATTTGATGTTTTTCAGTCAGGTTTTAGACTTCATCACAGCACTGAGACTGCTCTTGTCAAGGTGACAAATGACATCCGCCTGAACACTGACACGGGCAAAGCCTCAGTCTTAATTCTGTTAGATCTGAGTGCTGCTTTTGACACTGTCGATCATGGGATCCTCTTACAGAGACTAGAGGACTGGGTGGGCATCAATGGCTCGAAGACAGGAAGTACTTTGTTTTACATGCCCCTGACCTGTGGTGTGCCCCAAGGGTCAGTCCTGGGGCCCCTTTTGTTCAACCTCTACATGCGGGCCCCTTCTGTTCAACCTCTACATGCGGCCGTTAGGTCAGTTAATACACAGCGAAAATGTGTCCTATCACAATTATGCAGACGACACTCAGATCTATGTTTCACTGTCGGCAGGTGACTATGGACCAGTAGATTCACTCTGTCACTGCATCCAACAGATCAGTTTGTGGATGCAAAACAACTTTCTCCCGCTGAACTCAGACAAGACTGAAATCATCGTCTTTGGCCACAGAAAGAAAGAGAAAGTGTTAGCGGTCACCTCCAGAGTCTCGCTCTAAAACCTACAAACCAAGTTAGAAATCTAGGGGTAATAATGGACTCAGACTTGAACTTTAATAGCCACATCAAATCAACAACATCAGCAGCGTTTTACCATCTAAAAAACATTGCCAAAGTCAAAAATATTGTGTCTAAACCAGATTTGGTGAGACTTATCCATGTGTTTGTCTCCAGTAGATTAGACTACTGTAACGGCCTGCTCACTAGCCTCTCCAAACGAGCTGTAAAACAGCTGCAGTACATCCAGAACGCTGCTGCTCGGGTCCTGACCAGAACCAGGAAGTATGATCACATTAATCCTGTTCTCAGGTCTCTGCACTGGCTCCTGTGGCTCAGAGAATAGACTTTAAAGCAGCTCTGCTTGTGTACAAGTCTCTCCATGGCCTAGCACCAAAGTACATCTTGGATATGTTAGTGCCGTATGAACCATCTCAGACTCTGAGGACCTCAGGGACCAGCCTCCTACTGGTGCCAGAGTCAGGACAAAACATGGACCGGCCTCCTGCTGGTGCCAGAGTCAGGACTAAACATGGACCGGCCTCCTGCTGGTGCCAGAGTCAGGACTAAACATGGACCAGCCTCCTGCTGGTGCCAGAGTCAGGACTAAACATGGACCGGCCTCCTGCTGGTGCCAGAGTCAGGACTAAACATGGACCGGCCTCCTGCTGGTGCCAGAGTCAGGACTAAACATGGACCGGCCTCCTGCTGGTGCCAGAGTCAGGACTAAACATGGGGAATCTTCGTTTCAGTTTTATGCAGCTAAAATCTGGAACATTCTTCCTGAAGATGTGAGACAGACTACTACTCTGACAATGTTCAAATCTAAGCTAAAACAGTTTTATTTAGCTGTGCATGTGACTGAAAGGATTTTTCTTTGCACTCTTCTCTTTTAGATCTCAAACTGTTCCGTGATTTCTGTCATATCTTTGTGATTTTAATGCATTATTTTCCCGTTGAGTGAAGCACTTTGAATGGTCTGAATTGTGCTCTACAAATAAACTTGCCTTGCCATTGAACACGTGGCTTCTCCCGCATGTAAATGAAACGTGTGGAGGGCAGCGAAGACGTTGACAGAACTAATAGTCTGCGCAGGTTTCAGCGTCAACATTAGAAATCTGAGCTAGCTGCTATGAAATCCTGTTCATTTCCGCGGGGCCCCTCACAGCATTAACATCTTTACCCAGCATCCCCCTCTCTCGCGCTCTTCAATGGTTTGGCTATTGCATGTGTGTGCTGTCAGTGAGGGGAGAACATGCATTGCTTGATTTTTATTTATCTGGTAAAACTATATAGAATGTGCTTTATTTATTCATTTCTTAATAGTACTTAATTTGGTACAGTGTTAATTATTTACTGTTTTGGTCTGAATTAAATTGACTCCATCTTTGAGTAATGCAAACTGTGTCTAAACCAAACTAAATCTTCAATATACTTAGTCTGCCATTTTGTATACATTAGATATTCCCTGTGGATGAAAACACAAACTAATTTCACTTCATCTTCAGTACATTTCACACTCTTTAATAACAATGTTTTTTTTTAATTCATGTAAGAAAACAAAAACAAAATATTACCAAAAAATGTAAACGCACAAACTCACATGTCGCATTTTGCTGGAAGAAAGAGGATTAATCCATGACAAACCATCACACCGTTACCAGCTCGCTCGGCAACTTAATGGGCTTTTGATTGTTTCTATTTGTATTTTCAAGCTGGGGAAATTTCATTTGATAACTGAACCTAGCTCCGCCCCTGCAGAGGCCCCTGGAGGTTCCCTGGAGGTTCCCTGACTCCTCTCTGCGCGGAGCCGCTCTAAACTGTGCAGATTAATGGCTGACTTCAACTTCTATAAATGTGTTGTTCTGCTCCAGTTATCCGCCTCAAGCCAAACTCAAACAGAATTGTGCAATCAGTTTTTTATTTATTTCAGTGTTGCATGTGAAAATGAGGAGTTCATTATTCATAATTTAAAAGGCAGTCAAAGTTTAAACATTCATCTCTATAAAAAACAGAATTCTTTGACCCGTTACATTTGGACGCGCCTGTGTTAAACCAACCTTTGTTTATTTACAAAGAGTATCGTCCATATGTATATTCAACAAAGTCAGTTAAATGTAATGTAACTGTTTTTAGGGAACATATTTTTGTGATTTTCTAAAGGTGTTATATGTTATATACGATGTTTTGGCTGATCTGTGCAGCTGCTCTTGGCCAGTAAGCTCAATTTAACGTTCCAGGTTAAATACAGGTTTAAGAAATATAATCAAAATACACCATCATACTTTTTAGGAGACCAACTACACGAGTTCTTATTCATTACAGTATTTCTTGACAGCGGCGCGTTAAATATACCAGTATACTGACAGATTGACTTTTAAAGGTGCAGGCTGTATCAAGATATTAATACTTTTCCTGGAATATCTCACTGTATGGTATTCAATCTATCTCCATGGAAACAAGCAGGCCAAGTTATAGGTCGGATCTGTGGACAGGACACCCTCGCTGACAGAGGGGAAGAGAGAAAAATAATAATAATAATAATAATAATTTATCAATGGATTTGAAGACAACAAAAACACAAGAACAAGAAAATGAGTTTAATGCCAAACTACGAAACATTCAAGGCAAGGCAATGACATTTAATATATTACATTTTTGTCTGAAGGTAAAAAATATTCACACAGAACGTTTGGCATCTTTTGGAGCAAGACAAAAATGGATCAAACCGTATAAAAAGAAAAGAAATGAAAAATAATAATAATAAAATAAAATCCAGTTTGGGTTATTTAATGTGCATTTTGGAATTATTCTACCATTTTTAGTTTAACCATTGAATTAACATCAGATTCCATGTCCCAAGCCAGTCAACAAGAACACGTACAGTATATTACAGTCCAATTATATTACGTTACAACGATCTTACATATACATCTTCAACATGTCCCTTGGCTTTTAGAGCTTTAGACAGTCCGTAATAAAGCGTCCTTCCAACAGTTACCATGGTTACAGTACAAACGTCATGTTCGGGGTGCTCAGCGGGTTCAGTAGTAGGTGCACCAGTTGCTGTAGTCGCTGGGCATGAGTCCTCCGGTGATGAGCAGGATCAGGTCCACAAACCACCAGATGCCCAGGCCTCCCAGAGTCAGCAGCTTCCCCACGGCAGTGCCGGTGTGGCCCAGGCAGAAGCGGTCCACGCCGAAGCAGCCCAGGAAGAAGGAGTACAGCAGCGTGGTGATGAAGTAGTGGCCCGTGTACCTGCCAATGACAACGCACACCTTACAGAGCTCATTCTGGAACTACAGAGGACTGACGTGTTAAGGCGTTAGAAATAAACAAAGAACCAAAACTTATATTCCATTGAAATAACCTAGGGCAAAAATGGGCAGTTTGGCTGGATCTGGCAACGCTCCTTACATGAGCAAACACTGCCCCCTGTTGGTGACAGTAGGAAGGTGGGGGAATCTAATACAAATCAAAATGTATTTCTCTTCTTTGTTAGCAAATGGAAAGAGAAGTGTTCAACATGTAGAGGTGGGAGATAGCTTAAAAAAGGGATGATATCGCCATTATTGTTTGAGAGACAAGCTAAAGATAAATGTATAAATGAGTAAATAAAATGAGCACAAAGAGAGACAGAAATGTCAAGGGTAAAAAGTGATATTTATACACTTTATTTTCTGGTCTGTTCATGTTTAGTGCGATATTTCAACCACAAGCAGAACATTTACAGGCACTTTTCAGCCCATTCCTGATGCATTGTCTAAATATAATTATTGCAAAAAAAGAATGTCAATATCGACCCATCCCTAATGACATGCAATTAAAACAGTTATTAACTGGAATTACAATTGTTAATCACTGCCCTGCCTTAAACATGTATCGCTCCATGTCTTACTTGATGCAGGGGACATTTCCTCGGAGGAACTCCCTGGGGCCGGCACACTCGATCTCGTCCAGAGCTGTGCAGATCACAGGCGTGTGGTTCACCTCCTTCTGAGTCTGACCTCCCCACTGGAGGAGAACACAGACATTTAACTTCAGAGAGTTCAGGAAGGTCCGAAAGGGTCATTCAAAAGGATAAAGGCAGAGTCGAGACGAGTAGAACGTTACCCCGACACAGCCGTGGCCCAGTTCCTCTCGAGCCGTGTAGTTCCCTGCGTGGTCCACTGGGTCCTGACAGTAGATGAACTCCTCAGGACTAAGATATGAGAAGATGGAAACTGTTACATGTGAGTAATTATGTTATTTGATATATTTCATTAACCCACTGAGATAGAGACCACTTTTTCAAGAGTGACCTGGGGCAAAGTGAAAATGTAGCAGCACACGAATCCTAAAAACATTTACACTTTTAAAAGAGATATTTAAGAAAAAATCAAACGGACCCTACATTTTAAAAGCTCAGAACATTTTGTAGGATTCTCATTCCCCTTCGTTTTTTGTTAAATGGAGTGACCAGTTCAATCAGAATCTGATTCCGATTCTGAAATACCCTCTATAAGATAAGATAAGCTTTATTTGTCACAGAATGAGGAAATTCCATTGTTGCATCACAAATTAGGCACAGAAGTATAACATAAAGAAGTATAATAGTAAAAACAGATGACTTATTTACAGCTGTTATATGGACAGAAAGTATTGCACCAGGTTGATTGACATTATGTCACATTATTGTACATGAGTATAACAGTTTTACTGCACATGAATTATAAAGCTATTATTAAAGCTGAATGACACATGTTCAGGGCTAACAGTGTTTGTTTGAAAGCAGCAGGAAGGAAAGAGCTCTTACAGGACAAAACTCATTATAATTGCAAATGTGACTTCAGTGTGTGGACCTTATGTCTGATTAGCCAAACTAAAATAATAATAATAATAAAATACATTGTTGATGTTCCATTTGTTATTGTACAACTATCAAATGATTTAACTAAAAGATGAACACTTAAAGTGTATGGTCTAATTAATAAATCCATTAAAGGTCTGTAAACAAATACATTCTAAATTCTAGAATGGCACGCTCGAGGCAGAAGTGGAACAGAGTCTAATGTGATTAAAATGAAGAAACTGAATCACAGACTATCACAACATATTAAGATAAGATAAGAGAAGATAATCCTTGGTTCATTTAATACACCTGCTGCTCCCTACTTTTTCTAAACATGAATTCAGAAAAATAAATATATTTCTATTTGTCATTTTTTTTTTTTTAAACTCTAATATTAGATGAGTTTTGGCTCAGTGGTTGATTTATTATTTTTTATCTTTATTATTTTTCCCCTCCATCCCTTGTTGGGAAATGGGAGGTTTTGTCTATGGGAGTTTTTGTTTATAAGAGATCTTCTACTGAGAGTGTTTTTCAAACTTCCTATAAGTGATCTGTTCTTTTCCTCTGTATCTACCTCTGGATCTACCTGCGTTGCAACAATGAAATTTCCCCATGTGTGACAATAAAGGAATATCTTATCTTATCTTATTTTATTTCCTAGTGTGACGTCTTCAATCAAAACTAAAACATTTGATATTCTGGGATAAAAATATGTATACAGATATATTTTTTCAGCCAAATTTTAAATATATTTATCTTGTCTGCATTTTAGTTTAGTGAGTAGTCCAATCTGTGTAAACAGTCAGACAACATAGTATTTAAGGGTCTATAAGGTGTTGATGCTAATGCTAAAGCTGCGTTAGCACTCACAGGTAGCTGCAGAGGACCACGGGAGACGGCGGCTTGTACTCGTTCTCCGCCGCGCTCGTGTTGTTCTCCGCCGCGGGGACCTCGTACCGGATCACCTCGGAGGGCTGCTCGCTGAACATCGGGGGCATCGTGGCCGTGTGCCCCGCGGTGGACGTGGAGCTCTGGGGCTCTGCAGCTGTGGTGGTGCTCGAGTTTTGGGAGTGAATTCCTCCCAGACATTGTAACAAAATGACGGTCAGGAGCAAAATAAACTGTCCACCCAGAAGGATGTAGTTCAGGGAGATCATTTTTAGTCGTAAATCACAGCAGTTTGGATGAATAAAGCGTGGAACTAATAGATCCACGGAATAAAGAGCCGATCATGGCTGTAAGATGAGGAAAAAGTGGCTTATTTTGGTGCGACTGGGCTCACGTTTATGACGCAATTGGCATGCGTCCATGATTACACAGCTTCACGTTTACTGCCATCTAGTGAACGTTTCTATTTTTGTATTAAAGTTTCGTTGAACTACATATATTGAATTTTGCTAAAAAAAAAAAAAAAAAATACATATAAAACGTTATCATAGATTATAGCAATTTTTGTAGGATTATAATTTCACTTCCTGTTTGTAAATGATGATATAACACTAGGAAATTACCCAGCAAACACTGGGCAAATACTAACTAGTTAATTTGACAAATGCAAATAGAGTAGTAGTTTGGAGAGACAAAAAGTAGTTTCTTTGTGTAAATTCTGCAAACATTTTGACTGGAATGAGTGTCCTTAGTGTGATTTTCTATAGATTTTTCTGTTTTCTCCGCAAATACATTACATACTTGATTGGTGTAAAACTATAATGTATATGAAGACATGAACAGGTATAAATACAAATTGTAAAAACCTGTTATATGCACTTCAAGGTTCATCTGGAGAAGTCGAGTGGTCCGAGATGTCCGGATCAGGTACACGATCAGAAAAGGCAAGTGCACTTCAGCATGTGCAAGTTTGAAAAAATAAGCACAAAAGAAAAATCATGCAAAAAAATACAACATGCTTCACACATTAAAATGAACTTGTTAAATATTGAGAGAGTTGTTTTATAATTAATTGTATTTGTCTTCCTTATACAACATCTAAAAACATTAATCTCAAAATCAATGGGAGACACTGATTTATTTCATATTCTCAAAATCTGCAAATAATCTGACTAACTTTAAGCCTGTTTTGTGCCTGCTGGTCCATGAACTGTGTACCCTCTTAAACTGCCTTGGTTTTGTATTGTATAGATTTGTCTTATTTGTATTTGCTTCTTTTTAGCACTAATGAGATCAAATCCCCTCATTCCATCCATTCCTATCAGCATATTCACAGGTATGGTTTTAACTATCCTCTTGACTTAGCTTTTAATTGAATTTCCATCTGAATAATACATTTGTGAAAAAATGATTAAAAATATGTTTTAATTGCTGGAATCAATCCACTTTTCTCTTTATTTTGTATTAAAACACATTGTAGGCTGTATCATTTTACATTATACCTTATACTTACATAAACAAGACCATAGTTTGAGCCCAGTTTGAGCCCAGTTTGAGCCCAGTTTGAGCCCAGTTAGTCAATTTCCTGATCAAATACCACACGCATTCCTTTGATTTCATAAAAGTAACTGTATTCTGCCACCACTAGATGAAACAGGAACTCGTAATTAGAATTCTAAACATGTATTTCCAGTAGGACCATTGTATTCACTTCCCAGTACTGCACCTACATGACAATGCAATGTATTTTATAGTCGGACAATATACTGTAGCTGTGAAGAATAAACAATATTCAGGAAGTATGATGAAAATTACTGATGGTTTATTTCTATTTTTGATTATGGATTGATTTAGATAATTGCAATATTTGGATAAGGACGCTGTTTTATTTTTGTTTGTAAAATATAGTTTCAGATTCACTATTGTCTTTTATTATGTCCACATCAGCTTCCTGTGTCCATTCTCTGAGTCTCACAAGTCTGCACCCCGGAGTAAAGATGCACAAAAATATGCCCTCTGGTGTTCAAAAGTGGGATTGTTGGTGTCTTGTTCATTTTTTTACGTGGTGCACCTTTAAGTTTCCTCCCGCATTGTTAATAAATAACATTTCCCATTGATTTAATCACTGTGAATATTCTTTTGTTCACAGTCCGTCCCCGATTCCTTCTCCGCTGTCTCGCTCTCTCGTGTTTTACAGGGATGGGACGTTAACAGATCTGAAGACAGGTATTTGAAGGCACCGTTAGCGACATCGCAAGTGGCAGACGTTACAGAAGAGCCCGACGGAGATGCAGAGCGGAAAGAAGAGCAGTAATCCCAGCCACGAACGCTTGGATCGCCCTTTAAATCCAAGGCGGATCTCAGGGGAGGGAGGAGGTAGTGAGCGGGGGCTGCACAAACGCCGGGGTAGGGGTAAAACACGAAGCTGCCGAAGTGGGACAGGTTCAGCAGGTCCTATAAGAGATGCAAACAAACAACAGTTCAACGTTTTTACAATGAATAACTGCATATGTACAACAATATGAGAAAGACAAGCGCTTCAGTGGGGCGATCGAGTGCAAATACACTGCCTAAGGGATCATCTCAAAATGGGTTGAAGCTGAAAAGACTTAATTTGTTTTGTCTCTCTCTGGACCCCCTCCCCCCCAAAAAGACTTTGTCTGGCTTCACATACAATTTTACGCGTTGATAAAACGATAGTAGCTTGATAGACCTGCTCACCTCTAGTGAACATCCCTGAACATCCTTTGGTAAGTTTATATTTAGAAGTTATGAACTCTCCAAATAATGTCACCTGTCGCACATGTTTGTTTACTGAGTTTAGACCTTAGACATGTCAGAATGACAGAAGCAGTACACGTGCTTTTGTCTCAGTGAGAATCTCACGTCTTCTGTGATTGGCCGAAACCTCATGCGGGTTTGTTTTTGTTTCCTTCTTCCGGTCAGTGCGTAGCACGTTACTAGAGGGTAATCTCTTGATCATTTGCTGCGCCGCGTCATGCCGCATAAAAGCTTTTCCAACTTTTCTGCACCAGCCCCGCACGGGCCACGGCGCCGCTCGGCGCCGCGTGCCGTGATCCCCCGCACGCATCCGCACGAGAGTTTTTTAGCATTTCAAACCTATTACTGCCACAACGATGTATTGAAGCTTCAAAGCAACAAAAAAAAATATTACGTCTTTTCAGCTTCAATTTATTCCCATTTAGAGATGATCCCTAACTCACAAAAAATAAATAAATGTCACCATCCGAATAAAAGCGAATACAGTAACTACGAGCCTCTGTCTGGAAAACTGCTGCAGATGATGATCTTTCAGCTGCAAAATGGTATTTAAACCCGACTGATGCAGCGAGTGAAACAACCATGTGGAAGACAAATCCCTTAAACTCTTACTATCTCTACTGAGTGACGTACCTGCACAAACACATGCTGCTGGTGGCTGATGGGAAAGGGATAGCCCCCCAGTGTCCTCAGTGCACAGGGCCCATCCAGAGCCGGACATCCCAACCACGGGCCCCCAGACTGAGGCACGCAGCCCTGCTCCTGGGTGTGTCGGTGGGGGTCTGACACTGGGTACAGAGAGCGGGGCAGTCCACCTCTTTCTGCTTCATTTGAGATATTTTCATTTGCACAAGCTGGAGTGAAATCCTTGAACTCGGTTTGGATTTGGGACTCAGAACTTTCCTCCACGTTGTTGTCACTGTCACTTTCACGGGCATCTGCAATCAGAGCAAATCAGATCAATGTTCCTTTTAACAGAATTATAAAATGAAACATCGTAAACATGATTAGTTACAGAAGATAGAGCATATTTGCAATTAATTTCCTTCACTTTATTTATTCATTTAAGGCAGTGGTCCCCAAACTTTTTGACTCGAGGGCCACATTGGGTTCTAAAATTTGGCCGGGCCAGGAAAATATGGTGTGTTTGTGTGAACGAATGAATTACTATAAATTACACGCAAGATTTGACCTGTAAATTGTAACAAAGCAAACAAATGCAAGGCTCAATGTACATTGTTTTCCAAATGCATTAAATAATGATTAATTGAATTACATTTCAGTTGAATAAACACAGCAGGAAAACTGACCCTCTGTTTCAGTGGGAACAGTGTTGTTGATCTCCCTGTTTTGCATCAAAGTCTGGTGTAAGTTTTGTTGTGGCAATTCTCAGGATCGATCCTTTGGTGTTGGTCAGTGAAGCTGGATCTGTGACGGGCTTTGTTCATGTTCATGACACTGAATGTCTCACATGAGCAGGTCGAGCAGAACAAGACCAGCATCTTCTGTACGTCCTCCGGAGGTTTTGTTTCGTTCAGTGAAGCACAAAAGTCGTTAAGTTAAGAGTGTTGGACCGTTTTTTTTATCAGCATTTCTTCTACCCATAAATGTTCTAGTAGTAAGAGCATGGAATGATTAATATCCATTAATAAAAAATCTTAATAAATGTCACCAGAATATGCAAATATTTTGACTTGAATGTTACATTTTTGCACTTCTGTCCTTCTCACGTCTCCAGTGGTTGGACACTTTGTCCAGGTTGATGCTTCTTTTGCTTCTTGCTTTGACTTTATGCTCATCAACTGCTCCAAAATGTGCCACTTCATGACCATTTCTGGATGATATTATTCATAAACTAACAGGGTCATAAACCGCAGGTGCCCACGTTGTAACATGAGATATTTACACAGAAATAAACACAGTTTTTATGCGTCTTTTAAACCGGGGCCTCGTGGCACACGCGGCGCACCCCGCGGTCCGCTTTAGTCCTGCTTTAGTCCTGCTTTAGACCCGCTTTAGAACAAATCACAGCTGTCTCTAGTGTCCCCTCTGTCCTTGAAGACTCTGTGTGGCTGATTTACCTGTGTCTTCACATCAGGATCATCTGCTCCTGAGCGCGTACTCATCGAGTGAGTTTTACTGAGACATGAGATATTTACACAGAAAATGGTCCAGATAATGATGCACATGTGTCTTTTGACTCGTGAGTCAGGTCTGGCCAAGAAAGTCTCATTTACACAATAGTGACACGCCAGTGTCTATTGAACGTGCCCGAGCTGCGCCCCGGGCCGCGGTCCGCTCTGCGCTGCGGGACTAATAAGACTAATTTCTCAGTGAATATGATTCTGATTGTAATAAAACACGCAGCGTTTTGAAACTAAAAATATAGAGAACACGACGTGTCCCCTGGACAGTGCTTCTACTGTCCATAAGATCTACAGTATGTCAAACACTTGTGCTTCCTGCTTGATGGGCCCCAGTGGCCGTTAGTGGTGAATTTTATTTTCTGCTCGCCATAGATCTTATAGAGAGAACAGTGTCATCTCTTGAGGAAATGTGGGCATTACACGCGAAAGGTAAAGTGAACGGCCAGCCACAGTATCATGAGTTTGACTCCGACATTTGCAAAAAAAAACAACAAAAAAAATAAATAAAAAATTTAAATTATTTTTTAATATAACTTGGACAAGCTTGGCGGGCCGGATTGAAAGGCCATAGTTTGGGGACCACCGATTTAAGGGGTTTGGTCCTGGTTTGAGCCCGGATTATCCTGATCTGATCTGATTTGGTTCTGTTCTAGTCCAGGTTTAAATCCCGGTCTAATCTAGGTTTAGTTTAGGGTTTGATCTCTGTTTAATCCTTATTTTAATGTTGTATTTTAAGTGTGAATGCACCCTAAAAGGCACAGACAGTTACATAATAGACAACTAAACATAACCACCTTTTTACAGCTCATAATGTTTAAAACTTTATGTGATACATTCTAAAGCTTTTCTGTAGTTACTTAGATGATGAACAACTGTTGGATCTAATTACTGTGCATTTCAATGCTGTTTTCAGTCTCTGTCGTGCCATCAGTTGAAATCAAGTCTCGGCAAACACTTAAGTAACAGTAACTTTCTAGATTTGGCTCTGTCCCCTGCATGATTTTATGGAAATCAAAAAGTTAAAACCATTCTTTTGAACATTAGATACCTTTTATTCCATGCTGTGGAATATTAGAGCCAAACGAACAACATTTTACATGGAAACAAGCAGGAGACAGCTCCTCCACGCCAAGTACGAGTCAGGTTTGTGGAGATGAAAGTCCCCTCACAGACAGATAGGCACGTACTAGGGCTTTCAAGTGAAATTATTGGTAAAGTGCCTCTCCTGAACACTTTTATTTGTTATAAATTACTTTAAAGTGCTTATGACAGCTTTTTACGATTTTCACATTTTTACTTATTTGGTGTGCATATAAATTATAGTTTTACACCAATCAAGTATGTATTTGTGGAGAAAACTTTAAGAAATCTGTAGAAAATGACAGGAAGTGACATCACACTAGGTACACTCATTCCAGTCAAAGTTTATACATAAATTACACCAAATAAACAAAATCAAGTCGCTTGCATATATTTATATTTGTCAAAAAAAAAACTGTTTTCTGGGTAATTTCCTTATGTGATGTCATCAATTACAAACAGGAAGTTAAATTATAAACCCCAAAAATGTGCTATTCTGTAATCTTTTTTAAAATATTTTTTTAGCAAAATTCAAAATATATGATATACATTTTAGTTCAATGAGCCGTCCAACCTGGTTATAGGAACTTGAAATAACTTAACAACACTTGTCTATTCACGCTGCTGGTTTTGAGCTGTTGTTCTGTTCATAAATGCCTTTATTTGACCACAGTTTCACAACTTTCTCAGCTTCTTTAAAACCCAAACCAAGCACTGCCGTACAAGCACCTCATCTACAAGTAAAGTGAAGCTCTGCCGTGTTTTGCTCAGCCTTTGTACCTGACGACTTGGAGCTGTCGGAGTGCAGCAGAGTCCTCGGGTCCTGGCTGTCGCTCGTCCTCAGCTCCTTGCGCTGCTCTGAGGCATGTGGCAGTTTCCTGTTAAACACAAGAAGGGAAAACTATCCACTCACAATCACTTCTCAGAAACTGATTTATGGAAAAGCCAACAACATGAACTATACTTGCTATGGCAACGAGAGAGGGGGAAAATAAAAGCACAAAGTGGAGTGTGAAGCCTAAAGATGTCGCTTGTATAGTGGGAGGAGCTTTCTTATTTGAGATGTTTAAAATGAGAAAACTTTATTAAGTACTTTTATAAAGTACTTAAGCATTTAATTACTGAATATAGTTATAAATACATTTAAGTCTCACCTCTTCTCTCGTCTGCCATTGCCTGTGTCTCGGAATCCCTTGGCGAATGGATTATTGTCTATTTTCAGCTGCGTTATCTATGGACACAATATGAATAAATTGTGCAGTATTAATATGCACTGGCTTTGAACTACATTACATACAGCACAGTAATAACATGGTAATAGTATGACACATGGAACAAACAAGGAATAGATATAGATTACAGTCCTGTTTCCATAATAATATGAGCATTTTCCTGATGGAACTGGAGCATAATATGATTTGAATGGAAAATATGGGCTTCAGATAATCATGACAGAATGTCTTAACACATTTATTTGACATGGATTGTTTATAAAGTAAGTACTTATTGAACTTTGATGAAGGCATGGAATATTTACTAAAATCTGTCACACATTTTGCACATTTTGCCAAACTAACATGAGGCATTATTTGTCTTGTGATTGGCGCTTAAGAATGCTCTTCAGTGCCTTTACTTTACATGTTTGTTGCATTTCATGTTTTTTCATTGTTTTTTTTTACAAAAAACAATATCAACGTAAGTGTAACTGAGCTTTGGCTCCATCTACTGGCTGCAGAGGGAATTACAAAAAACGAAACATTCTAAACTAGTCTGCCGACTCCTGATGAAGAAGATAAATTAAACTCCAGATATGAATAATATCATTGATAGAACATATTGCATAATATGTGTCCTTTAAGTCACAAAAAAATTCAGAACCTGCTTGTAAAAATGATCATTTGTGATTAAAATATAAACACAATCATCAGATAAACTTATCTAGCCTAATCCTCAAGACTCCAGAGAATGCTACAACACTTTCAGACATGTTTGGTGAAGCAGTTAGAGACCTAAATATATATTTGCTGCAAATATGTATATCATATAATACATTTCATTAATGTAACCCAAAAAATATTGTTTTCAATCTTTAACTTGCATTGGTGGATCCGACATTTTATAAACAGAAGCCTTTTACATTTACAGTATACTTAAAATGCTGTTTTGTGTGTTCTGTTGTGTCCGTTTTAGATGAACCGACTGTAATACATGCAAAGAGAGAGCTACAATTTGTTCAAATAGTTGAGCATTGTGTTTAAGGTACTGCCAAAAGTGTCTCATTGTTCTTGATAAGAGTGTTAAGGCATAAAAATGGATATAAGTTCTGTAAATCATGATATTGAGTTTGGTCCGCTTGTAGACCTGGTTTAGTTCAATCCCAGGTAAATACTCGATTACGTTTGTTATTTACACATTCCAAATAACACTTTAGCTGAATCCTTCTGCCACACATCCGTCTCCGTGCGTGTACGCTGACGTTTCTCACCTTGTCGTTCTGGTAGGCGGTGACGGCGATGAACTGTGTCTCCGTGAACACGTAGGTCCTGAAGGTGCTGCAGGGGAGCTTCAGGACGTCGTTGGCCTTCACGATGTGGAACCTGGGCTGGTACTTGTGCATGGAGTTCAGTATGGTCTGCCAGAAGAAAAGAGAGCTTTCTGTGCCTTTTGTTCTGCTGTTTTGTAAGTAAAAAGGTATAAAGTGCAATCTTTCAATAACTGAATCATACAGACTTGAAGTTAACTGTATTTTAGGGCTGCGAGGTCAATTTGAATTTGAATGGACCAAATTAGGAAATTGAAAAAAAACACACAATTATTTAAGTATTTTTTTAACAAACAAACCTGCTCACTCTACTCACTGCTCACTGGACCTCTACAAACACGTTCTGAAATGTATAGGATTCTTATTATTTGTTTAGCAGATTCCCTCTTCTCTCCAGTGTCAATGCCCCTGAACTTTGAACAGAACAACTTAGACAAAATCTGTTTGCAATCACAATGCAAGTCAGAAGAAAATGTATTTACAAAATTGTTCATCTTTACATTATTGACTAGGAAACCTTCATAATAATAATAATAATATTAATACTAATACTATAATATAATTATATTTAACATACAATATTCCGAGTCCAACAGAAAGTTTGTGTGTGTTGAACATTTTAATGCTTTAAATGCTTTAGTGGATTGTTAGACAGATGTAAAATTACTGTAAAATTAACCTCAGAAATGTCCCTTTATATCTGTTATTTACTAGTTTTCAACATGTGTTTTTTCTTATTTCATTATATATCTGCTATTTGTGCAGCAGTGTATGTCTTCAAAACAATATTATCTAACTATTGCAAACATGTTTTCAAAAACATGTAGTTTGGCTGTTTCCAGCTCCTCGATGTGTTTCAAAAATGTGCCCTGTTTTTGGAATTTGGATTTAAGCAAAACATCTTATCACAATCATGTTGCTAGTAAAGAAAGACGTTTGAAATATACTATATTTATTTTTCCCAAATTGTTTTACCAGAAAAAATATGATATCAATACCAGATAAATTATTAAATTTAAATAGAATAAAAACACTGATACAAAAATATACACTTTAATGAGCCTTAATACCCAATTCACAATGAGCAAATAGTTTCTTATGAATATGTGAGGGAATCTTATTTTATTTTATTTGTATACCTTATAAGAGAAATATAAATGTATTTTCTTTATAACGGGGGTTTAGTTGATTAAAAAAAGTATTTTATTTGATTCTATTGTGATACTGACTTTTATCGTATTTGTATTTGACAAGTCTACTTTCTTCTGCTGGGGTAATGATTAAATAGTTATTAAACTATCATCATAAATCATTCTTAATTAACCATTTGTTCATGAATAAAGTCTTTGATCATCCTTTATTATTATTTTTTTTTCTGTAGCTTACTATTATTCATCCTTTACTCCACAAAACAAAAGTGACTCACAAATCCGTGCTTGTCGGAGATGTTGTTGGTGAGTTTGAGCTTGTGGAAGTTGACGACTTTGTTCATCCACTGCTGCCCTGTGGAGGGGCTGTCCGGGTGGATGTACATGCGTTTGGGCAGCTCCGGATCGGCCTGCCCCGCCACCGTCCAGCGCCCCTGATGGAACTTATAGCGGCTCTCGTCGGCTGCCACTATGTCCAGCAGAACCATGTAGTTGGACTTTGGCTCCAGCCCCGAGCACTGCAGCCTGAGCGGAGGGAACATGCGCCTGAAGAGACACATTCAGTATTATATAGACTCTTATCTAATACAAAACACGGATTCATAATATGGAATATGGTGTGGTGAAAATGTAACATTAAGAGACAAGATTTGAAATTGACTCGTGAAGAATGTTAAGAAATGTTTATGAAAATGTATGCAATTTAGACTTCTGGAGCTAAGACTATTTGAGATTATTTATTATTTTAACTTATTTATTTATTTTTGACAGATTAAAGCGCACTCAGCCTGTTGCCTATAACGTTAATGTTTCCCTTAAAATATATTTTGGATATCATATTTATTACCTTGGAGTTTATTGAAAATCAGACAATATTCAATACAAAAAATAGTACCAAAACTAGATGAACGTGTATCAATACTTAAAAACATCTCAATAGCAATAAAATAATTTGACCTTTCCTGAACGGTTTTAATATTACAGTGAGCTTCATCAGAATTAGATTGAGACCACAATGTTTAATAAAGAAAGTTCTATTTTTTTGTGCTGAAAATGCTCACTGAAATCATTTGAATCATTTGTTTGAAAATAAAACTTCAATATTCAATCTCAATAAATATTTCAGTACGACTGGAAAGTTCTGTGCATGCTTCTGAGAAATGTGAGTAATCCGTTTTCTGTTTTTGATGATCAGATTTCTCTTTTGCACGTAAACACGCACCAACACTCAGATCTAATCATTGTGTTATCCGATTAGTCTAGTTATCTGACTATGTATGACTATATAAAAGTACAAAATGTCCAAAAGTTCGTTAAATTAAATAACAAAACATGTTTAGGAGCCAATTTGACACTTTTTGCCTCCAGTGTCTCCTTCAAAGTAAAAGAAGTTCATCTGAGTCAAATTTCAAACGCAAAATCAACAGAAAGATGTTGTCTTTGAGGTTTGTGTGTTCATTTACCTTCCTGATTTCGTGATAACCATTTCCGTCCCACATTTGTGAAACTGCCTCCACAAGTCCCCGGCCTCCAGCTGAACGTGCGGCTCGTCCTCGTCTCCCGGCGGCGTCAAGCTGCGCGCCGCGGTCACCGACCCGCCGCCCGAGCCCCGGTCCGGTCCAACGGGAAACGGCGAAGAGGAGCCACCGGTCTGACCCGGTCCATGTCGGGCTTTATCGCCTCTGCTTTGCAAAGGCTCCGGTACAACAGCTGCGTGGCCCGGTTCAGACAAGTGCATGGCGTCTCCAAGCGCTTTTACGCACGAGTTTTCAAGCGTTTTTCGTTTTTTTATTTTTTCACAAAGTTTGTCGAGGCGCTTGGAAGTTCTCGGAGAGTTTACGCGTCCGCATCGCGCTGAAGTCCCGTGTCCTGAAGTGTGACGCGGTGCGGTGCGCGTGGTGCGGTGTGCGCCTGGTGCGTGCGCGGTGCGGTGCGCTGTGTGGTGCGCGATGTGCCTGGTGCGTGCGCGGTGCGCTGTGTGGTGCGCGATGTGCCTAGTGCGGGGCGTGGTGCGGTGCGTGGTGCGGTGCGGTGCGTGGTGCGGTGCGGTGCGGTGCGTGGTGCGGTGCGGTGCGGTGCGTGGTGCGGTGCGGTGCGGTGCGTTGCGCGGTGCGGTGCGGTGCGGTGCGCGGTGCGGTGCGCGGTGCGGTGCGCGGTGCGGTGCGCGCGGTGTGGCGGTCACTTGCTCTTTTGACACTTGGCTCTTCGCACTGACAGCCAGCAGTGGGCGGGATCTGTCCGCGGCGTGTTGATTGTCTTGTTCAGTTCATTCACCCAATGTCCAACAGCTATTATAAGACTGTTGGGACTGAGGCTGAACCAGGTCTTAACCGGCTCCTACACCAGAACTAAAAGACTGGATTTTATAATTGACTTTGTATGTGATCTTAATCTGAGTTTGCATTGAATTTCAGGTCATTCAGAATCAGAATAACTTTTATTCATCCCCAAGCAGAGTTTTATTTTTTGTTAGAGACATTCAGAATACATATCAAATAAAGAAACTTAAATTAAATGTCAGAATAACATATTATAAATCTGTCTTTTAAAGCCAAACTCCTGTAAAAAAAAAAAAAACTTAATCAAACTAAATCTGAATTTAACTGCAGGCTATATCCTCACATCATTTCCTGTACATGTTTACAAGTGAACTGAGTATTGCACAATAACTTTACAAAGAGCATTTTACAGCACAGTTCAGTTTGATGGCAACAGCAGCAATGTGTCTGTGTCTCTCAGTGAAGCAGCCTTTTGCAGCTGACCAACATATTGTCCAGAATTGTCCTAATTTTGGTGTTTATCAGGGTCAAGTCTCAAGCGCAATATGCATAGGGATTTAAAAAGAACTATTACAGACGAATGAGGTATTCTACAGAGTCCTGAAGAATAACAGTCCTCCAGACCAGGTCAATACAACAGGTCAACACTGGCCCTGCTCTACACCAGCCTCACACATCGATAGCAGCAGCTGCTGACCACAGGTACAGGTATTTTAGTGTCCTTTAATGAAGCCAAAGCCTCCACACTGAGACAGGTGTTATATCGTTCTGTCCTGTAGTGTCCTGTGCCTCGTGTGTGCTGAGCTTTACCTTCACACTGTTCAGCAGTTTAACTTCACCTCAGTAAAGAGCTTGGACTTCTTTTCTTGTTGTTCAGTCTGAAGTTTAAATGTCTCTTTCACATGTAGCTTTCCGCATTGTATAGTTTTGACTTTACTCCAGCTTTTATCACAAATCCAGTTTACTGTTGTTGTGTTCTTGGGCAAGGCACTTCATCATATTTGCCTCCAGTGTGTTTTTGCAGTGCAGTATGAGACTGTTTGGGATAGTGAATGCATTTGCCCATTCAATCCAGCTGTTTGTCCATTAACATCTACTCTCCCAACCAAATAAGACAAAACATTTACATTTATAACAGTAAGAATGTAACCATTAAAACATGAGCATAATATGAATTATTATTCATGTGTGAGTATTTTCCTGTAGCAGGTGCTTTAGGCGCTAAATTCTTTTCGAACAAATGATCTTTTCCATCCCGCAGAAGCAGAGAGGTCATCCCTGTTGGTGTGGAGGGTGTCTCTTTAACAGTGTAACACGGCTCTTTAGAGCGAGGTGCTGGTGAACCCCTCCTGTGGTGCCGTGGGCGAGCCCCCGTCCCGGGACAGTCTGCAGCCTGAGCCCGTCCTGCCAGCCATTGTCCCATTGGGATTATAGGCTCTGGCTTTGGTTACAGTCCTGTTTTATGGCTGAAAATCCCATAGTGTCAGGGGAAGATTCAGTGTCGGCGACAGCTTTAGGACATGTGACTGAGGGATAGGAAACTCTGAATTCTGCATTGGTTCAAACCAACCAGGTCTGATTCTAGTTCATTGGTCGGCCGATGTCTGGCCAAACTGCCTCCTTTTGCCCACCCTAAAGCATAATTAACATTTGCTTTATCTAATATTGCTGGGCCACCACAGTTTGCCAATAGTTTTATTTCATTAAGTAGGCAACAAGTCCTTTAGAAAATGGAGATGGAGGTTAGACTCTTTGGTTTTCATTCTGCGTTCTCTGTGTGTGCAACATGTCACTATGTGCTGGCCGTGTGAATGTGAATTTTGGTGCTGATCGCAGTGTCAATAAATGTCCATAAGCGCTGCTACACACAGTCATTCTTTTGACCAAGGCCCTGATGTTACTTATGTGTGGTCAAGTGGGTTGTCAGTGTTAGTTAGTTAGTTAGTTGTTGGAGATTACATTCCACCCGGTGCCAGCCTCAAAAGGACATCAAGCAAAAAACTTTGGCGTAATCCCTAATTCGTCCAAGAATGGTTTGTGGTAGAAAAGGTTTCAAAGGTAGTCATCTGCACATTCATGAATTTGAGATCTTTCGACGGCCTTCCACAAGTCATGTAGCTCAGGGCAGTAACATTACAGCATCTCTGACCGGTACCTTCAGATTGAAATTGACATCTGGGTGCCAGTTGAAACGTTTCCCGACCGACTGGGCGAGGTGGGGCTGGAGTCTGGAGTCTCCCATCGATCAGAAGACACACAAACAACCTTCGGGATGGGAAAACTCGCCGAGAACACACTTTCACCACATTGTTTGATTACCTCTAACGAGTCCAAGCGTTTTGAACAGACCTTTTCAATATTAGCACCTCTGCAGCGTTTGGTGAGCTAAACTACATTCCTCCCACCTCCAGAAGCCAAATATGTTCTTTGACACCGGCCTGTTACCACTGGCTCATCCATCACGTCCCGGAGGTGTGAGGGAGACACAGCACCAATGACCCCGGCTTCACACAAACGTTTGGAAAAGACTTTGGATAGACTTTGAATAGACTTGTGCGAAATGAACTGGACGTGCGGAGTTGGAGGCTGTATGGGATAATTAGTCGAGCTGTTTGAGACACGATTGAGAAATGTGAGCTTACGCAATAAAGTCCTTGCTCCTTTGCGTCCCTTCGACCAATACAACGAAGCGCTTGAGGCCGATTTGCGTCCTATACAGTCAGTGTGCTGTGAGGTTTTTGAGGAGTTTAAATGTTTAATGGTCAGTGTGAAAGTGTTCTGATCACACATTCTGGGCTGAAAAACAAAAAAAACATCTGCCTCAAACGATCAGTACTCCTGAGGCTAAATCGTAGCTTCACTGGACTGACTGATTAGTTGGATTAAGGGTCCATTCATTCTGACTCAATAAAGAAATCTTAGAGATGATTTGAATACCTCCGTACAAGTTAATGTTATCTGTTGCGTTGACTCATAAAAATACACATATCACCAAAATTTGCATTCAGAAAAGTGAAAAAAAAAAAAAAACAGTTTAAGCCCATAACTGGGTGTTGAAACCTTTTACTTACTTTCTACTCCATTACTATTTAAATTAAAAAGTAATTTTCTTTACCTTTCTTTACCACCTGAAATGGCTGAGAAGTTAGTTTTAGCACATTCATAATTTGAGCCGACGACCCAACTCAGAGCAAACTAAAATACACAAATAAAAGCTGAAAAATTTGGAAATCGATTCAGTTGTTGCCGTTGAACAAAAATCAGCACAATTTTGAGGCTTTAGTCTTTAAGATCTGTCTGAAATACTTTAAAAGCACATTTATTACAGGTACTTTAATACTTTATTCACGCACTGTCTGAACGCACTCAGAGCATGACAAGAGGCTGACCAATTGAATGAGGGGAATACAGCTGCATTAAACAGAAACAAATTCATCTTATTGTGACAATTACTCCCCAAAAACGTCCCAGGACTCAGATCGCCTTGTCCTAATTTGACAAGGAAATAGCTAAAATTCTCCATCGATACAAAGCAAAAAGAAGGCGACTCGATTATGTTGTCCAGCTCTGTCCAGTGAAGTTGACATTTTGTGGCTGTCCGACAACAGCTCTGTCCAGACCACAAATACCCGCCCGGCGTCTTGTTTGCCACCGCTGTCCACTGTTTCAGATTACTGTCCTCTTTGAAGCTTTGGGAGGGTTAGCCGCACGTCCTCTGCCAGAAAACATTGGGTCATCCACGCCATTTCTCCTGCGACCTCTCCAAACACGCCTGCTTACTTAGGCCTCTGATCAGACAGCTCCAACAAAGGGCCTTGGTGCGAAGTATTTACCGATTTCACAGCACGATCCTCCTTGAAACTTAAGCCCCCGCCGCGTGACGCTCCCAGAACAATGTGGCGGGAGAAATGCAAAATGCTGTCACGCTCGGGATCGACTTCAAACGTGCCACAGCAGCAGCAGCAGAAGCGAGAAGATAGCGAAGGGTCTGGAGGCTTTCATGGTTTGAGATTGGGCCAGTTCATAATTTTAGACGGTAAAAGGAGGGGCACATGACACGGAATGGAGGGCAGTTACATGAGCTGACGGCGGGTCAGAACGGTCCAAATGGTGGAGAAGAAAATCAGAGCTGCAGTGTTTTAATTGAAAGGTGGTCAACGTTGAAAAAGCAAGCAGACGACATGATGCGGTTTGCAAAGTTTTCTTGGCTATTTGTGTTCGCCTCATTTAAACTGCATCAATTGTGAATGCTCCAGGTGGCCAGTGGGGTCCTCCGTCTACAGTGGTATGTCGTCTTTACCTATTAGTCAGGTTAAAGTCTCTATGACGGGTTAGATCACACATTTAACTAAAACATCTATTTCAGATTTGACTAAACATTTTGCCCATTTGTATTCAGTTTATTATGGTGCCTGTACTTCCTGGCTGGCATTGTAACCTCACGAGCACAAATATGACATAGGTAGAGGTAATTCCACAACTGTTACCTAGCAACCAGACTGTAAATAAGAGCTAAAATCCACAATAATTGATGATCTACGATAAAAAAACCTTCATTTTGTTGAATGATGGTTTAAACTTTCAGAAAAATGTGTCAGTCTCTGTGTTTTCAAGGGTTTGTCGCACATCGATGACATCACAGAAGGATTCTGTTTTAGAACTCAGCCCTTCTGCCTGTCATTTTAAACTTTGTTCAAATTTCTTCACAAATTGCTCCTTAATGGAAGTAAAACTACGATAAATATTTACCACATGTTTGATCCCGCCAAAATAATTAGAAAAACAGGAGTTGCTTCATATGGACTTTAAGTGTGAACAGAGCCGATTCCGCAATGTTCTGACACATTTATGCGAATCTGTCTGATCGTATGTAATAGTCAGAACATAATCATGCATTTTCGAAGTAATATCCGAAGAAGCGGTACAAGAACCATAAAAAAAATCATTTAATATTGCCAACTTAGCACTTTGTCACTAGTACATTTACTCACAGTGGGAAGAGGAACCAAAATGTTTTACTCAAGTAAGAGAAACTAAATATTACTCAAGTTAGAGTAATAGTATGATGTAATATGAAAGCTACTCAGATACACAGTACTCAGTTATATGTTAATAATACCTTTTCTTCATGTTTTGTTTTTGTCCTTCCAACTCCATAAACTGTGAATGACAGTAAATACAGAGGCCTGTCAGATGATACTCTTACACTTTCTCTTACTTGAGGAGTTTTCCACAAACGCTTAATTGAGTTGTTTTGGCTACTCACTCCAATTTTGATGAAATACACTTACAACAGTCTCATCCTGGTGTCAGCTTTTTACTCTCAGCTTTGTGCAGCTTGTTTCGCTCACACAGCACAAGGAGCGGGAAAACAAAGCTTTATACAACAAAGAAGAATGGATTTCCCAGTCCCAGTAAAAGCATAAGTCAGGAGGATGTGCAGGTGACTGGAGCGAGGGATGGCAGAGCGCACGCTGTAGGATGTGGAAATCAATGGTGACACATTAGAAGTATTGGATATTGAGAGGAGGAGACCGATGGACGGAGCAGGAGATGCACTTTAATGTGGCGCTCATTTGTTCTCATACAATCCAACAGATGCTCACATTAATGGTGTGTTAGGCTTTTACACTTTATAGGGCAGCACTGGTGCAGCCGATTGAGTGCTTTCCCATCAGCCAGAGGACGACCGGTTCAGTTTGCGTGTGCAGGTTACTGTCCCTGCTTGGGCCACAACACGTGTAAACTTTGTAGCCAGGAAGAACTTTGTGAAAATGGAATCTCACTGCTACTTTTCCAGATACTTTTAGCTCAAATACACTAAAATTAATGCATTTGTTCTTTCATAAAAAATATTTCTGATTTACCGATGCTTCTCTGACTTTACTGACCAATCACACACACACTTTCATACACTGACACGGTGGTGTTTTTTGTGTTTTATTTGATATTTAAAGCGTGTGGTCTTTAGGGAAAGGTTTTTTAACAGTGGAAGTCCCACAGTTTCAGTTCAATCTGAGAGCAACATAGACTGACACAGAAAATAGTTTGCTGTAAAAGTTGGCTGAATTGTACAGTAATTGATTGTATTATGATTATAAAATATACAAATAAAAGAGCTGTCTTTTAAAGATAACAACAAAAAATGACTCATAAATTGAAGGTAAAGCTTGTGTTTTTTTCTTGAAGCTCGTTAACATCTGGTATCGGCCACATTAATGCCTCTATTGGATTATGGCGATGCAAAAATCCTTGGAGACTGTTTATTCCTGAGCTTTGAGATTCACAACAGGTTGTGCCAGGCTCACCACCTGTGCCAAGGCTGGAGGGCCTTCTTTGGGTGCCAGGAGGTCACACATGAGAGGTTTTTAGTGTATAAGTAGTATGTAAATGTGCACCCACCTGTGCGTGTTCCTCACAGAGTGGAGGGCAGTACACGTGATGTCTACAGCATGTCCATGTCTCATGTAAGGACCGACTGGGAAAGAGAGCGTCTATGCTGCTGCTGCTGCTTGGAACTCCTTTCAAGTGGACTTAAGGTTGGTCTTAAGGGTTTTCAAGCTATTTAAAAAAAAGTGAGAATCCTATAAAACATAATCTTATAATCTGCTCTGTTTTTATTTATTCTTAAATGTCTCTCTCAATTGTGTAAATGTTTTTATCATTTGTGTGAAAACCACTGTATATATATAATTATATAATTATTATTTATATTCCCTCTGTTAATGCAATGAAAACATACCATAGCTTTAGTTTTTTGCTAAATTCAGCTCTAAGATTTCAACATGAAACTCAGAAAAAGAAAAGCGTAATGTGTCTTGTTTGTAAACAATGCAATTCTGTAAAATATAGTTGATGCACAAAATGGAAACATTTCATTACTTCCTTAATCAGAAGCTTCTTTTGAGGCTTTTGTCAAGAGAAAACCTCTTGAGTGAACGAAACAATGTCAATGAAAAACCTTTGAACACTTTTACACAGGCCTGTTTAATGAACTTCATATTTCACACTTTGTGCTGTTAAGTTTAAAAGTGTGACAAACATTAGATAACATTAGATAACGTCAGAATGGTTTTCCCAGTGACAAACAGTTGAACCGTGTCTGTGCCTGTTTCAAGTGTGAAGGTGATGGATGGATGTCTGTTCTCTAAGCTCAGATCCGCCTGCAGTCAGCCCAAACCGCACACAGCACTTTACAGCTAATTTACTGAGGCTGGCACAGGTACCTCATTTTCTCAAGTACTTTTTCACCGCACTAAGTCAATATTTTTAGGAAATAAAGTCCATCTTTAGAAAATTGTTGACTGTTTTTTGGCCAGTTCATCAGCGTAAATCTCTCTATGTTTCAACACGTTAATAATCATATATTTAACCCTTTGTGACTGAAGCCTGATGTATTTACATGTCTGTTTCATATTGTATAATCATTCAGATTGACCAACTTAAATACCTACAGGCTCCATGGTAAAGGTTATTATGGGTTAAAGTGCAAGACAGGTTTTTCAAATGATTACATAGTTTGTTGGGATGAGTTTTACATCCGTCAAATTACAGTTTGTAAAGAAAAAGAAAAAAAAGTACACGAAAAGTTCATAAAAGCAATTTACAAGTAACTGACAAAAATAAAGGTGTTCACATATTACTGGTAGTATTTGTTATAACTACTATGTAATTTATATGGATTTTGGCCCTTGCACATATACTACACTTTTCACATTAGTTCAAGCTGAGGTGAAAGAAAATAATGATAACCAACGTAAAATTGTTCATAGTTGAGGAGTTTCAATGCATTTTAATACAAAACACATTGGTATCAGTGTAAAATCTATGTTTGCGATGGTGTTTGGTATCGAATCATATTAAAAGATCTGTTGAATCGTCCTTCACTAACATGTGACCACACAGATTCAACATGAAATACCGTGTCTAGACTTAAACTCTAGTTAATCATACTTTAAATCATTTATTTAGATTTGTGAAATAATCAGCCGACATTATTTAATTTGATAAAGAAAATGTGTGCAAATACTTCAAAATAGACATTTAAATGATTATATTTTAATCAATCATATTTAATTAAAAGTGTGATTAATCTGATTTATTTAACCAGAGACCTCTTTTTCAAGGGTGACTTGGCTCAAAGGGAAAAACACGACAGCACACGATAAGAGCATTTGACCCAGGTCTCCCTTGAAAGAGGTTCGGTCTCAAGTGGCTTCTCACCTGGTTAAATACATACGCATACATACATATATATACATACATACATACATACATACATACACACACACACACACACACACACACACACACACACACACACACACACACACACACACACACACACACACACACACACACACACACACACACACACACACACACACTTTCAGACCGCGCACACCTCATCAAACTTATGGACGTATAAATGAGTCGACGCGGCGTTCGGTGCTCATTCTATTATGCGCTCGTAAAGACAGTCCCTTTTCATATCGTTGTTTGCAACAGCCTCAAACATCACTGTGAATATTCCAGAATGGGTCTCATTTCAGATCATAATTTGCGCATAAGAGTGGCATCTGAGCTAAAGGTTACCTAACTTTAAGCTGATATTTCTGATCCTCTTACATGTCCCTGGTGAGGAAACCGGATAAATGATAAATAACCTGAATTATACATATTATAATCTCTAATATGCAAACTGGCTTCACCTTTCATTCCTGAACTGTTGTAGCTCATGTGACGTAACAAGTGACCAATGAGCAGGGAGAGCATTTTGCATCAATTCATGTCTGTTATTAAAAAAAACTGATCCCTCAATTGACATTCTTAACAGATATCTGATCATTTTGGATGCGTTATTATTGTCTGCATCGAGAAATCTGATCGGGGCTGATCTGGAAAACCCGGTTGGATGAGTCTGCGCCTGTTTTAAGTCGATACAGGAACCTAAAAACATGGAAGTGCCTGAAGAAACTCCTGATAGACACGAGAGAACACTTCCACCCAGAACACAAACTGAATCGCAGACGGCAAAATGACATCCACTCTTACACCGCGCCGCATTAAAACCTCTACAAGCTTTAATCAACTGTCTTTGTGTGAAAAGTGGTTAAAGCGCTTTATTCCGCCTCACGTCACGTTCCTTTCCCTCCCGTCAGCACAAACAGGTAAAGAGCCCGTTAAAGCGGTGCGTCTAACCATCGCTGACAGTACTTTACCACCCTGGTCGTATTCTCTCACTGCCACTGAGTTTAACAGTTTGAATATTTATGTGCGCTCCTCTCGATCCCAAAGACATTTACGAGCTGCTTGAAGTGCTGTCTACAGACCTGTCCCGCAGAGGAAGCATTAGACGCAGACATTATTCAAACACTTTCACGCGCTCAGAGGGGACGCTCACCCACGCTTCGCTTTGTTTCATTTCTGTCGTGGAGAACAAGCGACTGTGAAGCAAGTGTTCTACTGAAGGAGTTTTTGTATAAGTGCGGTTATGTGTAAATAAAATTAAATAAATTTAACTGGTCCGACTTTTGTTGTGATTATGTTTAGGGCAAATTTTGGAAATCCGTGAGTTTTTGAATTTGACTTGTTTCTTTTATCAAGTTGTTTCATGTAAATATTGTGATGTAAAATGTCGGAAATGTAAAATAATCCTTGAGTGTCATTAATTTGTTCATTTTATTTATTTAAACTGGGATAACCCAATGAGAAGTTCTCTTTTTCATTTGTCCCTGTTAAAACACAGAATAAACCACAAACAAACACAGGATCCTAAAACACAAATAAACATTTAATAAAAAAGATCTTACAATATGAGATACAATTATATAAAACAAGTGCATCTGCCTTGACCAGTTCTTTAAAATCATTAAAAGGCAAAAAAAATATTTAAACATTTTCACAGGAGCAAAGTTGTCAAAAGCCTTTCTTCCTCTCTCTGAGTCGACACGATGGGATTGTAAGATAAAAATGTCCTGAAACCTCAGACGGTGAAAACTTGACCTGAAGTGCAATAAACTGGATAATAATCTGGCAAAATGCAAATTAGAGCCTTAAACACAAACAAAAGGCAGAGCTGTTCTCGTCTTGCATCCAATGATCACATTCTACTCTAGAATATAAGTGGTGAGTTCTGTCTCCTTCTCCTGTAATGACCTTAGAGCTGAACCTTAGATCTGTATCTTAGAGCTGAACCTTAGAGCTGAACCTCAGAGCTGAACCTTAGAGCTGAACCTTAGAGCTGAACCTCAGAGCTGAACCTTAGAGCTGAACCTTAGAGCTGAACCTTAGAGCTGTATCTCAGAGCTGAACCTTAGAGCTGAACCTTAGAACTGAACCTCAGAGCTGAACCTTAGAGCTGAACCTTAGAGTTGAACCTTGGAGCTGAGCCTTAGAGCTGAACCTTAGAGTTGAACCTTAGAGCTGAACCTTAGAGTTCAACCTTAGAGCTGAACCTTAGAGTTCAACCTTAGAGCTGAACCTTAGAGTTCAACCTTAGAGCTGAACCTTAGAGCTGAGCCTTAGAGCTGAACCTTAGAGCTGGATGATAAACTGAGTTCAGAGGTTGTAACACTGCTGCTGTAGAATGCACATTTATAATACCATCATCTAGAACTGAGAGAAACGTTTTCTACACGTTCTATTTCTAAAGAATAATGACAATCTGGATTTAAGATGATTTGTCAGCTCTTGCCCAAGTATTTGTAATAGAGTACTTGTTCAATCATATTACCATTAAGGGCAAGAATAAATATATATGTTTTGGGTCACTAGAGTGTCTTTTGGAGAATAGCATACATTTTTTATATGAATTCATTGATCATTTTAAATTAACACAGAATTTTTTGGATGGAGTGAAAACAATTTTGAATATTTTGAATCACTTGTGCATAAGAATGGCATCATCTGCAAGTGGAGGCTACTGTGTTTTAGATTGTGCCCAACTGAGTTTATATAAATTGTAAATAACAGTGGTCCAAGGACAGACCCTTGAGGAACACCTTTGTTAAGATAAGAAATTCAGATTGAAAGCCACCAACAGAAACAGCTTGAGCTCTATTTGTGAGGTAATCTGCAAACCATTTTTTAGATTTGTATCGAACTTAAATACATCCAGTTGATCCAAGTGAATACAGTGATCCACAGTAGCCTGTGATAGATCAACAAAAACAGCAGCACATTCTTCATGATTATCCAATGCAATAACAATATCATTTATAACTTTGGCAGCAGCTGTGATAATGCTATGCCCTGGTCTAAATCCAGACTGTCGCTATTTAAAATGTAATATTTGGTTGAGAAAGCTCACACCTGGTACTTATCAGCTTCTCCAAGAGTTTTGCTTGGCAGGATAGTTTTGAGATTGGACGGAAATGTTCATATAATTTTTCTGGCCTCCTTTGTGCAAAGGGAGAACAAAATCAGTTTTCCATAATAATATAGTAATGTGACACTTTCAGTTTAAATAGTGAGATTAAAAGCAAGAGTTATACAATTTACTATTAGTGGACTGATCACAAAAGTAACTTGGGTTCGAAGGTGTCAGCTCCAGTGGACTTTTTAGGATCTATAGAGAGCAAAATATCTAATACTTCATACTGTGTAAAAGGCTTAAGGGAGAATACTTCATCATTAGGTCTATTCTCATTTATTGGGGGAAACAGCTGCAGATGGAGCAGCAGCATCAAAGATATTCCCAGAGTCAGCAAAGTGCTGATTAAATGCATAACAAATGTCACAGCTTATAACAGCAGACAAATGCATAATACTTCATACATACATAAGAAGTTGTTTTTAGGGATCTTCTCAAAATGGGTTGAAGCTGAAAAGATGTAATTTTTTTCATCTCTCTCTGGACCCCCTCCCCCCCTCAAAAGACGAAAGACTGGCTTCACATAAAATATTAACGCGTTGATAAAACGATAGTAGCTTGATAGACCCTGCTCACCTTTAGTCCTTGAACATTCTTTGATGTGTTTATCAGTAGAAGTTATGAATTCTCCAAATAATGTCACCTGTCGCGCATGTTTGTTTACTCAATCCACATGGTCCACGGCGCGCCGTGGCCAGCGCGGGGAGCGGGGCGGGTGCTCTCTCACACGGGCCACTGCGCGCCGTGATCACAACGCACCATGCCGCGGTGCGCCGTGCTCCCCCGTACGCACTCGCCGTGCTCCGCGCCGCACCTGTCGCCTAATGTTGGCCTAATGCTCGTTGCGGAGAGAGTTTTTTAGCATTTCAAAACAATTACTGCCACAACGATGTATTGAAGCTTCAAAGCAACAAAAAGACTAAATGTCCCCCCCCCCAACCCAAGACGAAAAATATTACGTCTTTTCAGCTTCAACCCATTTTGAGATGATCCCTTATTGTGTTTATGCTGTGCTAAGTATTCTTGGTGTTAATATGGTTTGTATAAATATAATGTAATATAATCATTAACACTATTATTATCACTATGTCCAGCTCTCACGACCATCTGTAAACGTTGTGTACATACTGAGACCAACTTTATTTTCATCTTATTAATACATTCTTAATTTATGCTTGCCTTATTTGATTTGATATACTTTGCTATTATTATTATGATTAATTTGTGTACCGGTATGTTTTATGTTGCACCTTAACGCCGAAACAAGTTCCTGTTTGGGGAATGTTGTTCACTGACAATGGAAATAAACCTTTATTCTGATTCTGACTCTGACATAATGTTTACTACTTGTCTGTCTCCCTGGTTCGAACTTCTTTAGCTATGCTGCTCCCACAGCTTGGAACACTCTCCATCAATCAAGTAGCTATTTGTGGAGAAAAGTGTGTAAAATCTGTAGAAAATAACAGGAACTGACATCACACTCATTCAATCCAAAGTTTATGCAGAATTTAAGATAAGATAAGATATGCCTTTATTTGTCCACACAATGGGGAAATTTGGGTGTTGCAACGCAAGTAGATAGAAAAGAAAAGAACAGATAACTTATAGAAAGTTTTAAAAAACACTTATAAACAAAACTCCAATAGACAGAACCTCTCATATTATTAATAAGAAATAGAGAGAGAGAAAAAAAATAAAATTAATTTACACAAATTATTTATTTTTTTTTACCCCTGAACAAAATTTTACAAAATAAAAGGTGCTCTCAAACATTTTACAATAGTTTTGGCCCAGTGGTTGCAAGCTAATTTCCTAGTGTGACGTCATCAATTACAAACAGGAAGTACAATTATAAACCGCAAAATGTGCTATTTTGGGATACAATTTTTATATTTTTTAGCCAAGTGTTATTTATATTTATCTTAACCCTATTTTAGTATAATAAGAAGTCCAACTTGTCATAGGCACTTTAATCTTTTATACAGTGCTGGTTTATTTTTGATGTGTTTTATTCTGTGCGCTGCATTGTGGACCTTCTGTTACCCCCGGGAGGCAGAGGACTTCTACACTTGTTTACACTAAAACAGGTGCGGACGGCTTTACACACCCACGACCATCGAACGGGACATTAAAAAAAAAATATCCCGTGACCTTGCAAACAAGGATTACGCCACTTGTCTGTCCCAGCGGGGAGGGGGTCTGCCCTGCCCCGTCGATGTGCCTTGAGCCGGGGACAAATTTACTGCTGCACAACGGGCGACGTTTGGAAACACGCGGGCGGAGAGGGACCAGACGGTTCGAGTTTCAGATCAAATTTGTCGTTTTCTGAGTGTAAGTGAATGATATGTTTCTCAGGGGGCAAATAAATGAGTAAAAGAGGTCTCTAGGTCCTCATAAATGCCATTCTGTTTGCTCTTGTCTGGTCCCGCAAGTACACTAGAGTTACAGTTTAGTCACACTATTCACTTAGAGTGGTTAAAAGGCATGTTCTTTCTTATAGCAATGCCATATTTTAAGTTCTGTAAGTTCATGCAAAACTAAAAAAAAAAAAAAATAGATGCCAAAATTTAAAAAATAATATGTTATCAAATGTGCATATATATATATATATATATATATATATATATATATATATATATATATATATATATATATATATATTGTAAATGTTGCAAATATAAGATAAGATAAGATATTCATTTATTGTCCCACATGGGGAAATTTCAATAAATAAGTAACGAAAAAGCTTATCACAGAAGTATAATGAATGAACTAAAATGAGCTAAATAAAGTCTGCTACAGTGAATAGTAATGTGAATAGATGATGGAGGATACACATTTGTCTTCAGGGGACAGTGCGATGTCCTGTATGTTTTTGACCTTGGATTTCTGGAAAAGTGCTTCTTGGTAGCTGCAGTTAACTAATGAATACTGATAAATCTGGTAACCTCTTTCCACCAATCAGAGACTGACAACAAGTGAAGGGTCAGAAAGTTACTTTCATTTCGGTAAGAATAGAAGTACATCCCATGATCTTCCAAAATAAAAGTACAACCTAATTTTACAACGTAATTTCTAACTAATTTGATGAAGTTAAGTTAAGTCAAATATGAGTGATCATGGCAATATTTTAAAAGTAAAAACACAAAGTACAAAAACAAACAATATCATGTGTTTGACGTTTGATTTATTTTTTCTTTATGTTTTAACATTTTTAGTTTTCCTGGTCAAATTGCTCTTTCAACATGGAAACCTGGAAACAAAACAGTCCAATTCAGTTTAATAAACCTGAATCCATATGAGACATTGTAACTTCAAAGGGCGTTTTCTTAGAGCAAAAGTATATATATATTTTGACAGATTGTACAAAAATAATTATATTGAATAATCATGAAAAATCTTAGTTATACATTTAAAAATGAACGGAAGCATTTGTTGTATCTATATAATCCTTACAAATTACAGTAGAAATCAACTAAAGCATATGTAAATGTCATGATGCCCTAAATATAGCTCTGGTTATTTGCATGCAGACTTGGTTATTTGCATGCAGACCATCAATTTTAATTTTAAAATTATTTTAAAATTATTCACTTCAAACGATATCTCCGTTCTCAATTGAATAGATCTTTTGGGTCACTAGAGAGTGAGTGGACGTTTCGCTTCAGTTTCACTTTGAACATTTTATTTTGAATCACTCTACCGGAAGTATCACCGTTGCCTTGCGTCACGTGATGAGTTTGACGTAACAGACGTAAAGATGGACGCCGCCGTCTCCAGTATGAATCGGAACAGAAGTTTACAGCCTTTAATCAGCATGTCGTGTATGAAAACCCTCCGAAAATGCACATATTTGTTTATTATCGTGTGTTTTATGACGAGAACATCGCGAGCGGACGAATACGAGCCGGAGGAGTTTTTGAAACGGGAATATTCTCTGATCAAGCCTTATCGAGGTAAGTACCTGTAATGCACTTGTGTAATTAGCACACTTTTAACATCAGAAATACAACGCGATCATCGTCTGAGAACATCGTATAGTTACATTAACGTTTATCATAATTAACCACGCAGAAATGTGTGCCTTCCTTTCATTTCACAATACGAGAAATAAAAGCTCCTGTCATATTCAGATATGTGAAAATTGGCTGCAGTTAAATTTTTTGATTTTATTTTAATTTTTTTTAGTTATAGCATTGATAAGTAGCTTGTTTTACCACATTTTCCATAATATTGTCTAAACATTGTCACCAGGATCACCTAAAACATAAAAATGTATCTCACTATATTATAGTGAGATACATTTTTGAAGAAATAATTTGCAACATCTTCAGAAATGGCCTTATTGTACTTAAATGACCCCCAGGCACAACATACAATAAGTGCCTGCATAAACTGTCGGTTTTTCAGGCTCGTACACCTTCTATAATCACATGTTTTTGCTTTTCAACACTCTTATGTCACCATCTCAAAATGTTCACTCAAAACATGTTCAGATAAGATTAACCGACCTGTTCACTCCCAAAACGATCCTCTTACTCCGCTGACTCACGTTAAAAAAACAAGCGAGTCATTGTCAGTTCATGTTCTAACTGTCGTGTGTTGTCGTTCTGCAGGTTTAGGTTTCTCCAGCTCGTCTCAGTGGGATCTGATGGGGACCGCCGTGATCACGCCCGACTATATCCGACTGACCCCCGACTCCCAGAGCAGGCAGGGCGCCGTGTGGAGCCGAATCGTACGTTCTGTGTGAATCCAAAAGTCAAAGCATAAGTTAAAATGATCTCTCCACTTTGTGTTTGTACAGCTAAATCTTATAAGCATTTACAATTTGACAGGCGGCAATATTGATGAAAAAAAACCTTTTAGTGTGCATTTGTGTTTTGCTCCATGTTTTTTGCCAATAATGTGACAAATACTTCCCCCGTCGTCATGTTGTATCTTGCAGCTAATGTAAACTCTAAAGGAAATATGCATAAATTGCTCAAATTTCAGATTATTATTTTTAAACTAGTCATTTTAAACTAATCTGTCAAAATCTCCATGGGGCATTTTTAACTACTGAGCACTTTTTATATTATTTTATGCTACAGTGCTCATCATTTTTTATAATTTTTAGAGGTTTTTATTGCCCCACTTGAACATAGGCCCGGGGTGGCGTACACTGCCAGCCATGCCACCTGGAGAAACAAAGTCTCCATTCAAATCTCATCATCAACATCTGGAAGAAGAGATCAATCAACATCCAACAAACTTAAAATTAAAGAAGAACTGATATCCAAACTTATGGACATTGCCACCGGACAGCACACACAAATTACATCACTCAACAGCGCCCTCATAGACACAGTGGTGTGGGACCCACATGGTTCCCCTCAGCCCTCCTGCTCAACTCCTCGCTCCAGGTTTGCCAGAAATAATTCAACAATACAAAAGAAACAACGCAGACGCACACTTGGAGCTACAATTGTCCCCACTTTAAGCCTCACTAACCGTTTTGTTGCACTGGCAAATGACTCACCTGTTCCAGCCGCTCCAGTTTAGACGCTTTCCAGATTGAATTTGTCTGTTGATTTCTCGGCGCTCCAGGATAGTGTCCCGAGTCACCTGTCCATGCAGACCGAGGACCCGCCACGGGCTTCGGTGCGTCCCGGGGCGGCCATCGGGTTTAAGACTTCTAAACGGCACACAAGGTCCTCGGCCAGACTGAATGTGATCAGAGAGGCAGTCCTGAGATGATCCAGTAGTGGTGTTCGGGCCTCGGCTCCAGTCTTGCCGCTTTCCCAGCACTGCGTTCACCCTCGCCGCCATCGGGGGTGTCACGGTCCCACAGCCGATGGCCCCGCAGTCACCAGTGGAGCCACGGCCACAACAAGCCGTGGCACGACTGCTGTTTGTGCCCGAGAACGCGCCTCTGCAGCAGGGACCCACTACTTAAGGGTCCGAGTCCACAGCCGCGTCTGGCCTGGAGCATCTCAGCTTGAGCGCTCACAGCAGCGATGGTTCACATCTCCCACCACTACAGCCAGCGATGGTTCACATCTCCCACCACCACAGCCAGCGATGGTTCACAGCACCGTAATCCACCCACGGATCGGCCTCAGCCACTCTTCTCTCCCACAACAGTCATCATCGGTGACTCTTATCATCAGACACGTTCGTTTCATTAACGCCATAAAGCACTGTATCCCAGGAGCCACGGTCTCACGGATTATGTGGAGACTTCCTGATCTGCGCCAGTCCATTCCCTCAACAGTTCACAGGATTATTGTTCACATCGGGACAAACGTCATATCATATAGACAGTCAGAGACTACGAAAAGGGTCTTCGTGGAGCTTTTTAATGTCCTGAAACCGTGGATCATTCAGGACATGTCTGTATTTGTCTCCGGACCCATTCCCACACTGAATTGCGGTGCTGACAGATTCAGTAGAACTCTGTATTTGAACGCCTGGCTTGACTCCGTTTGTAGGCTCCACTTCATCAATTTTATTCACAATTTTAACCTGTTTTGGGATCGTCCCTCTCACTACCGTGTGGATGGTCTGCACCCGAATAGACTTGGAACCCGTCTCCTCACAAACAACATGCTCTACGCTGTCCACTACCTGGTGGGCGTCACCGCACGTGAATGGAAGTACCATCACATTAGTCCTGTTCTCAGGTCTCTGCACTGGCTCCTGTGGCTCAGAGAAGAGACTTTAAAGCAGCTCTGCTCGTGTACAAGTCTCTCTGTGGCCTAGCACCAAAGTACATCTCAGACTTTTGTGTGCCATATGAACCATCTCAGACTCTCAGGACCTCAGGGAGTCAAGACCAGCCACGGAGAATCTGCGTTCCAGTTCTGGAACGTTCTGGGACAAAGGTCTGGAATGGCCTTCCTGAGGTTGTGAGACAGGCCCACGCCTCTGCGGTGTTTAAAATCTAAGCTAAAGACTGTTTTGTTTAGCCGCGCCTATGACTGAAATACTTTTACCTGGTTTTTAAGATTTTAAATACCACATTAATTTTATTTTATTTAGTTTGTCGTACATTGTTTTATATTTTTATAAATTGTAGTGTATTTTTATTTTTTTAAATGTGTTTTAACATTGTAAAGCACTTTGATTGCGCTTTGTACGAATTGTGCTCTATAAATAAATTTGATTTGATTATTATTATTAGGAGTATTGTACAGCAGAATCTTAACACTTTATACTGGCAGTTTAACAGTTTATTATTTAAGAGCCTATGACAGGTTTGTACAATTTTCTAATTTTGACTTTATTCGATGTATTTATACCTGTTGTACATTTAAATTGTAGTTTTACACCAATCAAGCAGGTACATGTGAGAAAAACTTTGAAAAATCTGTAGAAAATGACAGGAAGTGACATCACACTACGGATAAGATTTAGGGATATGCTTACGCAGAATTAACACAAAGTAACAATTCTTTGACTCTCTAAACATGAAGTTTAGAGAGTCGCTCTCATGTATTTTTGTATGTCAAATGAAAGAAAACTCTGACATTAGATGAGTTTTTGCCCAGTGGTTGCTGGGTAATTTCCTAGTGTGATGTCATCAATTACAAACAGGAAGCAAAATTATAAACCTAAAAAAATAATGATTTGAAAAAATGTAAATATATTTATCTTAAGTGCATTTTAGTTGGATGAGTCGTCCGACCTGTCAGAGAAATAGTGGTGTGCATACAAGTCAAACATAATTGACTGAATGACTGAAACTGTCCATGTGTTTGTGTGGTAATAGTCAATATGAATTACATTTTTTATTAGATTTTGAGCTTACAAAGTTTGGCTTGAAATTATTCTCTGGGTAAAGCTGTGAAATCCATTGACATTGACATCTCTGCTGCCTGACTATCGTTTACTACAGTTGTGCACCATGTTTGTGGGTGGGTAAAAGTGCAAAGAAACACTTCCCTTAGATACAACATGCATCAGAGTACATTGGCATAATCCATTATTAATTATTATTAATTATTTTTTGCAATCCATCAGAAAAAGTGCTAAATGTTCCTGTGAGTTGTAGTTCAATATCAAACAAAAAGTGAACGTACTTTAAACTACAGTGAACCCTCGTTTATCGCAGGGGTTACGTTCCAGCACGAACCCGCACTCATCGGCGTTTTCCGCAGCTCACACGCGCGCTCTCACCGGCCTCTCAAACTTCAATTTGGCAAGCGGTTTTACGTACGTGTGCATATTAATCCATAACGTTATTGACACACAGGTAGAGAAGACGTGGAGAGACTGTTTAGCCAATCAGAATGCAGAACACAATGCATGATGCAAATCCGCAAAGCAGTGAGACCGCGAAAAGTGAACCGCGTTATAGCGAGGGATCACCGTATTTCAAATATCACCTTTATACACTTGTAGGATATGCAGATGACCTCTTCATGTTGCCATGGTGACAGGAATGCGGGCTACGGTGTCATCAGCTAACAAACCCCCATGTGGAGATTTATGATCTCTGCAGGAGCAGAGAAACTTTGAACGTTGGAAATAACTTTCTCATCGAATGACTTCTTCAATTAAAAGGAACTCGGAGAGTCATTTTTTCTCCAAGACAAAAGTTAAAACGCTAAAAAGACAATGCGGTTTTAGTAGACAATCATCAGATTGCAGAATTTGTCCATCAGATGACTTTACTGTACATGACGTTATTGTGTTCTAAATGTTCATTTAAATGTTTTATAACTTGTAACTATTGTTGCCCAAGGTTAATGCTAAACAAAAGGTCTACATTACTCCAGATCTCTTACCTTATCAAGTTCTGACTGCATGCTGATTGGCGCAAGGGGAAGTGAGAGGCAGGCAAAGGAAAAGAGTTGGAGATTCCATTCAGTTCCATTCAGGTTTCCATCTGGCGCTCCATGGGAGTTCCATCTGAGGAGATCCATGAGATCGGATCTCGGGAGAATGAGGGCCTCTGGCCTAGCTAGGCTAAGCTAAGCTACGGGACAAAGACTTTCCAAGAGACATGCCCGCAGAAGCTAACTTTCTTCCCCAGAACTAAGAATTCTGTGCCCGTTTTTAAACGTGATTGAGACCACATCATGCAAACTCGAGCAAAGGACCTTTTTGCATCTTTTCAAGTCCAGGACAGTCTTTTCAGACCAGCCTCATTAGTGAATCAGCGCAACGGCCCTTTTTCTGAGGATCGTCTCAGAGCCAAGGACACGCAGGCTCTTGGACTCCACACCCGCCCATCTCCTCACAGCTTCTGGTTCCATTCGTATAATGCACTTCACAGGCTGGCTGATAGTATCATCTTAGAATTAACTCTAACACACAACTAGATAGATCTAGAACAATCATGTCTAGTGTTTCCGTCTGTTATCGACTCATTTGCATATTCCTAATTCATATATCTGTTCAATTATTTAGTCATTAAATCTTCATATACCACATTTGGTTCATTCATGTCCAGAAAACGGGTCAATGTCACTGTTACGTTCTCACAAACCTTCAGATCAATGAACAAATACATTTTTAATTAATTAATTAAGATGTTGATTATAGAGTTGTTAAATGCTGAATATACGGCTGGTGCCCCAATTTACTCTTAAAATATGATATCATACCCACACTTATGCAGTGGGTCATGTTGAATTCTTGAACAATTCTTTAATCAATATCAATCTTGAATGCTCTTTCACAAGTGGGAGGACATTCAGAACCTTGTAAGAATATATGCTACATATACTGGTGCAGCCCGTGCGAGGATGCATAAGCAAAGTATATTACCCTACACACTGTCACTTTTTGTTTTGTTTATCACCTTTTTTTGAAAAAGAACTGACATATGCTCGGAGAATATACGTGTTATACTTCTAGAATCAGGAAACTGCTTCACTTAAAGGCAATATCTGAACTTGTGAAGCTCTGAAGTGACAAGTTCAGTCACAAATATAAGCTACATACCCTAAATAACTGAAATATTTGCTTCAGGGAGTTAACTTCAGGGAGATCTTTTTACCCCTTTGTTTTCACGTAAATAACCAATTGTTTTCATCTTGCAGCCGTTTTACCTGAGGGACTGGGAATTAAAGGTGCATTTTAAAGTCCACGGACAAGGAAAGAAGAATTTCAACGGCGACGGTCTTGCCATTTGGTTGACGAAGGAGCGAATGCAAATTGGTAGGTTAAACTAACCAGGATAAGCTGTTGGACCATCATTAAACATGCAATATACACATTATCCATAACTTTGTGTTGAATATGGCACAAAATGACAAACTTAAGGATTAAGGCCCTCAGAATATGTCAGTTATGCATTCTTATCATTGCTGCGTTGGAATCAAAGGCATTTGGTGTAGGTTTTAGCAGGTTCACAGGAAGTAGAGGGTAGAAAAGCCACAATCCAGAGCAACAGCTTAACCACACGTCTTAAGTGTGAGAAGCACTCCAGTGACTTGAGTAAAAGTACAAATACAGCAGCAAAAGAGTTACGACTTGAACTCAAGCTTTAGGAAAGATGTCACCGTGGATGTGCTAAAAAAATAAACCGTATAGAACCATGTTGAGCAGAATTGGACCAATGAATACCAAAAGTTGTAGTTTTTACAGAAATATTGGCAAACAGACCTTAAATGAATGTCCCCAAAGGTGTGGTGGGTATACACAATGTCAAACCTAAAACAATCTTAATTTTCTTTTCTTTTTTTTGTTTCTTTTCGAACACTTGACAAATACAAGAACACAGAACAGGACCAGAGAGAAAAAGTCTAAAGAAAAACACATCAAGGCTTCAAAATAAAACTTAAGGCACAGGAATAGGTCCAAAGTCTGTCAAATTTGTCTGATATAGAACACACTTTTTTTTTTACTTTTCAGTCCAGTTAAAGGCGCAATGGACGATTTTTCGGCGATTTGAGAACGCATCGTGCGGACTGATACAACACACACGTGCGTTTGTTTATTAGCACAACGGAGCGCATCGCATCTCTCGTCTCCCGTAGATTTCTGTCCACTTCTGCGTCAGCTCGAACTGTCTTTCTCTGTCTTCATTTTGCCCCGTACACTGAGGGAACTATATTATGATAGATCCATGCACTTAGGCACGAGGAAACGTGGGGACGAACCGCACGCGGCTGCACGTGAGCGGTAGGTGCGTTTTATGATTGATACGTGGCAGGACTAATGATTTATCCACGCCACGAGGAAATATGACAAAAAAATTGCTGAAAAAAATTGTCCATACCACCTTTAAACATGTGACATGTTACTTCATTGCAGTACTTTCACTTTCCACCACAACATTTAAAGTACGTAACCATGTGTAGCCTGCACTCCTACTGGTTTAATGAAGAACTACAATCACAAAACTGAACCTGTGGAAAGCGGAAAGCTGTCGAGATCCAGAAAATGGCGTCGCAGCGGTTATTTTATCAAACAATATATGTCAATATAGTAATCATCACGATACATTTTCTTAGATTTGTAATTCTACCGTCTTTAATATTTTTAGGTCCTGTATTTGGAAACATTAACCAGTTCACAGGACTGGCCATTTTTGTGGACACCTACCCCAACGCGGAGAAGCAACACGACGTGAGTACAGTCCGAGTACGATCAGAAAATATTTCGTTGGATTAAGAGTGTTGAAATACTTTTTTTGGAAACTTCTGTTGTTGTTATTCTTTACTGCATCGTGATTTTTGAGCAGAAACTTCAGATCGGAGCTCAGGTAGAATCACTACTACATGGATGGTCATGGCGCATGTCCAGTGTCTTGTGTTTATCTCATCGTTTTCACCTGCTTTTCTTTTATTTTTTTTCCTTTTTTTTCTATTTCCTTTTTTAAATCATAATTTTAAATATTTTTTTTCACCTGCTTTTCTTATCTTTTTTTCTTTCTTTTTGGATAATGATTTTAATTTAATTAAAAAATGTTGCCTGCTTTTCTATATATTTTTTTTAAATAATAATTTTATTTTAATTTTTTCACCTGCATTTCACTTTCTGCATTTCAAAAAAAAAGTGGCAGATTCAACCCAAATGTGCCTCACCTTTGTTTTCCATCTTCATGTGTCGGTAACAGTTGCACAATAAGCATGCCATTTAAGTAGACATATTATGCGTGGTCTAGAGCATTTTTTTCCAACTTGTTTCCATTGTAAACTGTCCCGTTTGAGCTGAAATGTCACTTTTTCAGTTCTAGTAGAGTTTATGCAGATGATCACAGCATTCTGGGGGGAAAATGCAATTAAATCTCAAAGCTCAAAGCAGAGCTAAAATGTGAAAGAGCTGCTACTGCCTAGTTACAAATGTAAAGTTCTTCAACTCTTTGAAATATTTAGAAGAAGAAACTCGAGTAAACAGTTGTAGAAAGCAGATGAACAGGAACACTGCAGACTTTTACCTTTCTCTGCTTAAATATGTTTCTGAGTCATGTAGGGATGTCATCATATCAAATGTTAGTGTTGCGATTATTGTGCAAATAAAGATTCTGATTTGATGATTATTCACGATTATTCACGATTATTGACACTGAACAAACACCAGTGACATCTTTAATTTTCCTTCGTTCTCGTGGTCTGAGATGTTACCATTCCTCAAACTTGTCACCAAACTGAACTCTCTGAAAGACAAATAAAGTCAACTTCCAAGTTAAAATTACCATTTAAAAACAGTTCTTTCCTTTTAAGTCTATTTTTGGACAATAGATTGAACTAAACAGACTTAATTTTGCTTCTAAATTGTCACAATTATTATTATTTTTTGCTTCTTACGATTTATATTGTGACCTGAATTATAGGTCATCGATTAACCGAATGATCTTGACATCCCCAGTCGTGTTGAGGAAATTAACTGTTACCAAACAAACTGAGCCAAGTTTCAATTTCAATTTAGCTGGAAAAAAAAAGGTTACGCAATTGTTTGAGGGAAACAACAGCTTCACAGACAAGAACGAGGCCTAAATAAAAGCGAAAGAACACATTGAATACACATTGAAAGAGCATTTCAATTAAAAGAATGTCTGTAACTTCTATTCATTTTGGCCCCTAAATATTACATCATCAAAGCATATTAAGTGCTTTTTTATATCCGGCTTTTTATGTCACAATATCTGTACTTTTTCATTCACAAAAGATTGATTTGATACGGCCTGATTGTTGCAGGTTTTGACAAGGAAAATGATGCAAAAAAAGACAAACTAATGAAAGAAAGAGAAGATGTTAAAGATTGAACGAGTCATATTCAAATTCATTGCACTTAGCCTTCCAAATACTGCTGTTGCTCTAAAAATACGTTGACAAATCCATTGTTTGTCACGATCAGATTTCACTTAAATAAAAAAAAAAGTCTGATTTAATTATTACGTTATTTTGTTATTTATTATCATTTCATTATTATTACTACTCATTATTATTTATTTATTATTCTAGTTTTTTACTGGGCCATGTTAACGTACCCTAGTAAACATAGTAAAAAAAAAGCTCATAAAAGTCTTGATTTTTGCATAATACGTCTCCTTAAATCATAAATAAAACTGTTCTCAGCTGATTTCGTATGGACATATTTAGGATTGATTGAAATTGTTCGGTTTTCCCCCTGCGCAGAGGGCGTTCCCGTACGTGTCGGTGATGCTGGGGAACGGCACGCTGACGTACGAGCACGACAAGGACGGCCGCTCCACCGAGCTCGGGGGCTGCACGGCGATGGTCCGCAACACCCTGCACGACTCCTTCCTGCTCATCAGATACACGCGCAATCAGCTCACGGTATTTAGTCTGTTTTAAAGTGCCCCCTACAGGTCGGACGACTCATTGAACTAAAATGCAGTTGAGATAAATATATATTTGAATTTTGCTAAAGATCACAGAATAGCACATTTTTTAGGTTTATAATTTCACTTCCTGTTTGTAATTGATGACATTATACCAGGAAATTACCCAGAAAACACTGGGCCAAAATGTTGCAATTTGTTTTATCCGACAAATGAAAATTTAAACATACATTTTGTTGTTGTTGTTGTTTTATGGCGGTTGGCATCCAATTGTTGCATTACCGCCAGACTTTATTCCTCAGACTTTTCGTAGTCCTCAGACATTTTGTTGAATGAATGTTTAGAGGGTCAGAAAAGTTGTTTCTTTGTGTAAATTCTGCATAATCTTTGACTGGAATGAGTGTGATGTCACTTCCTGCCATTTGCTACAGATTTTTCAACTTTACTCCACAAATACCTTCTCGATTGGTGTAAGATTATTATGTAGATGTACATGTATAAATACACCAAATAAAGCCAAAATTAGTCATGTTCTCCAGGTGTAGTATACGGTATTTAAAATCATGAACTTTGACTGGACTTGAAGTATAATTTTAATATCGATTATATAAAGTGTTTCCCATTAATACCCATGACCAATTTATGCCTTCATAGTCTAAAACCAGCTGAGCAATAAAATTGTATTGTTTTTGCTTGTTCAGTTATTCAAATATATAGAAGTAACTTTATTTAATCTTTAATCAGGTCTATTTTTATTTGTTTTTTGGTACAGTATTTTTTTTCCCCTAAACATTTTCCCAGCATGTCCTTGTATAGTATTAAATATATTTATTCTTCATCTTTTTCCCTGATGTGTTTTGGAAGGATGTGTTGCTTCTGTTCCTGAGCTTGTTTTTGTTTTTTTGTGCAGCTTTTGACCGACATCGACGGTAAACAGACGTACAAAGACTGCGCCTCGATCTCAGGTCTGAGGCTGCCGATGGGGTACTTCCTCGGGACCTCCTCTGCCACTGGAGATCTCACGGGTTGGTAAACTATACGGCTGCGACTAACCATTGTTTTAGCTGTTGACTAGTCACAAGTTCATATTTTGATTAGTCATCTTGTCTAACTATTATTTATATTGTACGTTGGCATTTTAATGACTTAATCATCTAAATAAAGGTTGAAATATGGTGTGTTCTCAAAGTCTGAAAATCATGCATCCTTACAGTGAGCGTACTTCCTGACTGGTACTTGGCCCATCTCCATTCCAACAGTGACGGCTAATCGATGAATTGTTGCAGCCCTAGTAACCTGCAATGCCTTTACTTGTTGACATTTCCAAACATACGCTTACATACATCTTGTGGCCGTTTCCGTAGACAACCACGACCTGATCTCGCTGAAGGTGTACGAACTGACGGTGGAGAGAGACCTGCAGGAGGAGGAGGAGGAGGTGCTGCTGCCCAAAGTGGACGACATGGAGCAGTTTCACGGTACGACGAACCAGCCTGTCAGTGCTTAAAGGTGCCATAACATGCTTTTTGTCACGTTTCGTAGTCTATCCTAAGTGTATAATTGATAATAATAAGTGTTGTGCAACACCCTTAACATAATAGTTAAGAAATATCACCCAGACCTTGGACCCCCTCACCAACCCGGAAATGCAAACGGCTTGGTTTGATATTCGCCCCCACCTTTGCAAAGAGCGATCTGGCTCCCCCTCCCAACCCGTGACGTAGTCTCAGAGCGCGTGTGTGCCCCGCCCACCCGTGACGTAGTGTGTCCCCCACAGCTGTCTGCTCCGCGCTGCGCCGCTCCGCGCGAGTGAGTGAGAAACGATAGAACTTCAGATCAACACTACTTTGAGACTAAATAAATCTGGTGTTTATTCTACAGCGTGCGCAGAACAGATATATCTATAGATCTATAGGGGGAGGGGGGATGGTTGTTGTTGTTGTTGTTGTTGTTGTTGTTATTGTTTTATGGCAGTTGGCATCCAAGTGTTGCATTACCGCCAGACTTTATTCTTCAGACTTTGTTGTTTGTTCAGGGGGGATGGTGACGCGTGCTTGCCCTTATGACGCGGTCTTGCCTCCACCCCCCGTCAGTTTGGAGATTCGAGGAAAGGAGATAGTCTGTAATATAGCTAAACACTGCGGGAATCAATCCAAAAAACACTCTGGGTACATATATGAAGCACAAATAGCAATGTAAGAAGGTTAAAAGCTCTGAAAAGTCGATTTTGCATGTTATGGGAGCTTTAAAGTAGACCGCTATGAACACCAGGTGCCACCGGGGGGCAGCAGAGTGCAAGACGCTTCACCCACATTGCCTAGTATACATCTGGTGTGTGAATGATTGGTCTGGGTTGGAGGTAGATGGCGCAAAAAAGCACTTTATAGAATTATCAAAAACATGCTCGTTGTCTGGTCTCATTACAACTGCGTGCTTCAAGGGTAAGGCGGCTTTTTTTTTCCGTCCCCATGGTAATTCCCTGTGCTGCCAGTAGATGACGAGCTAACCCCAAACCCGATGAAGGAACGCCCGACCTGTCCTCTATGGTCATTATGCAGTTCAGCCCTGAATAGTTCCGTGTGTGTTTGCAGTGGACGTCCAGGAGGAGGGCATGAGCGGCGTCCAGATCTTCATCACCCTGCTCTTCTCCGTCATGGGCCTCGGGGTGCTCGCCGTGGTCGGGATCGTCGTGTACGGACGCTGGAAGGAAAACAAGCGCAAGAGATTCTATTGACGCTCGCCGGATCGCCGCGGTATTTTACGCAACGCCGACAAAATCGCAGTCAAAAGTGATGAGTCTCCAGGTCATTGTCAGCAAAATCGGTCACGGTCACCTTTTTCAATTGGACGAAGTGGCATTTTCGGATGGAGGGGTAGGAAACAAAAGTGCAGAAAACCCACAAATGTTGAGTCCTTTGTGAGTTATGATATGGGCCACCACTTCAGACATATTTGCCAAAAGACTTAAGACATCTACATGTTCAATCTTTAATTTAAAAAAAAAAATTCTTCACAATGCATCGCCATTTTGAACCATCAGCAGCTCAATATAATGGTACGACTTAAGTGGAACGCAACTTATTTGATGTTTTTTGTGTTTTGTGAAGCCACTTTGTTTAAATTGAAGCCATCGTGTGACTAGTAAAATAACTTGATTCATAAGACACAATTACAAATGGGCTCAGACGACGAGAACAGAAGCGTAGAATAAACCAGAAAAGCACAACAAACTGAAAAACTAAACTGGAAAACAGGGTAAAATTGAATAAGTGCAACTGGCGCATTCTTTGACTAGTTTGATCACAATCCGAAACGTTAATAAGGAAAATATGTGCTGGAAAATGGTTAATTTTGTTAGAAATGCGGGTGTTTCAGAACTGTACTTACTAAAATCTGAGTATTAAGAGGTAAACGTTTGGAATTGTGACAGAAAGTGGCCAAACTGTGTCAATAGTGTAATGAAATCTGAGTCTGATCATTAATTAAAGTCTGCAACGTTGTTTAATATTTAGCTGACGCCTCTGACATGAAATAAACAATAAATCAATAGGATACACAACTGTGACTTTGGAGGCTACGCTCACATTTATCGCCTTTTTAAACTGAGCTGCAGCTAACGATCATTTTGCTGATTAAAAAGTCACGCGATGAAAAGATTTGGACTAAATTTGACGTAATGAAGCTGACGTGAAGCTGTTTGAGGATCTGATGGAGCACGTTTATGGACAAATACACAGAATTTCATCATTTGCATAGATTTCCGACTCAATTTCAGTCATAAAACTACTTTTCTCAGCTCGTGGCATGTTATGGATCCTCACCTTTCTCTCTTGTTGGCCGGGGGAAAGTGTCCTTTATCACCCCCTGCCGTCTGGAGAACTAAAGAGTATGACTTTATGAGGGTGAATAGAGAAATGGAGAAAATAAATAATATGAGAAAGACAAAAGCAAAAGGACAAACATTAGACAAATCATTCTACCACTTGGAGAATGTTGAGTGGCATTTTTAAAAATCTAATTTAGCATAAACTCTTTTGTAGATTACGGACGAGTTGGAATTCTAAAATAAATTCATTCTTACTTAGCGTACATATTTAACTCAAGGTTCAAACGTTAGATGATTACGTATGTGGTGTTGTTACCATTTACAAAAAAGCAAACCAAATATTAGCATACAACATCCACACAAATACATGACAAATTCAATCAAATCTATGTATAAATAATGAAATAACTTGAGCCATTTTCTGACTGGTTTCTCTGCACTGAAAAGTAAATGTGTGTCTAGTTTTACATTGTAAGCGCTGTGCCAGATTCAAACCGACTTTTCTAAACTGTAGTTTCAATCGAACTGAAATACAATCTGTGTCCGATCACTGTTCAAACTTTTCTTCATTTCACCAGCTTTTTTGTGAACTCTGACCTCTCGTGTAGCTTTGGGTTTCACCTCTTACACTGTGAATTTAAAGTGGTCGTGTGTCGGAAGGAATGAACTGGAAAATATGAACAAAATTATTGCTGTTGTTGTTGTTGTCGTTGTTGGAAAGAAAATAAAAGTGTATTTTTTTGGGATGGAACAAGGTTGTGCCACGGGTAGAATGAGCTGGTGATTTATTATTTTTCTGGTTTTATTTAAAGAAAAGTCCCTGTTTTTCCCAAGTTTCGCCATAGATTTTATTATAATGCCACTTCCTGGTTGGACATTGGAACTATATTGTAAACAAGGGCCAAAATTCATATAAATTGCACAGTGATTTTATTTTGTCAAATTATTGCTGTCGAAATGATGTCAGTTGTGTGTAAATCGTCCCTTAGTGATGACATAGGCAGACGCATTCCACTGCTTCCTGTCATTTTCAGCTTTTATTTAGTTCTCGTCAAAAAACTGATCATATTAACCACATGAAGTAATAATTGAAAAAACCGTCATGTGCAATGGTTACGTTGAATAAGAAGCTGTAGCTCTGTTATAAAAGGCAGTTTTACAACGAAAAAAATTAAAATAAAATTGATTTAAAAAAGATTTGTGAGGCTATAACTATGAATTGAACTAATAGATTACATATTATAGGTCAAAATCTTGTCTCTCGTTTCATCTTGTTCCTTCCCTGCTCTTTGTTGAAGTGTGTTTTGGTTTAGTTTTTTTTGTTCAGCCAGTGCCTTTACTGCTGTTGTCCACTAGATGTCTCTGAGCGGTCTGAGCGTGCCCCGCCCTCTGTGACTGTGGCAGGGTGATGAGGTCATGGGTCAGACTCTTCAAATACACTGCAAATGACCTTGTTAAAACTCAAAAAATACACTTTGTTTCTAAGTAAACATGTCTTGAACGCTTAATAGTCTTACTTATTTAGTGTTTATTTTTTCATTTTTTTTGTCTAGATTTAAGTGAATAAATCTTGGTTAGATGTATTAATTAAATTTGCAGTTATTTGAGCTACATGCAGTAGAACAAAAGACATTCTTGCCACTAAATCTTCAATCATTGCAACCACGGCCCTTTATTTCTAATTCTAGCAAAATCTGAAAAAGTGTTTTAACTTTTTGTTTGTTGATAATTAACATAAATCTTAATTAACAAACTATTATGTTGGTCTTATCTCCATGTAAACAAGAAGGCTTTATGGCGGCACCACCAGACCAGTCAGATCTGTGGAGAAAACCAGCTGAAATCTTAATTAACAAACTATTATGTTGTAAAAAATTAAATAATATCATGCGACTGTATATGAAATGTTGTCAAATCAAATAATATCATCAATCTTTCTATCAATGCACATTTATTTAAAAAAAAATTCAGTTCCAGTTTCTCGAAATTCACACGTTTTATTGTCAGTGTATTTTGGAATTCAATATTTGACTTTTTGTGAACAAATCCCATGCTGTAGCTCCTGTTCGATTACTGTTTTCTATTTATATTTCTGTATGTGTTTCTCAGTCATGAACAAATTGCATTATTATAAATGTCTACAACAGCTAATGATATTTTTGCTTACATTTTATGACAAATTGATCCACTGAGGAGTTAGTGTTTTATTAACTTTAACATAATTAAACGTTTCATGAACCACTATTTCTAACACATTTGATCGTCATTGTCTCTTTGTTGTGTATTTCTTTTTTGCAAATGTCTGTGTCGTTTGTACTGCTGAATGTCTCCGGAAGCTTTTTAACCAACAACTTCACCTCTAGGAAATTATTTAATTAAAATGAGAATTGTGAACAATCTTTCCTAGATAAATGTTTCTTACATTATCTTTTGGATCCTGTTTTTTTGGTGTGCTTGAAAGTCTATGTATTATATTTCCAGACAGTTTGCTTGGAAGTGTTTGTTTAGTTTTGCTGTTCCACCATTACAGAAAAGTATTTGTTCAATTTAGATGAAAAAATGAATTAGTCTAGAAATGTATTAATTAATTACATATGTTTTTTTTCCCTTCACTTGTTTTCTTCATTTGTAAAATAAAAAATGCAGCTTTTTGTTAAAAAAATCTGCTTTTGTAAAAATTGCATTTCTGGGCCACCATACTTTATATACTTTATTTTATTTGTATTTTTAATATTATTTCCTTTCTGTTGTTTTGTTTTTGTTGATCTATTTTCAAATTTAAAAAATATATAGCAAAAAATAAAAATGTCCCACAGAAAAGCAATAAACTGGTCTTATCTCCATGTAAACAAGAAGGCTTTATGGCGGCACCACCAGACCAGTCAGATCTGTGGAGAAAACCAGCTGAAAGGAGTCAAAATAAATAAAATAAATACTACAATAACCATCTTAAACACAGTATTTGAGTTTCCAAATGTGAAATATCCGTATGAACAGGTCAGGAGAGGCTGTTGTGGAGTGGACCGTCCCTTGTTGCCACATCAAACACGGCTCTCGACAGTATAAACAACATAAACGGTATAAACAGAGGGACCGGGCGAGACGCGTCGCTTTGAGAGTAAGAGCGGGTCTAATTCCAGCTCATCTTTATCAAGTCCTACCAAGGATACGATCAAAAATGGATCGCTCGTGTGTCAACTGCCTCAAGTCCTTCCTTCTGCTCCTTAACTTCCTGTGCTGGGTAAGTGTTAGTGATCTAAAGGTTTTACACGGCTGCAGCGGGCACGATATTTTGCAGAGGTGGGCAGTAGTCATATTCCAGTAGTTTTCAGACCTTTACTCCTATACTTTAATAATATTCAGTGCGAAGTAACTATACTGCATGCTTTGTGTTGAAATGAGCGAACCGATCCCATTATTTTTGTCAAGAACCGTATTAACGCCGAACTGCGGAACATTCCGGGCCCAATGATAACCCTTTAGTGCCGCACGTGAAAAAGGGTAGATGTCTTGCCCAAGGATTAGAGAAGTACGGATCCAGATACCAATTTTCTTTCCGTCATCGATCATGGCGATGCTTTATATACGCAGCTCCCTCATCCACTCCACACAAACTAGACTCAATTCGTAGGAAACATTATTGGTATTTACGTTTACAAAGCCATTCTTCAGTCATCTCCTCGCTGTCAGCTGCAGTTAGCGGCCTCGATGCCTCACTGGAACTGGAAAAAGTGTGGCAATTGAGAGCGATTGAGTTTATATTGTCATATTTTCTGTACTGTCCAAACTGCTTTGTATAAATCAAAGCTCAAGCGGCCGGTAATTAGTCGTATAAAGGTCCAATTAAGACGGGTGCTGGTTCTGGACTGGTGCTGGTTCTGGACTGGTGCTGGTTCTGGACTGGTGCTGGTTTTGGACTGGTGCTGGTTTTGGACTGGTGCTGATTTTGGACTGGTGCTGGTTCTGGACTGGTGCTGGTTCTGGGCTGGTGCTGGTTCTGGGCTGGTGCTGGTTTTGGACTGGTGCTGATTTTGGACTGGTGCTGGTTCTGGGCTGGTGCTGGTTTTGGACTGGTGCTGGTTTTGGACTGGTGCTGGTTCTGGGCTGGTGCTGGTTTTGGACTGGTGCTGGTTTTGGACTGGTGCTGGTTCTGGACTGGTGCTGGTTCTGGACTGGTGCTGGTTCTGGACTGGTACTGGTTCTGGACTGGTGCTGGTTTTGGACTGGTGCTGGTTTTGGACTGGTGCTGATTTTGGACTGGTGCTGGTTCTGGACTGGTGCTGGTTCTGGGCTGGTGCTGGTTCTGGGCTGGTGCTGGTTTTGGACTGGTGCTGATTTTGGACTGGTGCTGGTTCTGGGCTGGTGCTGGTTTTGGACTGGTGCTGGTTTTGGACTGGTGCTGGTTCTGGGCTGGTGCTGGTTTTGGACTGGTGCTGGTTTTGGACTGGTGCTGGTTCTGGACTGGTGCTGGTTCTGCACTTGTGCCGAGTCAGAATCAGTTTTGGAACCAGAAGCCGGTTCTAAAACTGGCACTGAACTCGAACCAACTTGGTGCTAAAAAGCTACAAACAGTCTTGTTTAGCTGTGCATGTCACTGAAAGGATTTTATTTGCTCTCTTCTCTTTTATGTCTTAAACTGTCTGTGATTTGATGCATTTTTCCTGTTGTGTGAAGCACTTTGCCTTGTGTATGAATTGTGCTTTACAAATAAACTTGCCTTGGTGGAAATGGAGCATGTGCAATACTGAATGCTTAACCCTCAACCTTTTGCTGCCAACAAAATGCTAATGAAAAAACAAAAATGTACTCATAAAAGTCTGGACTGACATGATGAAAATGTGTTTTCAGCTGTGCGGCGCGTTCGTCGTGGCCTTCGGAGAGTTCCAGGTGATGAATTCACTGTTTGCGTCTCTGGTCACGTCGTTTTGGCCCATCTTCCCGGCCAACACTCTGCTGGTGACCGGCACCATCGTGACCTGCGTGTGCTACCTGGGCATCCTGGGGGGCTTCAAGGAGAACCGCTGCATGGTCATCACCGTGAGTGGTCATCATCATGGTCATGGTCAGAATCATAGTCATAGTCATGGTCATGGTCAGAATCATAGTCATAACCATAGTCATAATTGTAATCATAGCCATAATCACACTCACACCAAAGATTATTCCCTTGGGGATAAATAAAAGTGATTCTGAATATCAAAAGTATATCGATAAACGATGTCTAACCCAGGAGACAGGAACAGTACTAAACCAAGTGTAAATTAACATTAACATTAACATTAACATTAACATTAACATTAACATTAACATTAGCGTTAGCGTTAGCGTTAGCGTTAGCGTTAGCGTTAGCGTTAGCAATAGCATTGTTTGTTTATTTTGGGGCCCCATTAGCCATTGCTTTGAGATCCACATAATAAAAACATTACATACAGTTAAAAAATACATGGCTTCCTCTCTCCTTTTATTTTTACAGTACAGCGTAAAACTCATACTTTGAAGACGTACAACAACAGTAGGTGGCGGTAAATGCAACTTTTCAGTTGGCTGCAAACCGCCATTAAAAGTAACAAAAGAAGAAGACAAACATAAAAATACAATTTTAAATAACACACAATTTACATTATTATTTTTACATTTTGTATTATTCCTATTAATTGCTCATATTTGAATACTGACTCTTAAAAACAGCATTAGTATTGTACTGTTTCCCTCGTCACTCTCGCTTCTGTGAAAAGATAATAATTGCAATATATTATAAAATTAAAAGATCCATAGTAATGAAACCAGGAGGAGCTGTGTTGGTTCTGTTTGTGTCTTGAATGCTCTTGACGTGAGTGTTGCTCCTGCAGTTCTTTGTGCTGCTCTTCGTCCTGATGCTGGTGGAGTTGGCGATGGCGTGTGTGTTTCTGGTCTACAGCCGAGAGGTGCCTGCACACACTTTACACCACCAAACCACTGCCAAAAGCAACGCTCTAACACTAAATACATGTTTCTGTTCAGATTAACACTTACTTTGAAGACGACCTGATGAAAAGCCTGGTGAGCTACAGGGACAACACGCCCAAGGCCAGCAAGAAACTCAGAGACGATTTTGACGCTGTGCAGCACCTGGTAAACTATGGAAAACTGTTGGTTATGTTCTTGTACTTTTCTGGTGCAATACTGTCATCTCTCCATTGTAAAATATAGATTATCTTTAATATGGCAGTGTTTCCCGTTAAAAAGGGAGAGAATGGTGCCCCCTGTAGTCAAAAAACAACACTGGTGCCACAAAATCACACTTGGTCGACCCGTCATAAACAGTTCAAATGACTTATATTGGGCAAAAAGAGCACTGACATATTAGATTTAATTATTTATATGAAAATGATTTATGCTACCACAGTCTACCACTAGTTTTTGTGCCGTAATATAAAGTTTGAACTACATATTATTACATACCTTAAGTAAGACATCATGACTTAAAGGACAAATATTTAAACATGATCTTGAATACATTTACTTCGGCCTCTCTTGTTATAGAACTTAAAATCATGTGATTTCCAAAACCATACATGACATTTTCTGAGGCATTTCCCACGGCATGAATTGCGTTAGAGCTCCATCTACTGGCCGCAGAGGGAAATAAAAACACTTAGATTTCCCCCGTCATGCTAGTGCAGGCGCTCAGTTGGTATGAACGCAATTTGACATCAGAAATGCTCAGAACGATTCATGGTCTTAAATAAAGCACTGAAGAGTTTGACGCTCCATATGACATAAAAAACTGGAATATTTGGAAAGTGATGAGTGTTTTTGGGGAAAAGACTCACTAAAAAGATGATATCAAACGAAAGTGAATGATCTAAATACAAATCCAGGTATTTTTTGATGAGGGAACAATGTAGTAAAATGGTTTAAAGCTAAAAAAAATATACATTTTGCATAATATGTGTCCAATCTCATAAAATGTCATATGAATAAGTGTAACAACACATTTTAAGCTCGGAAAAAATAAATAAACTCAAAATATATAGGTGTTTTTGCAGTGTAGATACCGGCTTTGTTGTTTTCTTAAAGCTAAGGCCAGATATGGTTATGGAGAACAATAATGCCATAAGTGTGTATTCTTTGTCTGTTCAGTTCGAGTGCTGTGGCGTGAACAGACCCTCAGACTGGGGGAATAACGTTCCCATCTCCTGCTGCACCAAAGACCCCTGTCTCGCTGCCAACTACACCATCTGGGACGAGGTACGTGGTCTGATCTGTCAAGGAAAAAGACCACTGTATTTGGATAAGTTTGAATATGTTTTTAATGAATTGTTTATTCAGATTTCGGTTGTGGTTGTTGATATTTTGTAGTTAAACCAGATGAGAAGCGTCGCTGTGAATTGTGGGAACTCAAAATGGGTGTGGTGTTTTAGAAAATGTAATCAGAATCAAAAAATAAGAATGGATTTGTAAAAAATAAACTGAATTAAATAACAGGTTCACCATGGAATAAAATCCAATAGCTTTTGCTCAACTAAACCATCATTTACATTGATCTTAATTTATTAAAAAAAAAAAATCCCCTCACAACATATTTCAGATTGACATAATCATGTAAATTTTTGCATGTGAGCTGAATATTGACGTGACAAAGATGAAGCCCAGATTCAACCGTTGGAAGGCGACAGCAGGAGGATTTCCTATGTCTCTCAGAGGAGCAGCAGCAAAAAAATATTACAAATTAGAACAATACTTTTTAGAGACCCCCAGGCGTGTTTAGAACAGCCTGGTACCTGTGTTAACACTCTATCCCATTTGTTTTAATGAAGCACAAACATAAAAACACACATTTGGCTGTTTGTAGACAGTGCAAAACATTTACATCTCACATTCGTCACTATTTGCAGTAAGTATGCAGATCGATGACCTTATGTACATGTGCATTCTGATTAGGCCCTGTTTACACGGCAACACATGCTCTTATTTCCATTTGAAAGTGTTGCTCCTCTTCAGGGCTGCGTGCTGAAACTCAGGGACTGGTTTGCTCACAACTATCGCAGCACCGGGTCTGGAGTGGTCACAATGTTCATCATCCAGGTACGAGTCACACAAGATTATTCATACAACTGTAATGTCCTCGTTCCCATAAAATATTAAAGAAGTTGAGGATTATATACTTGACAAACATGGCACAGTCTATGCACGTTAGCAATTTACTGCTACCATTACTGCTACTGTTACTGCTATAACGACAAGTACCCGTGTATGTGGTACGAATAAAACATTTAGAATAATGCCAGAATTCTAAACCTTAATGGGCCGTGCTTGAATATATTTGAATTTAAAACACCAGCCGAGTATATGCCTATGTATAATACTAATATGCCTATGTATAATACTAATATGCCTATGTATAATACTAATATGCCTATGTATAATACTAATATGCCTATGTATAATACTAATATGCCTATGTATAATACTAATATGCCTATGTATAATACTAATATGCCTATGTATAATACTAATATGCCTATGTATAATACTAATATATGCACTACTATTGTCCTGTACCTGTTCTCCCAATGTTGTTTTTGCTTCTTTTTTTGCAGTTCATTTGTCTGTGCATAAGTGTCCCTCTTTTCTGCCACTTCAGTCGAGAGGGCCTTGGTTACCAGTAAAAACAAAACCTCCTAACAACCTGCTCCCATCGACCACTACTGTAATTAGGATGTATTTAAAACCCTTTTGTAATAGCACTTGTTGTAGATAAGCATGTGGATTTAATCAGATGTAAAAGGACTGCTACATGAATGCAGTAATGACTGTATGAATGAACGAATACACGGAATACTGGATGCACTGATCTTGAATATAATATATGGTATAAATGATTATTTTTCTCGTTATGATTTGAACATTGCACCTGCTCGTGTCACGTGGTCATTTTAAAGTGCCACTAGATGGCGCTGTCAGCCTGAACATGTCAGTGGATGAACTGCATTTTAGAATAACAGATTCTATCCACCAAGAGTAAAGACATTTGTTTGTATCGACTGAATACTTCTGAAGGGACAGTTTAAAAGTATTTATGGAAGATATCAAGCTTAATGTTAGCTGTTTTATGGATAACATCTGGGTAAAAAATAATAATAATAATAATTGACAAGTTGGTATGCTAGAATGTGAATTTGTTTCACTGTATATCTGGTTTCAACATGTGTTTTCTATTATTTACATACCATTTAAAGCAGCATTGTGTATATTTTGAGGATTTGCCAAGTTATCTTTGGAGTGGTGACCTCAACGTTAGAATGCATGTTTATCAAGGTATAATGAAGTCTTATATATACTATCTTATATATATAACACTTTTCAGGATGCTCAAAGTCACGTTACAAATTGGTAGAAATAAAATCTTTCAAACAGAGGCAAACAAATATAATTCTCCGTTTTTTATGGAATTTTTTGCGGGACGTTTACATTTGTCTGTCCAAGCTTACTCCCAGTTTTTATTTTTTGAAGATTGTCCTCATATTCGCAGAGTGGTGAATATTTTGTTCCTTATTGTTTTTACTACCGGTGAAAGGCTATTAGGTAGTTTTGTTTACTTTCTTTACAAATTATTCTTTCCATAGTAGGCAAAGTGGTTGAATGTCTTGCGTACGACGACAGTAATAGAGCCACAGCTGCCCCCTAGTGGCTCCTGGGTTTCCCTGCGGTCTCCAATCCAAGCACTACCAAGCTCAGCCCTGATTAGCTTCAGAAAAACAAGCAATAAAAACACCTGTAATTACATTTCCCTGGAGACAAGCAGGTGTCGTCAGGACAGGAAAGTGATGTTGTAAAGCTGTAAAGCAGACATATTATGCCACATTGGCTTTCAGGAGCTTTTAACCATCAGCGTTCCCCAGGTTCTGCACCGATACACGACCCACTGCCCTTTACATACTTCTTTTTGCAATTGTATTTTCTCAAACAGTGACACATGCAGGGTTTGGCATGCGTCTTGTAATAATTGAACGTGGTATGAATTGTTTATTAAGATAAGATAAGATAACCTTTATTTGTCCCACAATAAAAAAAAACTCTTATAAAAAAACTCTTATAAAAAACCCTTATAAAAAACCTCTTATACTCTTGGTAAAAATAACACTCTTATTCTGCTATTGGATAACATTTCACAAAATTATTTCGTTTTTAATAAAAAAAAAAAAAATCATATCATATTTTGTAAATGATATCTTGAAATCCTCCCGACACTCACCTCACGACTACAGCAGACAGAATAAGTATTTTAGTGAAAATGTCAATTCATTAACAGATTTGTTTTCTTAATTAGACAAAAATACTAAAACCAGCTAAAAAACAAATAGTGTGACACAAGGCCAAATATATAGAGTCACATTTTCAACTGATTTAAACAATAACAAAATATGATTGCTGCTAATATTCTGTGCGACATTCCTTTTTGATAAAGTTGGTGCTCTCATGCAGACGATGAGGACAGAAGCTGGTGAAGCGCTCTATGCAAGACTTTAGACCTGTAAAACACTATCGATACACCACAAACCTGGACCATTTCTGCGGAATTAAAACACATTTAGACTGGATTTAGTGTTATTATTCCATTGATCTGTAGAATTCTAACCACTGTCATGGAAACAGAAGCTTGTGATTATCCGTGTGAGAAATACACAAGGGATTTTATTGCAGCAGTGGATCAATGGTCAGTATTTAGACAAACATCAACCGGCCAGAACATTATGACCATGTATTGCAATATGTAGAACAACTGCGTTTCCGATGTAAATGACATTGAGTTCAGAAATACTCACCTATTGAGTTCTGCTTCAGTGAGAGGAATATACAGAGCAATGTCAGGCAATTAAAACAAATCCTAGAGTAAAAGGTATGTCATGCGACTGTTTTATCTATTTTTATGGTATGTATTAGCAATAAACTCAACAAATTCAACAAATGCTGTGTTTATCCCTTCCACTAGCTTGCGTCTAGTAACTAATAGTTTTCTCCATAAATCACAAGGTGTCGTGTGCAGATAGAAAGTAGGTCAGGGCAGTGGGAGGTGGGCACATGCTAACGACGCTGACGCTGACATGTGGAGAGTGCGCACGTTTCTTTTGACTGCCTCGGTGTTGCTCAGTGACCTGTTCAAGTCCTCACGGAGTCGAGCCTGATTGGCCCTACGCCTCCTCTCGGTCTGCACGTGAGCTGCACCGCACGCCACGCCATGTAAGTAAGAGTTATGACAAATATATACATCATATTTCACATGTACAAAACAAGCCTGCTGTTTAGGATATAACATATAAAGGTGTTGCCTCATCATTCGCTTTGTTTGTGAGTTGTATTGTGATGGATTCATGTATGTTTGAGTAATGCTGTGCTGTTTTCTCATACACATACACATCCCGATACTTAATTGCGATTATTTGGAAATTTTTGTCTCAGAGTTATACGTGTAGGTTTCAAAATGTCAATTAGACACTTTTTAGATTAAAAATATGTAAATGACAATCTGCAGCTTGTTACGAGGAAATGCCGCTGTAAAAAGGCTTTTCACTGGCGCTGTTGTGAACGGGAAGTCAATTGTTTCTATTTCCAAGCCATTTTAGATCAATATTGTGGTTTACAATGAAAAAAAAAATCAAAATGATGATCTTATGTTATAGTTCAATCGTAACTGCCTGAAAAAGCATATTGTATCATTTAAGAGTAAGAAAGTATTTGTAAAAACAGTAAGAGGTGACTGCTGCTGGGATTTTGGGCGTTACAAAAATACATTTAATTGAATAGCTGCGTGAACATCTGATTATAATTTGAAGTAAAACTAATTATAAGATCAATCTAGGCTCAAAGCAGTTCTGTGTCCGTGCATACAACTTAAAATATTTTACTGTGGTTTGCAAAAGTATTCAAACCCCTGGAACTTATGACACGTTATGACCATAAACTCAGAAACATGATATTGGCATTTTTTGTGAAAGAGCAACACAAAGTGGCACATAATTGGGAAGTGGAAGGAAAATTGTACATGATTTCCAGATTAAAAAATAAAGAAATACAAAACTGAAAAGTGCAACGTGCAGAAGTATTCATGCCCCTGAGTCAGTACTTTTCTCTGCAGTTACAGCTGAAAGTGTTTTGTGCTTTGTGTCTCTCTCTGTAGCTCCGCCCACCCTCACACTGACATTTTGCCCATTCTTCTTTGCAAAACAGCAATTGATGGAGCGCATTTGTGAGCAGGAGTTTGAAGATCCTGCCACAGATTCTCGACTGGATTTAGGTCTGGACTTTGACTGGTTCATTCTGACTGTAACTGTTGGGCCAAACGAGGGGGGCAGTGAACAGTGTGACACAGAGTGTGCACCCGCATCAGACAGAGCAGCAGTACACGCTGAACTGAAACAGCATGTGGGAAAGCAGCTCACTTTAAATCTGAGGGGACTAAATAACTGCCTCTGATGCTGTTGCTAACGCTGGTGCTTACGGTGCACTTTGTATCTCCCTCGGTAAACCTATATTCTGTGTAGTTGTATGCATGTGTAGCAGTGTGCCCATCACGCCGGCAGATAGTTCTTGCGTTCCTCGTCTGCCACTTTTACCTTCCGGGTCGGTGCGAGGGTTGTCTCGTGAGGGCCAGGTAAACATCTTTCTCAATGTCCCGCAAAATCTATGTATTTCAGTACTTTTAAGATGGGCGATTGTGTACTTTAGTGCCGTTGGATGCTGGACGCCGCATGTCGCCACCCTCCATTGCGCCCCGTTTCAAGTGTGGTCCGGCTGGCGGTTCCGGGGTCCTCCGTGTAGCCGGCAGCGAGGTGGTCCTGTCCCCAGCTGGAGTCCTCAGTGTAGCTGGTCCCGGGCGGGTCGGACAGGAATGTAATGGCTCGTCGTTGGGGGCCTAACGTGACTGTGAAGATCCAACGGCAATGGCCCTTTTACTCGTCTTTTAATCGGCCTGTTAATCACCGTTTTCCGTTTTCTGTTTACTATTTTCTGTTTTCTTTTTCTTTTACATTTGGAACATGTATATTGATACCATGTGTACTTTACGTAATGGGACTAGAGATGATCACAGACTGTAGATCCACCAGTTAAACCTGCTAACCGAAAATAAATGATGCAACTTCTTCATTCAGCACTGCCTCGTACAATGAACGTACCTGTGTGTCCTTTTTAGTTGAATTATCATTTTTTTGGATTAATCTCCAGTGGCGTTGGTTCTTCTTAATTTAACTTTTATCACAATAGGAGCTTGCCACACATGTGATTACACGTGATTACATTTCTAATATATGTGTTTGTACATTTAGAATCAACAATTGTGATTTGCCAGCTTCGTCAGCCTCTTTATGAGGGCTAATTCATGAAAACCCTGCTATGGGCAGCGAAAAAGGCCCTCACCAAAAATGACACTATCCGCATCAACAATAAAGGACTGGGCCGACATCTTATTGGACATTATAACATGGAAAAAGAAAATCAGACTTGATTTGAAAATACACACATTTGAAAGACGGTGGACTGAATGGGACTTTTGTTTGGGTTCAATTAACCCCCTTTTTTGTGGGGCCACTGTGTTTGTGTTTGTACACTTTTATATTTAATGGGAATTCATGTTAATATCAAATACTGCCGAAAACTCTTATTTGGGAAAAATAATATAATTTTTGTTCAAACTTGTACAAAATATGAAAGCAAACATATGTGAATGATGTGCTGAACCTCCGATGTGTTTTGTATGTTTGAATACAATGTGCAAAAGACAACTTGAGCCTACAGAGTCTAGACTTATATATTCTACTTTTGGGGTTAAACAGCAACAGCGTCACATCATCAAAACCGCCTGAGAGTCAAAATCTATAAAAAACCTGGCGCTACATCTCATTTGCTTTCTAAAAATGTAAAATAAGCTCCCGCCGTCTTTACCCAGAGCACCCGTTGGCGCGTGATCAGACCGGTCTGGTTCGGGTCAGCACATGCGAGAGTCTCTTTTTAGACGCGTGACGGGAACTGTGACGCACACGACGGGCCAATCGGAGCGGCGCTGAATTCAGACGGAGCCCAAATCTGCCCGGACCTGGATGGATGCTGATAAGTCACGCAGCTGGAGAGAACTGTCGAGAACCGAGAAAGTGAGAAAGACGATATCGGCCAGGTCTCACGATGTCCATTTTTCCATTTTCAGTCCAGTCTTTGGCAGGCCCCGTCGTCCATTTCCTTGCCATTGCTTTTTCTGTAGCCAAAAGGACATTCCATAGGTATCCATCCGTCATTTCCATTGTTGGCGTTTTAAATCCCACTCAATCTCAGTCAAATATTTACGAACATTGTCTCAAAACACATGCTAGTGATGCGCTCAGTTGGATTTCCCTGTGATTAATGTGCACTTTATCATGGTGTTATCACGGTTTAATGTCTTTTTGACTGTAGAAAGTGCAGAAAAGCCAGGAACAGGAGTTTAAAACGATCACAAACTCTGTACAACTGCATTGTTCGAATAAATATATATCACGATACATTTGTCCAGCTGAAGTCACCCAAACATGAGCATTTGTCTTCTCCTTTTGGGTGTGTCATTCTTCACCAGTTTCCTCCAATCACACAGTATATATATCATTTATTTTGAAATGATTCCCCTGGAGAGTTCTGATATATCCCTTAATTAAAAAGTTCGTCATAAGAGGCTTCTGAACCGATCTTTGTCTGACCCGTCACCTAGGACCTGTTTGCCTTGGGAGACCCTACCAGGGGCATGAAGCCCCCGACAACATAGCTCCCGGGATCATTCGGGCACTCAAACCCCTCCACCACGTTAAGGTGTCGGTTCAAGGAGGAGACATTACATTACATTACATTATATTATATTATATTATATTATTCCCAGGCAACACAGTCTTATGAGAGGAAAAGTATAATTTAATTTAAAAAGAAGACAAAATGATTATTATTAAACTCTGGACTGGTTTCTGAATGTTGTGAAAAGCACGTGTACACTCATTGTGGTGAATAACTAGGAATACATGAGGAAAAACTTTAGGCCGCAAACAGTATGTTTTTAATACTGTAAAAATCTGATTTAATTTAAGCAGCTTTAGTAAACGTTCTGGTTAAACGGTGATCTGGGAGGAGAATTAAACAATTCCTCATGGCCACTAAACCTACGACACGAGTATCCATCCTGACTGCTAAACATCACATTCGATCAATTGATATTAAAGTTTATACTGCTATTGTGTGGTGGTTGTGTAGTTTTATGAACTCGTTTCAGCTTCTTAGCAGGTGGAGCGGTTTATTGGAGACGTGCCATAGATATACATCATCTGTGAGGAGGAAACATTGGCAGAGCAACAGTTTCCCTAGCGATTAGTTAAAGAGGTGACGCAAGACATTTGGAGCATAAAACGTGGCCGATCCATCACGTGGGACTGAATCCTACTTAGCAGCAAAGTTTGGTTGATTGAATGACAATATGTGGAAATTTGCATTGAGAATGGCACAAAATCATTAAAGTACATGTCGGGCGACTCATTGAACTAAAATGCAGTTAAGATACATATACTTTGAATTTTGCCAAAAATTATAAAAATGTTATCCCAGAATAGCACATTTTTTAGGTTTATAATTCAACTTCCTGTTTGAAATCGATGACATCACATTAGGAAATGACTCAGCAACTACTGTGCACAAACTCATCTAATGTCACAATGATTTTAACTTGACGAATTAAAATATGTGAGATCGACTTTATTTTGTTGAATCAATGTTAAGAAGGTCAAAAAAGTTGTTTCTTTGCATAAATTATGCATGAACTTTCCCTGGTGTGATGTCACTTCCTTTCCTTCGTTTTCTATAGATTTTTCAATGTTTTTGCCACAAACACCGACTCGATTGGTGTACAACTATAATGTATATGTGTAACAGGTATAAATACACCAAATAATGTCCAGATTAGAAAATGCTAAAACCCTGTCATAGGTCACTTTAACTGTGTGTATTCTGCTGCAGATCGGGCCTTGCCGTTGAGTGGGAATTCCGTTCACTTAAGGTGTCAGTGTAGAACTTATTACAGCAGCCCAGTGTAAAATAATAATACCACCGGAAGGACGAGTACAACGGATGACGGCGATATGGCATTAAACAAATCTATCACCATGGAAACGAGCAGGCGACACCACAGGCCAACTTAGGTCCGAGTCGTGCATTTTTGAGCAGCACATCCACCTCTAATGAATAAATCCCTCATTCGTGATCCATCTGGACAATGTTTTTTAAAATTAAGGCTTTCATCAAAGTCGAAACAACGTCTTGATATGAAAAACACTGTCCAGATTACTCCTTTTGAATCTGTTTCTGTCTGGATTTATGATTAAAACGCCATACTGTGAAATTACTTTCCCACTGAGGCAAAGTAAAGAAGACATTTTTTGCTTTTTCTGGTCAAAACTGCTCTGCAAAAACATGTAAGTACAGACAAGTGGATGTATTTGGAAGTGAAAAGTACAAATGATGAATTCAGGACGATTAATTAATGATGAGTTAATGGTGGGAGACCGTTGTTCTAGCAGTAGGCAAGGCGAGTTTATTTGTCGAGCACAAAGATACACTCGATGCACAAAGTAAAGTCATTTAAAGTGCTTTACTGAACAGGAAAAGAGGCATTAAAATCACAATACAAATATTTGAGAGAGTAATTGTACTTACAAATCAGTGAAGCAAATGTTTAATTTACGACAAAAGCAAAGGAATAGTCGTAGTAGATCGAAGTGCAGTCAAAAGCATGTTTTAGCACACATTGAAGCACAATCAGGTTTTCCACAAAGAGCCTTCTGACCCAACCATTAAAATGAAAGATACACCTGGAGTATTTGTCCTGCAGTAAATAAAGCCTCTCCAGCTCCCGTGAACAGAGCAATACCAGGCAGCAATAAATCTGCCCTCCTCTTGTCTGTTTTCTCATCAGTCCAGCAGTTCTGGGAGAAACAGAAGCAAAGATGCAATAGTCCGGTCGTAAACTACAACACATTCAAAAGTCATTACAAGCCATTTAGAATTTAGAAAGAGAGTTCAGCCCAGGCTTTTATGTTCTACTCCAGGAAGGACAAGCACCAAGATGCAACCATGTGTTTTAATCTGTGCAATGCAGGGTGGCCATCATTCACATGGTCCACTTGGTTCACATGGTCCACATGGTTCACATGGTGCGCTTGGTTCACATGGTCTACATGCTCCACATGGTCCACATGGTTCTCATGGTCCACATGCTCCACATGGTTCTCATGGTCCACATGGTTCTCATGGTCCACATGAATATGGCGTTGATTATTGGTGGTGGTGGAAGAGGCCGATGGCACAGTTTAGCAGCCTCTCATCTGTCAGTCTGCCCCAGGTCAGCTGTGGCTACAATAGTAGCTTATCTCCATGTGTGAAGTGAATGAAGCACTTTGGGGGCCATGAAAGGCTCTACTCAATAATTAAATAATGAATAATATAAAAATGTGCTCGTAAATTTAAAACACAAGACCGTCTGTTGCAATTGACGAGCTCTTTACAGTAGATTTTATGTTTTTAGTCTTTGTCTCTCCCTTTTGTTTTGTTCCTGTCCAGATCCTTGTTTTGGTCTGAGTCTGTCTCCATGTGAGTCCAGCTTCAGTCCACTTCTGATCCTGTTTTTTTTAACAATCTAGTTTGATTCTGATTGAATCCTCTCTCTGTTGGCTGTATTTGGGTCAAGATGAGGTGGAGTGGGACTGCGCTGGAACTGAGCTCTGGCTAAATCAAAGCTGTTTTATGCCTTTTGCTGGAACTTGTCACTCTTGAAGCAGATGTTCCCTGCAAAACGTATGAATACACAATAAAAATGCAATCAATTGGATACACGACAAGATAAAATTAATAAATACCTCATGTTTATTGCTATGCTGGTTTATCTGTGAGTCAGTTCCTCAAGAAATGGGTCAAGAAATACAACATGCTTTATTGTAATTTTCAAAAGATCTTTTTTAATTATATTTTTGAAGGGTAGAGCATGTGATTGAGAGAGTGGACAGACGATTGCAGAACTGTCGCCGTTTTCACTGAAGCTCCACAGAGATGCTAAAATCTTATATTTGAATGGAGAGAGTCGTGTTTGGCATTTTTGATGACATCTAAGTACAAAATGTCACAAATTCCCATTTAAATTCAGAACATGTCAAAAAATATCAAGTCAAGGGGACCAATAAGCTAATTATCTCCTCAAAATTCTGCTTGCACTATGTTCCACTCCTGTGAAATTTACGGTTTAACAGTCAAGTTAATTCAATCTGGGGAGGATTTTATAGGGCCTTGGATGAATAAACTTCCTCTTAAAATCATTACTGGGGCGTGCCGTTGCCCTGTGCTCAAGCAGCCAAGGTTTTCTGAAGGAAGGTCAATTCTGGACTTTTCAATTAAGTCAAACGTAAGAAATTATTTTGTGTTCTGGCCCTCGTCTGCTGGACTGGTTCACGTACAGGAGCACAGGCCGTTCTGTTAATGACGTTTTCATGGTAAAGGCCTGGCTCTGCATCGTAGGGTAGAGGTCTTCATGAGCAGCTGATGCCATCCAAACATAACAGATGTTTTCGTAATAAATAAAATAATGACTGAATTGTACTTTACTCTAAATATATGTAGCAGGACGGTCTATTGTCCACCTGCAGGTAATGACGGAGGTGAGGGCGTCCTATAAAAGGAGGGTCTGTTACGTTGCCCGACCTCTCACCTCTGACGTCAAACAAAGATGGCAGCTCGCAGAGCCGCAGACTGGCCAGCCGAAGGATAGTGGCAAACTAGTGCTACTTTCAGCGTAAAGCGTCATGGCCTCAAGGTAGTTTAGCTCACACCTGGTGAGTTGAATCTATACGTACTTTCTTGTGTAGTGCGTGCTAAACCGTCCGTGTTTTAGGCTCGGGTGTCGGCTTGTTGCGTCGCTCTGGTCCTTAACTCAGGAGCCTAACATGCCTTTCATCAGCGGTAAGCGACCTTATACAGCTGTCAGTCATGTATTCTAAACTACAGCTTATAACGCGTTGTTTGTGCAGTTTGGGGTCCTTCCGGGAAGCCGGCCTTGGTGGCGTCTCCAAACGCGCTTCGGGCATAGGCTAACGACATCATGCGGTCCTCCTCTTCTTCTATTCTTCTTCATCTCCCTTCCATCTAAGACTATGTGATTATATTGTCTGGGACTATTACGTCACGTTACAGAAGTGGTGACAACGCTGGATGCGATTAAAATGTCAAACTGTAATTTGAAATGTAACATGTGATAAAATGTGTTTTAATTTATCAAACTAACTTATCTAAATTATTATGCATCTTAATAAATGTACTACTAATTAATTAGAGGGTTCCCTGTCCCTTAAAAACAGGGTGGCGTTGTTGTACATGTGAAGCAGATACTGTGGGTACGAAGACGGCCCGACCGCTCGTAATGCCACATATATAATATTGTTTATCTCGAGGCAAGAGTGCCGTGTGTCGGTAAACAGGAAAGAGCTAATGCTAATGTACGCTAGTTTTGTAGTATATCAGCTCAATGTATAAGTTACCGTCACTGGAACTACGGCGGTGCATCACAAGATGAAGTGAGCATTTGGTGAGAAATGATTATTTTCTGTTAATATCTGCTTTTTTGCGTTCTCTCGTGTCCAATCATCTCACTCTGGTGTGTAGCTCCCCCTTGTCCCTGCCCCCTGTAGCTCCCCCTGTAGCTCCCCCTGTAGGTCCCCTTGTCCCTCCCCCTGTAGCTCCCCCTGTAGCTCCCCTTGTCCCTCCCCTTGTAGCTCCCCCTGTAGCTCCCCCTGTAGCTCTCCTTGTAGCTCCCCCTGTAGCTCCCCTTGTAGCTCCCCCTTGTAGCTCCCCCTGTAGCTCCCCTTGTAGCTCCCCCTGTAACTCCCCCTTGTAGCTCCCCTTGTAGCTCCCCCTGTAGCTCCCCCTTGTAGCTCCCCTTGTAGCTCCCCCTGTAGCTCCCCTTGTAGCTCCCCCTGTAGCTCCCCCTTGTAGCTCCCCTTGTAGCTCCCCCTGTAGCTCCCCTTGTAGCTCCCTACACACGGACTGGTATCAGCAATGACATTGATGGCTCGGTGACTTGCAGGCGTGCCAGCAGCTTATCCAATTACAGCTCTGAAACAATGAGATTACCCGCCCTGTGCCAAATGTGCCGGGCGCTCTCGCACGTGCTTCTTGTTCACATTCACCCTGCTCCTCCAACGGCCCCCAGACATCCTCCGACTGGCTCCGGGCCATGCTACTTCAACAACAACATGCATGCAATTATCTAACACTTATCACACATATTCTCACATAGACAGTCGCCTAAAATTATCCTTTCCAAAGTGCATTGGGTTTTATCTCTGGCAGTTCAACATTTGCAGTTCTGCAGTGTCCAACTTTACAAGACACGACAATATGAAGTGACCTCTATAAATCACCATGTAAGAATTGTCTCTCTGTGTGTTTTGTCAGCAGGTTTATGGTCGACTGTCCTTGCTGGAACATTGGGACAGTTTGTGTTATTGATTTCATATTTATTATAATGTTAAATGTTGATTTCACTTGATTTCCGTTAGTCACTCCATCAATGCAGCAGTAGTGTCCATACCACCACGGCACAGATGGCCCTCAGACTTATTTCTCACTGACAGCAGGTGGATTTGAATCAGTGGATTGTGTTGATGCAAAACAACTTTCTCCAGTTCCCCACAGAAAATACTGAAAGGGCACATGTTATGAAGTATCTGCATTACTCTTAGCCTTTAAACATTCCTTTTTGCTTTGGTTAAGAATTGAGAGTTATGCCTATGCTCAGAAAACACACATTATTCTGCACCAGCTGTGCGCCTTCTGCTTGTAGAAGGGATGAGCCATTAAGGCATGTCCAAACTACGGCCCAATTTTGCTGGCCCTCTTTTGATGTTATACCAACCTAATATTAATGTTCCAAGTCTTATTCAAAGTGTGGAGACTCATAAAAAGTGTGAAATGCAAATTTTCGAATGATTTACTTAGTCATTCGACAAATTCAACATTGTCGGGTTGTTTGTGGCCCTCTGCTCCGTATAAGTTTGAAAATGCGGCCCTCTGTGAAAAAAGTATGGACAGCCCTGGATTCAAATAAAACAAAAACCTAGCCATTTAAGCCTGGATTCCAGTTACATACTGTAACTATCTGGAGAAAATTCCCATGCAACAAATCATTCATGTAGGGAAAAAGTTCCGGCATCCGGCAAAGAATCTGGACCACAGCTGCACCTCTGTCAGCACTTGCGTCACCACCTCCATCAGCACCTCCATCAGCACCTCCATCAGCAGCTCAAACAGCACCTCCATCACCACCTCCGTCACTACCTCCATCACCACCTCCGTCACTACCTCCATCACCACCTCCGTCACTACCTCCAACAACAGCTCCATCAGCATGCCGTGTATGAGCCCGCTCTGGTTACAGTCGCTGCACCGGAGCTTTGGCCTGTACACTCACTGCTGTTACCGATGAACTCTCATGTGCCTCTTTAATCCAAATTATGTAAATTATGTACAAGTAGATGCACGTTGTAATCTTGAAATGAGTAAAAAGCAGAACAAACTTGACCTTCTACCCATCATGATTCTAATCTAAAATAACTAACAGTTAATAATTAAAGCTGAGATATGTTTCAGGCTGCTAGCAATAGTTTTCCTGCATCGTTTATGTGTAGCTGAGATGTTGTATATTTCAATTTCACAATAAAACCCATGAACAAAGAGTCCAAAGGGCAAATGTGTTACACTTTAAAGGTTATAGGTCTCTTGTTCAGTATTTAATTAACAAGTCTCTAGTAAAAACCTTAGGCAAGACACGTCAATGCATGGTCCGTGGTGGCCTCTCAAAGCGCTACTCTTGTCATTATTCATTCACTCCACACTCAAGTGGTAAGCTGCTATTGTAGCCACAGCTGCCCGATCTGTACCATCGGCTCGACGACCACCAACCATTTCACACACTTACCACTTCCTGGTGTGGCTGAAGTGACAGGATACAACGACAGAACTTTGTCCGAGCGGGAATCAAGCCTCCACGGAGGTTCAAACATGTAAACACAGCACTACAACTAGAATAAATGCACCAATAAACCACTATAGTAAAACAAACACAGTGTGCAGCTGTCCTCATCACGTGCAGAGATGTCTGGGGGGGGTTTACTCATATTTAGCTGCACCAATGATGACTTCCAGCCTGGGACTTATGGAGATTGGATTGGACAACATCTCCTTGAGCAAGGTCAGAATCCTAATGAGCTCGAACATAAAAGACGCTTTAAAGTGCAGATAAGCGGGTGGGAGCACACGCACTCTCCGATACGGAAACATTATGGCTGCCGTCGTCACAAGATGAATGGGGAAGCGCCTGGGGACATGCTTGGGGCAGCGCTGTAAAAAGGAGAGCACTGTATCACTCCAGTGCTTTGAAAACATGGAGTGTATTCAGATTGTGTAGTAGGCCTTCTTTTGGACGGGATGGAGTTTACAATGAGAGCGCTGGTTAAACTCTGGTAGATAAAATACACAATCAAAGGCTGTACATCTACATTTATTTATCAATGCTGTTTTTAGTTGTTGCTTTTTTTAAAGTAATGATTTATATATTGTTTTTTATTGCATTCACTCACATTTTGACCACTGCATTTGGACCACTGGAAACGGTTTAAAATGAAGTAGTTCTTTCAGGGCATTTTCAAGACAGTAAAACTCAGGTACAGCACTTTGAATTAATTATTTTTTCTATTTGTTATCCTGGCCTGCTCCTCCCTTTTATATGACTCATCGTTTATAGCCCATCAATTTCTGCTGTTCGGGGCGGCTGAACGCACCTTGAGAGTGAGTTACAGGCCTTCACTGAACCTAATGAGCGTCTCAGTTTGATTATTTACAGTATATTTAAAACACACACATTTATCATGCACAGGCAAGTTGGAACCAGGCCTTTCGTTTTAATATTTCGACTTTTAACTGCCATCTTCAACCCAAGTGGCGCAACGCAGGATACCATCTCGACAGACCCTCGCAGTTCCTCTGAGCTTTCATTTTTCAAAGTGACATCTACTTATAATTCATCCAAAACGCAATTAAAGGGCGCGGCCCTTTTTGTGGGCTGCTTTCTGCGTGTGTCTGCGATCGTGGCCGTGGGAGTGTTGCATTTGCGTGACGCGCTCAGATCGCGTTATCGTCATGTGTCTGAGCGTGTTGGAGACGGAGGCCTCAGCACTCAATCAGACTTAAGGACACGGTGAGGACAATCACGAGCTCCGACAGACTGAGCGCATCGTGAAAGGGAAAAGACGTTGTAGATGATCTCACCTCGTCACTAATCCTAATGAGTATGTGTGTATCGATCACTGTTCTATATTATTGCAAACTATTGAATAAACTATGTAAAAAGAGTTTCTTCCTTAGGTCCTTTGAAAGCAGCAGCTGGGAGCGTTTAGATGCCAAGTTTATGGTGTGGAACTAGTTTAAATTTCACTTCACACCAAATAAAATGCAATGCTACTGACTGAATATAATATGTATTTAATTTGTTTTTTGCACCGACCAATATCTTTTTTTTATTTAGAACTAGATCAAAAATAATAAACCTCCTGGGAGTATGTGTGATGAAGGTGTCGCCTGTAATGAAATTCTTGTGCTGTGGTTACCTCCTTCTCTTTTATAAAACATGTTTATGGCTGGTATGGGAGGTTGAAATTTCAAATCTGTATCAACCTCACATCAACATTGATTCAACGTTAATTCAACGTTGAATCAATGTTGAAAATGATTGTTGATCTGATGTTGTTTCAATGTACACATAGGCGTTAATATCAACGCTATTTTAATGCTGATCAACGCGAGCAACATGTTGTTGATTCAATGTCAGATTTCAACGTTGAAACAGCGTTGAAATTTCAATTAAAAGTTGTTTCAAAAAGTTGTTTAAATTTAAAATGCCTATAAAAAAACTTGAACAAAAAATAAACATCTTACATTATTGTTAGTAGTCCATTAAAACAAATGAATGACAATTATTTTACCTTTTGAGGAATTTTATTGCATTTATCAATTTTTAGGCAAGGTACAATATCAATGCAACAATAATACAAAACTGTAAAAGAAAAAAATACATATATGTTAGCATTGAAACATAAACCTATTCCTTAATAAACTCACAATTGTTTTTTTGGTTAAATACCTGTTTTCCAGCTCTAGTCCTTTTTAAAGTTTTTTCTTTTCAAACCATCCTTGTGGTCATAGCGCAGTCACTTCATCACTACTTTACTGAACACAAGATCCGGCGACGTGCGTTCAGACTGACGTGTTCAGACTGACGTGTTCAGACTGACGTGTTCAGACTGACGTGTTCAGACTGACGTGTTCAGGCTGACGTGTTCAGACTGACGTGTTCAGACTGACGTGTTCAGACTGACGTGTTCAGACTGACGTGTTCAGACTGACGTGTTCAGACTGACGTGTTCAGACTGACGTGTTCAGACTGACGTGTTCAGACTGACGTGTTCAGGCTGACGTGTTCAGGCTGACGTGTTCAGGCTGACGTGCAGCCGCTGAGGAGGGAAAAACAGAACAAATCAAAATACTGGTTCTGGTGGTTCTGGTGAACCTCTTTGGAGCTTTACCATGACAAAATACATATTATGAAGCACAAAATGAATGCTTAAAGCAGTGAGTTTTGGCCTGTTGCATGAGGATTTCATTATCTGAGTTCATGTTTCATTTACTTAGATCTTGTGTAAGTTGTAAATCACATTTAACTAGCCTTTAGAATTTCACTTGACAATGATTTGAAAATATATTGCGGATATCAAAGGCATTTTAAGTCACCTAAAAAACATTATTTGTACTGCTAAATGCAGATAAAACTGCAAAGCAAAAAAACTGATCAGATCTGCACCTCTGTGAATCTGTGCCTGTCCAGCCCTCTCCTCCTGCATTAGATTAGACCTAAACCAGGACTAAAGCAGACCTAAACCAGGACTAAAGCAGCCCTAAACCAGGACTAAAGCAGCCCTAAACCAGGACTAAAGCAGCCCTAAACCAGGACTAAAGCAGACCTAAACCAGGACTAAAGCAGACCTAAACCAGGACTAAAGCAAACCTAAACCAGGACTCAAGCAGACCTAAACCAGGACTAAAGCAGACCTAAACCAGGACTAAAGCAGCCCTAAACCAGGACTTAAGCAGACCTAAACCAGGACTAAAGCAGACCTAAACCAGGACTAAAGCAGACCTAAACCAGGACTAAAGCAGACCTAAACCAGGACTAAAGCAGACCTAAACCAGGACTAAAGCAGACCTAAACCAGGACTTAAGCAGACCTAAACCAGGACTAAAGCAGCCCTAAACCAGGACTTAAGCAGACCTAAACCAGGACTAAAGCAGACCTAAACCAGGACTAAAGCAGACCTAAACCAGGACTAAAGCAGACCTAAACCAGGACTAAAGCAGACCTAAACCAGGACTAAAGCAGACCTAAACCAGGACTAAAGCAAACCTAAACCAGGACTCAAGCAGACCTAAACCAGGACTAAAGCAGACCTTAACCAGGACTAAAGCAGCCCTAAACCAGGACTTAAGCAGACCTAAACCAGGACTAAAGCAGACCTAAACCAGGACTAAAGCAGACCTAAACCAGGACTAAAGCAGACCTAAACCAGGACTAAAGCAGACCTAAACCAGGACTAAAGCAGACCTAAACCAGGACTTAAGCAGACCTAAACCAGGACTAAAGCAGCCCTAAACCAGGACTTAAGCAGACCTAAACCAGGACTAAAGCAGCCCTAAACCAGGACTTAAGCAGACCTAAACCAGGACTAAAGCAGACCTAAACCAGGACTAAAGCAGACCTAAACCAGGACTAAAGCAGACCTAAACCAGGACTAAAGCAGACCTAAACCAGGACTAAAGCAGACCTAAACCAGGACTAAAGCAGACCTAAACCAGGACTAAAGCAGACCTAAACCAGGATTACAGGCTGCTCCTCTCCACTTGTGTGAACAGGTTTAAATGGAAAACAGAGGCATTACTTTCCATGGACTCAACATTCCCTTAAGAAAACATCTTTTGATATAATGTAATTTAATAAATGATATCAAAGAGTCAGAAATGTATCAGATTGACTCAGCATGGACACTTTGATTGGCGTCTATAAATAGATGATGCGGTTTAGAAGACGTATGTGCAATTAACAATAAAATATGTTTTTTTACATAGAAGTTCCTTCTTTGTTATTTATCTCTATAAACTATAACTTTTATTAAAAATGAAAATACAGATTTAATATGATTTTATGTTTTACGGAATGTAAGCAAAATCATCCAATTACTCGATTACTTGTTAGAGGTAAATAATCAATAGCTGTGGCTCTAAAATACACAATGTACCCTATATAATAAGACTTTGAAATAATGTTAAATGTTAAAAAATATGGGGCAAGAAAAAAAATACTTTTTGATAAATCTTAACAAAAGAAAATAAAGAAACACAGGATTTCCTTCTCCAAGAAAGAAGTAGAGACTCACCATTCCCACTGTAGTGACACGCCTTTGCTGTTCAGCCTGAGCTCTCCAGTTACTATGGGAATAATGACATGTTTTAATGGAGGAATGCATTTTATTTGAGACTAAATGTAAGTATCTGAGGGAAAACTTACCAGTATTTGAATGTGGATATGTGCATCACTGAAATAACAAATAATACATTTATTTAAAGGAACACTGTATTACAGCAGTAACACTGACACAACAACATACCTGGAATGGTCATGTCAGAGGGCAAAGGTCATGTCAAGAGGCTTTGCACATTTTCTTTTGCTTTGAGGTTCTGATTCAATGTAAAGGGGATTTTCCCTTGAAATACAAAAAACTGTATTTATCAACTGAGCAGTATAGAATATAAATTTTATACAGAGGGTAACTGGAGTAAAGCCATGCAGGTACAGGAGGAATAAAGAAACAGTACAAATATTACTTTTTGTGCTAATGAAACTGCATTTTACCTTTTTTTTCTTCTTTTTTTCAGTTTTTTACATATTTTCCTCAAAGTTTTTGTCTTTGGTGAATGACGGTCTGTGGTACCAAAGAGGCAACATACAGAATGAATTAATGTGACTTGTACAAAAAATGTAGATTTACATAATTCCAATAAAAAGTATGAATTCCAGTGCTATAAATGCTTACCACAAGTAATTAAATCCAGACGTCTTCACATGAGGTCCATGCTTTGTTAGGCTGCATGTTGTCTTTGAGGGCTTTTGAATAGTGTATACTTTTGGGTGGCCACATCACAATTTCTGCCTTTTACTCCAATAGGACATGATAAAGTGGAAGCTGAGGTGGTCATGGTAACTGTACTGTAATTCTTTGATTGTCTTTAGTGTGGTGAATGGTCTTTGTCCATATCAGATGCAGCACGGCCTGAAAGTGGAAGAAAGTTAAATTAGTAATGTACATGCAATACTTATTCTGAAACATTTCCAGGTGTAACAAAATGTATTTAATTGATGTACATCTATAAACAATAAAACATAATTATCCACTAAATAAACAGAACCATCATAAGTATGGCAGAGTAATGAGGAAATAAAAAATACAAAGCACAACTGGTTTTACAGCTGCAGAGCTCAAGAAACAAGCCACACAAAAGTTTCACCTAGAAACTTGCAAGTCGTTTGTTTGCTGTTGTATGAATGGATTTAAGTGAGAAAAGAATAAAAGTAAATCATATTGATGAGAAAAATAAAATGTTTGTTTTAAAGCCAAATTAATCATTACATTTCCAATATTTGGTCTTCACTTTAGGCAATTTATACATTTTTAAAAGGAAACATTATGCCAAATCAACTAGAGAACATAATGCAATAAAACACAGGACTGTTCTATCCCTGTCATTACTACCAGCATAGGGTACTTGTACTTTCAGAAAACAATACAGTAATGGTAACCTGCTCTATGAGCTATTCTCTCCGCCAGACCCATAGACACTGACAGAAGCTCTGCCGTATCTCGAGGCTCCTGTCACCACATCGCTCCTTGTGAAGCAGGTCGGCCTCATGGTCGGCCCCTGAGGGCCACCACACCGCACCCCGTGAGGCAGGTCGGCCTCATGGTCGGCCCCTGAGGGCCACCACACCGCACCCCGTGAGGCAGGTCAGCCCCATGGTCGGCCCCTGAGGGCCACCACACCGCACCCCGTGAGGCAGGTCAGCCCCATGGTCGGCCCCTGAGGGCCACCACACCGCACCCCGTGAGGCAGGTCAGCCCCATGGTCGGCCCCTGAGGGCCACCACACCGCACCCCGTGAGGCAGGTCAGCCCCATGGTCGGCCCCTGAGGGCCACCACACCGCACCCCGTGAGGCAGGTCAGCCCCATGGTCGGCCCCTGAGGGCGGGCGCACAACCCCGAGTTTACTCCCCGTGTCCACATAACACACATAAATTGGTCCACTCTGTGCCTATTCAACCCATATTTTATCCCAAGAACAGATTATGATTATCTGATGTTGTACAATTACATTTTTCTAGCAGTTAAGCTAAATGCTTGCACATGTTAGCTGCTGCAGCTAACAGACGCTAGCTAACAAGACAATCAAGGTTAACAATAAAAACTTGCGTTTACAAAATGTTTTAGCCGAATGATTGTGTGGGATTTTTATTCACTTCTCAATAATACAAATATCATGATGACTCACCATAAGTTGTGTCACTGCTGTTCTCCTGGAGACAAGTGCTGTAGATGTGGCTCTTGTGTGTCCGAGTTAGACTGAGGCACAGGCAGCGTGACACTGCCAAGAGGCTCGTGAGACTAAGATTTCCCGCTCTTTTTGCACCTGCAGAATGATCAGGTCTATATATCAATGTTGAATCAATGTTGGCATTTTAACCCCAAAATACAAGGTTAAAACAATGTTGAATTAACAACCTTCTTTCAACTATTGGTATTTCAACTGTGATTCAACATTGAATCACAGTTGACTTTTCAACGTCAACCAAAAATAACCAATCTGACCATAAATCAACGTTGAATCAACGTCTTTTGCTATCTGGGCGGGGCCATGACCCTGTGACTGTCGCTTTAGAGTGACTGATGATGCTTTGTCAACCTGAGGAAATAAATACATGTTGATTTATTTTTGTATTCTAGTTGAGGGATTTAATAATAAACCACAGTTTACTTTTAGTGTTGTGAAAAATATCTACATATGGCTTCAGGAATAATGTGTGTTTAGATGAACAGTTACAAAAGAAACAAAAAAGTCAACCTTATCTTGATTTTCCTCCAAAAAGAGACAGAATTAGATCAGTGGTGGTTGTCGGAGGCTAATAATAATGTGGTTTATGTTTTATTAGGTGATTAATTGTTACATTTATTTTGTTTGTATGTATTTAATTATCGATCTATTTATTTATCAATCCAACAAATCTTCCCCTTCTTTTCAACGAAAGTCCTTGGCAAATGGTTCCCGTGTGCTCTTGAAGGGCGTGGTCACTCTTGGTGTGGATGAGCGCCAGTGCTAATGACTTTGTGTCAAACTAACTGAATTCACTTAGGGCAATACAACCACTCACCAGAAGGGGGCAGTGCACTCTGGAGGGAGCGGTGTATAAGTGTGTCAGATTTGTGTCATTATTTTATGGAATATGAACTTTAGAGCAACGACTTTGACTGAAAACCAAGAAGGACATTTCGGAAATTAAATTCAAATTGGCAGGTGTGGTGGCTGGATCAATGCTCGTTTGGGGCGTAGGGTGTAGACAAAGGATTCACGCTGACAAAGCTCTGCAACTTTTCAAATTAGTTTATTTACAGAGAAAGCAGTTTCAAATACAGGACAGCAGAAAACAGGGCCCTGGGTCCGCTGGTGATCAGGAAGACGAACCCCGTCTCTGGGCGTACCTCGCCTTATATACTGAAACCGCACAAAGACCGATAAACAATATCTGAAAGGCTTGATATCACACATGTAAAGGCCGGTTAGCCAATAAGAGATCAGATGTAAAGAATATCCATATTTGGGTAGGATGAGGACCGAAAAGCCCTCCTCTCTAAACTGGAGAACTTACAGAAATGAGATCATAAGAAAACACAGCTGTATACGAGGCATCTCAAGGCCTCGCAGCCAATGGAGACATCTCTCATTCGGTAGTTAATCAGATGTGGGCCCCTTACATTCCGTGGAATAGACATTTTGGTAGAAACACATATATTCCTAAAAGCCAGTCTCAGAATGAGGCCTAACCTTGCATGGACCTAGTTTTAATACACTTCACAGGTCATTTTGTCACGTGTAAAGCACCGCTCGTCGTTTCCTTCCCCCACATGCACAGGTCCAGTCTATTTGTGTCATATACTGTCCCATTTCCCACTCTCTGGTCTGGTCAGAGTGTGCTTCGACGTGCTGCAGGAGGTCCCAGGGCTGGAAGCTGATCTGGGACCTGCTTTGGCTCCTGCAAGACGTCCCAAGTCCATGGGAGGTGTGGGTCTGTAAAAGGAAACAAGTATATTTTTCCAAACATCCGAAGCAGTTTTTATGAACCCATGGCAGACATTGAGACGTAATGAATGAATTAATAAAGAAATAAATACAAATATTCCTCACGATGGACCGTAGTTGGTGTGACACTGACCGACTGTGAACACCAACATTGAAGGTTTAAAGAGTATTTTAATGACGTCTTATCCCAGAAACGTTGTGAAACTCTTACAGTTACCTCATCTTATCTTACATTGCAAGGCCACGAAGTCCATTTATCTCATTTCAACATATAACTGATACAACTATTTGGGTAATCATATGTATTTGTAATGAATTATCATATATCTACATGCATTTGACTTGCTTTTGTATTAATAAAGCTTGTATTACAATACATTTGGCAGGTTTGATAACAGAGACAGCATTGTACCCATGATTATTGCACCATAAATGTGTGTGATTTTTAATATGCGGTTTTGCAATTTGTAACATTTTTGCTTTGAATCAGCAACTTCCCCGACAGGATCTGACTCTCTCACATTCTGCATATCAGCTCTTTTCTTACCACAAAGACAGTTGTGTTGGGACATCCATGCAGCCGTTTCATGTTTATTACTTTAACTCGGCACAAGTTCAGTCATTTGGCACAAACATTATGTACTCCACAATCTTCAGAGTCCCATGTGACTACTGGCTGTGTGGTTTGTGCGTGTACTTTGTGTGTACTCTGTGTGTACTCTCTCTGTACTCTGTGTGTACTCTGTGTGTACTCTGTGTGTACTTTGTGTGTACTCTGTGCGTACTCTCTCTGTAATCTGTGTGTTCTATGTGTGTGCTCTCTCTTTACTATGTGTGTACTTTGTGTGTACTCTGTGCGTACTCTCTCTGTAATCTGTGTGTACTCTGTGTGTGCTCTCTCTTTACTCTGTGTGTTCTCTGTGTGTACTCTCTCTGTACTCTGTGTGTACTCTGTGTGTACTCTCTGTAATCTGTGTGTACTCTGTGTGTGCTCTCTCTTTACTCTGTGTGTTCTCTGTGTGTACTCTGTGTGTATTCTCTCTGTAATCTGTGTGTACTTTGTGTGTACTCTGTGTGTACTCACTCTGTACTCTGTGTGTTCTCTGTGTGTACTCTCTCTGTACTCTGTGTGTACTCTGTGTGTACTCTCTGTAATCTGTGTGTACTCTGTGTGTGCTCTCTCTTTACTATGTGTGTACTTTGTGTGTAATCTGTGTGTACTCTGTGTATACTCTGTGTGTACTCTGTGTGTACTCTGTGTGTGCTCTCTCTTTACTATGTGTGTACTCTGTGTGTACTTTGTGTGTAATCTGTATGTACTCTGTGTACTCTGTGTGTACTTTGTGTGTACTCTGTCCGTACTCTCTCTGTAATCTGTGAGTACTCTGTGTGTGCTCTCTCTTTACTATGTGTGTACTCTGTGTGTGCTCTCTCTTTACTATGTGTGTACTCTGTGTGTACTCTGTGTGTACTCTGTGTGTACTCTGTGTGTACTCTGTGTGTACTCCAGTTTCCCCCTCCGGAAGCATTTTACTTCTTCAGCTACTTTAGGATGTCCTGACCAAGAAAAATAAATGCCAAAAAAGACTTTTAATATTTCCTTAATCTTCATTAAACCTGTAAACTTAAAAGAAACAGTTGATTTTGTATTCTTGTATATTTTTTTTGAAGCAGAGATAAGATGAAGGAGTTATTCATATTCACCCATATTCCGCCCCGCCCACTTTTATGTCCCGCTGAGGTTAAAAAAGAAATGGAGAAGTGTCACCAAAAACTACAATATTATATAAAGTAAAATGTTCATCAGAGTTCATGTGCACTTAGACATTCTGTGGGTGAAAAATCACAACAAGGGCAGCGCTCGTGGCAACTTCCTAAATAAGCAGAATATGCCACAAATGCTGAATCGGCACTTGTGCAATGTCCAAACCACTGGCTGTTGTTTCCGCACAATACATCAAATACATCGCCCCGTTTCAATTGCATCATGCATTTTAAAGTACAATCTGACTCCCCTGTACTTGACAATACATGAGTTATTTACTTGTTTACGTGTGCAGTCATTGTGGTGTTATTATTTGAAACAGACATCGTTTGATCCTGTTCAGTTTTGATCTCGTTGTAATTTCTCCAAATGACTTTCACCCCAGGGACATATTTCACAATACATTAGATCCGGGCTCTTCGACATGGAGTTTGACTACGTTTAAAGATACACATTATGCTTTTATCTGCTTATAATCCATGACACGGTATTGCATTTTTTGGAACATTTGAACTCGTTATATTTGTCCAAAACAACTTAATATCAGTAACAAGTCCACTTGTGTTCCAGAAGAGAACTGCAGAGCCATCTGTAAATATTGTGTACATACTGAGGCCAAGTTTTTTTGGGTTGTACAAGTAAATTCTTAATTCATGAATGCCTTATTTGATTTGATATACTTTGCAATAATTATTAATATTCATTGTTGTTTCACAAGCGAGGACCACGACCCCAGCGACGATGCAAAGTATCTATTACCATGTGACATGAACGACACAAATGTATCAGAGGTGGATGTCGTTTTGGGGCTTCTGGTGACGAGGCCTGTGGGGCCTTGATACCCCCATTTACGAGGTACAAAAGAAGAATGACAATGATTAAAAAGAGGGTGGGAGGGAGGGGCACGACATCATGAACACAGGTGTATGTGTTCTGGATGCTTAAATAGTGTAGCCGCAGGAAGGGGCGTGAAAGGGGCGTGAAAGGGGCGTGGTCCTGCTCCCAAACTTACGATAACAGACTTATCTTCATATGTTGAACGCTGAAACAAGTTCCTGTGTTGTGAAATGTGTTCCCTGACTATGGCAATAAACCTTTTTTGGATTCTGATTTCCCCTGTAACAGTAACTGCGCCCCCTATGGATGGATAGATGCATTCCATGATTTTACAACACTGAGGCTGCAAAGTCATATTCACTCATCAAACCAGAATAAAATAATAAAAAATGTACGTACAGAGCATCAAGCTTGTACCAGGAAGGTCAAGGGCAATGGTGTTTTGAATGCAAGGGACTGAACATTATTCAGACGTGCAAAAATCACTCTTCAAACTCAATTTTGCAGGTTTTAAATGCATTTAAATTCTGTTCCCATGAATCCCAACAGCCAGGCCCGTGTGGACACAAAGTGGGTTGCGTGCAGAGCTCAGGGCCCGGGTCTTCCTCTTTTTCAGCAGAGGAAGAGGTGGAGATACAGTTCAGGATTTCTTTCCGGGGACATGTGACAGGCAAAAAGGAAGTAAAACCAAATCTACAATTCTCAACCGCTTCTGTTCTCTGACACCCTGGAATGAGGAAAGAGGTGAGCCAAATCGCTCCAGCTGTAAGTACCGTGTGTCTGAGAGGTCGATTCCAAATATAAATGCTGATGTTTGCTTCCTAACAGGCTTAAATGGCGAAAAACATGCACTTATTTGGAGCTGGACAACAACAACTGCTCTGGTTCATAAGTGAGTCATTTATCAAAGCGATGTGGCTGAAATATGACTAAATAACCAAAATATGTGGAATAACTGTTGTGTTTTTTGTGTGTTTTTTTGTAGTTTTGCTGAGTTTGCCGCTGTGTACAGGTAAAGGCTCATTTCATTACAATTCCACTACATCCAAGTTTTAGTGAAAATTGTCAAAAGTACACAAATTTGGGAGATAAATCTGAAAAAATTAAAAGAATCATGTTGTTTTAGTCCATTTTGTTGTCACATTAAATATGAAAATAATTTACAGATGGAATTTTGGATCTTTTTAGTATTTTAATAAACAAGATCTTATGGAAAATCGGTGTGAAAACTTAAATATCACCTGTTTGGAGTCTTTAATGAAAATCGGCAAATCCTTCTGTACAATATGTCAAATACGTGTTAGTAAGATTGTTAAGTGTGGAGAATAGGTGCAACTTTAAGAGAGAAACATTTGCCCCTGAAGTTTACGTGTTATGGAGTTGATAAAATGAAATACTCAAACATCTTTCTTTATCTGCAAATTAGACAGTGTTGTTGTTTCCATGTGAACGTTTATAGGCCAGAGAGCAAACTGACCAAAATGTTTGATCTCTAAAAATAAAATAAAATATAGCCGCAAGCGGCAATGATCGGCCCTCGCCACGCCGCCGCCGCCACGCCGCAAGAGGAGGGGGCGCTAACGCGCCCCAATTGTCCTTTTATTACGCCTACAGTGTCAGTCAAATTTGCTGCGCCGCCGCACAGAGACCGTAGCACTTAGAATATAAATATGGATAACTTTTGATGCCCCGCTTGTGTAGATGATATTTCCCAAAGTAAAGCTTGATCGGGCTATTGCCCAGGGAGGAGTTTGTTAAAGTGTGAAGCATGAATTTGAACATTTCAAAGATTTGGCGTTTTCCCATTTGTGACAGTATATTTGCAGCTCCACAGCACAGAGACCGTACCACTTGAAATCAAAATATGACTGACTTTTGATGCCCCGCTTGTGTAGATGATTTTCCCCAAATATGAACTTGATCGAGCTATCGCCCTAGGAGGAGTTTGTTAAAGTGTGAAGCGTAAAAATGTGGTCATTTTAGAGATTTCGCTGTTTTCCCATTTCTGACATATATTTGCGGGTCCGCCACACAGAGACCGTAGCACTTAGAATCAAAATATGGATAAGTTTTGATGCCCCGCTTGTGTAGATGATTTTCTCCAAATATGAACTTGATCGGACAATCGCCCTAGGAGGAGTTTGTTAAAGTGTGAAGCGTAAAAATGTGGTGATTTGAGCGATTCTACGATTTTCCCATAAGGATAACATGGGATGTTTCTGTCATCGCTACGGTTACGCCGTACAAAATATGACTTTGGCTCTCATACTTTTATGATTTGGATGGCAAATTAGAATTTTGTTCAAAATATCATGTCATTTGGAAAAACTCTATTGTTTATAGGCCACTCTGAAGGCCAAATAGTCAGAATTCTGGGAAACGTTTGCGGCTCCGTCGCACAGAGACCGTAAAATCTATCCTTAAAATTTGGATAACTTTAGATGCCCCACTTGTCTAGAGGACGTACACCGATTTTGAGGTCGGTGGGCAAAACGCACTAGGAGGAGTTCGTTAAAGTGTGAAACAGAAAAATGTGGATATTCGAGAGATTTAGCGGTTTTCCCATAGGGATAACATGGGAGGTTTATGTCATCGCTACGACTACGCCGTAAAAATTAAGGCATTTGTCTGATTGGCTTTTTTGATCGGGACGCCAAAATAGAATTTTGGGTAAAGTTTAGAAAATTTTAGTAAAACTAATTTTTGACCTTCAATGTTAATTTAAAGGTCACTCTGTAGGGGGCGCTATCGCGCCCATTTCAATTTTGTCATCATAAACTGGTCCAAACTAGAAAGTTGAACAACTGATTCAAATTTGGTCCTAATCGGACTTGTTTTGATCAAATGGGAACAATTTTTAGATCTGCAATATCCCAAAATAAGTTGTCCAACTTTGCGGCTGCGCCGCACACAGACCGTAAAAGGTATCTCAAAAAATTGGATAACTTTAGATGCCCCACTTGTCCAGAGGACGTACACCGATTTTGAAGTTGTTGGGCAAAACGCCCTAGGAGGAGTTCGTCAAAGTTTGACGTGAACAAAATGGCTAACACAGCGTGTTTTCATTTTCAAAGGAAGATGGCGGCCATAGGGTAAGTCTGGGGGCGTGGCCACAATAATATTTGTTTTTTGTCCTCACAAGAGGAATGCGTGTTCCGAATTTCGTAGCTCTACGACAAAGTTGACCTCGGGGCGTCTCCCATAGGCGCAATGTATTTTGACTTTTGTCGGTGGCGCTGTCGCGCCATTTTTTTAGGAAAAAAAAAATGGCCCAGAAAAAACAAAATTTTTCGCCGATTCTGAATTTTGGGCAAAGTTTGGTAAGTTTTTGAGCATGTTCAGGGGGTCAAATTAGAGTTCAAAGCGATGAAGAACAAGAAAATAATAGTAAATATAGCCGCAAGCGGCAATGATCGGCCCTCGCCACGCCGCCGCCACACCGCCGCCACGCCGCAAGAGGAGGGGGCGCTAACGCGCCCCAATTGTCCTTTTATCACGCCTACTGCTGAATCTGTGACGCTGTCACATGTTCTCCCCTTTGTTTTACCATCAAAAAGCAATTTTATTTTGAATTCTTGAATGAAAATGTGGATAACTTTTGATGGTCCTGAAGATGAGTCTCACCAAATTTCAGGTTAATAGGGCTGACGCCCTGGGAGGAGTTTGTGAAAGTCTAAAGTGTAAACATGTTCTGGCCCCATTGGAATAACATGGGAGGTTTCGGTCATCGTTACGGCAACGCCATAACAATTATGACATGGGTCTCATTGACTTTTTTGATGGGGATGCTAAAATTGAGTTGTGTGTCAAATTTCATATAATTTCGCAAAACTAAACATTTAACCTCCATATAAAATCTGTAGGGGGCGCTGTGGCGCCAAATGAATTTATTTCACTTCAAGTAGGTTTAGGGCAAAGAGTTTAACAACTGATTCTAATTTGACGCAATTCGGACTTTATCTGCGCAAACGGCAGAAATTTTAAATATGGGAGATTTCTGAAATTTTAGTTACAGTTTGCGGCTTCGCCGCACAGAGACCGTGAGAGGTATCAATGTAATTTGGATAACTTTTGATGTCCCACTCCTCAGTAGCATTTTCACCAAATTTCAGCTTTTTAGGGCCAACGCCCTGGGAGGAGTTCGTAAAAGTACGACGTTTGGAAAGACTCCGAAGTCATGTTTAGCCATTTTTGAAGCAATATGGCCGACATTTGGTTCGGGGGACGGCGTTGCCGTAATAATATTTTTTACTTCTCTTGTCACCATCTACCTCTGCGCCAAATTTCATGATTCTACGATCAGATTTTTTTTGGGTCATTTCCCATCTCTCAATGCATTTTTGGTACATTTGGTGGCGCTGACGCGCCAATTTTTTTTATTTTAGAAAAGGGAAATAGCCAGAATGTAGAGAGGCACGATTTTTAGAGGTGTGCAAATTTTTGTGACTTTTCGTCAATGTTCACTGGGTGAAAAATAGGGGGGTTGGTCCCGAGAAGAAGAAGAAGAAGAAGAAAGAAAGAAAGAAAGAAAGAATAATATTCCGATGCGAAAACAATGTTTCCCATTTTTCAAATATCATAAACTATACATTTTCGGAAAGCGCTCGCGCTTTCCTACCTCATGGTGTGGGTCCCTGGTCACTGACGGGTACTTTCGATAATTTTGAGTGGGCTCCGCCCACTTTGTGTTTTTGGCCCTCTATACAGTAATAATGTTCAATTTTTGCATTACATGCTTATATGCACGGAACATGCAAGAGATGGGGAACGTATTCGTGAGCTACTTAGCGCAAATGAGTGCTTTATATGGGGATGACGACCGCTTCGCGGTCGTCATCCCAATGTAAAGTGCTCGTTTAGTGCGAACTTTTGCACGGGCTTCGCCCGTTTACAACGGTAATGTTCCATTTTCCTACAACTAATTAGTATGCACGGGGCGTGCATGAGTGGAGGAGTGCGTTAGTGAGTGTTTGGAAGTGGGCGAGCGCTTCGCGCTCGATTTCGTGCGCACTACGTGCGCACTTTCGCAGCCGTGCTTCGCACGGCCTTACGAGATTAATAGGCCTCTCGCCAGCTTGTGGCGCTCGGGCCTAATAAATGAAATAAATAAAAATAAATAATAATAATAATACATTTAAAATAAATAAATCAAATTAAATCACATCAAATAAATACCTGGCATTTATATAGGCTGGCATTTTTGAGGTGCATTGAGGACTTTGCTCATAGAATAAGTTAATGTAAAAATACAGAAGAATCTCTAGAAAATCTGACCTTTATGAAAAGTGTGGTAGGTTGGGAGGTTGATTTCACCAAAAATGACCGATTGCACTCTACGAGAGAATTATTTCTGGGCCATAGCTGCCACTTCGAACATCGAAAAAATAAATCTGTCTGTACATTTATTGATTTGTTGATTAATTCTTGTGTTTTAGACTGTGACGAAGTGCGGCTCTCGCCCTCTAAGTGCTCAGGCCGAGTGGAGGTGTTCCATGACGGTCGCTGGGGCACAGTGTGTAACGATCACTGGAGCACGGTTAGCTCTCAGGTTCTGTGCCGGCAGCTGGGATGTGGACCTGCGATTACCACCAAACAAGTAGATTCTCTCCCTCCAAGCGGACCCATCTGGTTGGACGATGTGCAGTGCAACGGCGAGGAATCCTCAATCCTCTCATGTAAACACAGTGCCTTCGGGGACCACAACTGTGACCACTCAGAGGACATCCAAGTTAGTTGTTCAGGTAAGATAATGTGCTTAGCAGTTTGGTCACAATTTAATTCATATCTAAATATAAATATACTGTTTGTCAATGGGATTATGGTAAACACTCCTTCAAATAACAATATGGGTAAAAAAGTGCACAACTTCGTCATTCATATGTCTATCAACCAATTAAAAGTGGCTAATACACCAACGTTTTTCTCCAGAGATTGTTTTTGGACCAAAAATAATCACTTTATGGTCATTAGTTACTACATGGACTGTTGAGTTCTATGGGGCTTTTCTTCCTGTATCAAAAATACAAAACTGAACTCTTTTTGTAATATGTGCTGTATGTGTTGATTATAAGCTGTTTAAAGCAGTCTAAAACTATCGCTAATTTTACTAAAAACCGTCTGATCATCCTAATTATTCACCGCAATAAGTTTATAAGTGCTTTTCACGACTTTCAGAAACCAAAGTCAAGTTTGCAGTCACGGTATAGCTAGCAAACATTAACATATCACAAGTCCTGTTTCTTGGAAAATAAATGTGTTATAATTAAATGCAGACAGCGAACAGCGATCTCATTTTGACCGTAAGAGCTGTTTTTTTATAATATGTACGGGAGCAAAAGAGATTTTACTCTTGTACATTAAGCACTGGGTACAGCCCCTTTAGCAAAGTAAATTACCCAGGGTGCATGGCGTGACATCCAATATTTCTGAGCCACACGAGAGTCCCAAAAAATGTGGTAATCGGTAATTGTAATCTTACACTTCTTATTTTTCCAATTTATTGTTTGCACATATAGTTGAATGACTGCCCTGATTATGAATGCAGTTATATCATATAGATATTATTCCCCTTGACGGTTCCAAATTGAACACCTTGTTATGATGTTCATTGCTTAGTTTAATTTCCTGGTTCTAATAACTCCTTATTTGTTAATACCTATAAAAGTCCTGTCTCTCCAAGCCAAAGGATTCTTTCAACATATCAAAGCTTTTCATGTGGTTTTCCTTTATGATCTGATAGAAAACCTTTATACCTTTTTGTTATCCAGACTTTAAATCTCCAAAACGAGCTGTTGGGTGTAAAACTTTCTGATGTCTCGACGGTGTTCCTTCTATAGATGCTTTGAGACTGACTAACGGCACAAACCGCTGCTCCGGCACTCTGGAAGTGTACAGCAACGGTGAATGGGGTGCGCTCTGTAACAAGAACTTGGCTCCAGATCTAGCAACAATGGTGTGTGAAGGACTTGATTGTGGAAGACCCAAAAATACAGATGCTACAATGAGGGAATACATGGGATACACGAGCAGTTGTGCTGGAAATGCAACGTCAGTTTCAGCGTGCGGCTTTACGAAAAGCAGTGACTTGTGCCATGGAATTGCTCTTTCCTGTGAAGGTAAGATAATCTTGGGGGGGAAATGGTGAGACACTGGTGGTGACGGTTCTGTAAATTGAGCGGATATGGGGAGTGGGAGGGTTGCGACACATGGCTAAAACCAAACAGAATAGGTTGATGTCATCATTTCAGATGTTGGGCAAGGGCCTCTATAACTCTGTGAGACATTCACTGGTTTTGAAAGAAATATCCAAACTACCGTCCTAAAAGAAACGTCCAAAAAAGATTAGCCTTCTTCTTATTGTCTCCCCAAACCCAATTAGATCTTTTGAGTTGAATAATGGCACCACTTTCCGAGGCTATTGTAAAAAATAACCTCAGAAAAGAGTGGGTATATTTAGACGTCGAACTGGTCGAAAAATCTGCAACCTGACAGTTAAACGGCGAATCCCACCATATAATTAAGACCTATCGCCAACTCAGTTTTAAACAATGGCGATACAAGAGCAATACTACAGGTTTGTGGACCAATCACTATCAAATAATGATACGGTTCAACGTTTGTGGTTTTTTTTTGTGGTAATTTCTTTCAAACGCAGTAAATCTTTCCTAGAGTTGCATGGATCCCGACCCACCATCAAATTCTAAGACATAAAAACACAGGCTAATGAGAGTGAATAACCATTGTTTGATTAATTTTACTCATAATCAAATTGGGCTTGAGTACAGTGGTAAAAATAACGCAGACATAAATATTTAAACATATTAAGTCATGAGTCAAGAGTTAAATTCTCAAATATATCGCCCTAAAAGGCTTGGATCTAGTGCCACCCTTGGGCCATCCCAGCGAAAAAAGTTTGAATACGCCCCTGCTTGTTGTCCACAAAAGTAGAAACATCTTTACCAGCATTGTCTAAAGGGAAGAAGAAGAATACTGCATCAACCTAAATGTTCACACGCTTCTCTGATTCCTCTACCAACAAGGAATAACTCATCCAAACTCACTAATTTGCCCGACAATTGAGACAAACCGTTTTCTCTTTGCAGGTTTCAGAGGGATAAGGCTGGTGAATGGTACTGATCGTTGTTCTGGCCGAGTGGAGGTGTATTTTCACAGACAGTGGGGGACAATTTGTGATGACGACTGGGACATAAGAGATGCCCAGGTGGCGTGTCGGGCCCTGGACTGCGGAGTGGCTCTGAAGACAGTGCCCCAGTCAATTTACGGCGAAGGTACAGGGGCCATTTGGTTGGACAACGTGGAGTGTGCCGGGAACGAATCAGACCTGGTGAACTGTGGACACAATAACATAGGAGATCACAACTGCGGCCATGGTGAAGATGCTGGTGTCATCTGTTCACGTAAGTAAGGCTCTTTGTGTGTCAGGATGCTTTGCTTAATCGATAATCGTGATCGTACACGTCCCTTTAGCGTTGTAAGAACTTATTATAGAAGCAAAAATAAGTAGCTTCTATTCAATCTGTACTCTAAAAAGTAATTATAAATGTGCTTTTTATCTGGCTGTTTAAGTCACATTTACTTTACTTTATTGACTGTTTGTTTTAATAAAGCATCCAAATAGTGAACAATAAGACAATAATGAATCACAGATTTCGTTGTTGTTTGGTCATTGTCATTTCAATTCAATTCAATTTATTTTTGTAACGCACAAAATCACAACAGCAGTTGTCTCGGAGGGCGACAGTAAAAAACAGATTTAAAAATGTCCATAGGGGCTTGGTAATGTCCCAGAGTCCCCTGTCCTTAGACCCTCCTTCTCAGCCAGGAAAAACTACAAAACCTCCTGGGGAAAAAAGTAGAAACCTGAAGGAGTTCCACAGTGAAGGAGAGATCCGACTCCCTCAGACGGACAGATGGACGTGAGGTAGACAGTGGAGCTGGAGCCACTCAGGAGGAGAACCAGTTCTTCAGGAGGAGAACCAGTTCTTCGCGGCAGATGAAGGACCATTCATATGTAGTAGAGACCGTTTCTCCGGGGACTCGAAGAGCATCTGGGTCCACAGGTCATTGATGAGCCTGTCCCACTCCCGACAGAGAAGTGGGAAAAAAAGAAGAAAAGGCAATGAACAGTTTGCAAGTGAAATTAAATATTGAATATTGTTTGACAGAATACGTATTAAGAAGCAGAGGATAGTACTCAAGCTGCCATACTTCCCCCAGCACAGTTGCTCCTAGGGCAGCGTAGCTGAAACTGTAGGTTTATATTTCTGTTCCTAACTACTCTGACCAGAAGCGATTTCAAAGAGGAACGTTTTAAGCCTGGACTTAAATGAAGAGACTGTGTCGGCCTCTTTAACATGGACACGAGCTGATTCCGTAACACAGGAGCTTGGGAGCTAAACGCTCTACCTCCTACTGTACTTTTGGGACTAAGATCAGTAATAATTGTGTCTTCAGTAAGTGTCACACAAACTTTTGATATTATCACATCCCAAGTGGTTTGTACCTTTTGTTAAAGGAAAAGGACAATGTTTAACTAAAAATCACATGGATCATTCACTGAAACAAGGACATTATTATTTTCTTTTATCAAACCAATTGGGGCAGATACAAGCACTCTCTCCTTAAAACATTACTGAATTGTATTTGGTTATGTGAAAAAGAAAAAGGATATATTCTGGTTGATGGACAAACTGTCCCATTGAGCTAATGCAATGCTAAAATCTTATATTCTTCCCTAGCTGACATCAGACTGATCAACGGCACAACTGGCTGCTCAGGCATCGTGGAGTTCACTGTTGACGGCCAGTGGTCGTCCGCTCGTAGATCCACCTGGGGAATGAACGAAGCTTCAGTCGTTTGCCGAATGATGGATTGTGGCGAGGTCTTGTCATTTTCAGGATCAAATTCTGCAAATGAACCTTCGAGAATTCATGATGTGAGCTGCAAGGGCACAGAGAGTTCTCTCAGAAAGTGCACACTAAAAGCATACAATCAGACCAGTTCGGCTAAATCTGAAGATGCAACTGTGGTTTGCACAGGTAAGTTGTGATAAAATGTGAATATATGAGTATATTTCTGTGATGTATTTTATCTGCATAATAGTGATATTTTATCTGCATCATTAGTCTAAGAGAAGAACGGGTGTGTGACAGCATTTGTTTGTGAAGGGGTCGTAAAGATGGGCCAAAGGATGTTGCCCCAGAGGGGGGGGGGGAGTTGCATCCCCCCTTGCAGGCTTTATCTCTACGGAAAAATACCAAGTGCCTTGATGTGAGGCTGACCAATGAGAAATGTGACCCGCCTATTCCAGAATATCTAATAAAACCAACCAGCATGGGAAAAAACGGTGTGAGACGCGGGGGTGAGACGCAGTAGGGTCAGCCAGGCTCCTTACAACGGCTTGGCTGACACAGTCCCCGCGTTTTCTCCCATGCATGCCACACAAATGTCTGATCTTTCTGTGTCGTTTCATATTCTAAGTTGAATTGTGTTCTCAATGTGTTAAGGAATAGCATCGGTGTATGTCTGATTCCATGACATTTTCTGGTCCTTCGAGCCGGATGACAAGCTGCCCTTCGCGGAGATTGACGGGTGAATCGGTGAAGTCTGTGCACAGCTGAAAGAAGTCCACTTTTCCCGTGGCCGCCCATCGCACCTCAGTCTCCGCGAGGAGAGCGCGTCGTTTCGAAGCAGCAGGAGAACACAGGCGACGAAGAAGGTCAGACAAAAATTTTGTGTGTGAAAAAGAGTTAGCCATAAAACGTTTTATGCATTAGTTTGATATTTACTGGAAAAATATTGTAGGCTTATGGACGAGATAAGTTTCTCACATAAGCAAGGCAGTTAGGTATTACTGAGGAAATACCCAGTTTAATATTACTGAGGAAATATTGTAGGCTTATGGACGAGATAAGTTTCTCACATAAGCAAGGCAGTTAGGTATTACTGAGGAAATACCCAGTTTAATATTACTGAGGAAATATGTGTGAATGTAAGCGCTGTGCACGAGCGAAGTAAGTAAGAGAGAAGTGTGAATGTGTGAATGAGGATTAATAAGTGATTAACTAACAAGTGTGAATCACAATTAATCATACAAGGGTCACAAGGCGTTATTCTGAGAGATCTAAAATTTGCAGTCACGGGTGAATCTTTAAACACCTAGCATTATCTCCGGTGGAAAATCAATAAGAAATTCTACTAGAAGCTTGAGATATGACGTGTCTGTAAAGCAAGTAGCATTTCTCTCAGACGACCGAGACCACATAATGCCAGAATTATCACCCCAAACTGTAAAAAGACAAAGGAAAAGTCATAAGAGGATTTTGGAGGGAGACTTCCGGTGTGCTCAGATGACGTGGCAGAGAGGGGGAGATAAGGGGGGTCAACAAGGCAGGAGAAAGGGAAGAAAGCAGTTCAGAGGACGCTATGAACTGATGAAATTAGGAATTAAACCCAGCTGGTTTTAAATTTTAGTATTTGAGAGCTCTGTAGAACAAATTTAAGGGTTTTGTTTGGATTGACAACAATCAATTATAAAGATTGTATTAAACTTGATAAGAGATGAAGATGAATTCAGATTTTTATAAATGGCCAATATTTTGGGGGAATGTGATCACAGACAGGACATTTCCTGTCCCCAACATAGAAGACAAAAGTTGTGTTTTTACGGTATTGTGTTTTTTGTGTGCACAGAACAAAGCTACGTTTTGTTTTGTTTTATTTTTGGACTTGACAAAATTATCTTTTGGACTTATTATGTAACCATAATGCATGACTAGATGAAAGCACAGGACGAAAAGACAGAAGTGTTTTTAAATTTAGAATCAAATGCAGGCACAGGCCTGTAAGTGATAATGTGGGCAAATGAGTGACTACTGATGTTTTTGGACATAGGAGTAGAATGAGTAGTAAGTAAAGTGATAGTAAAAGTTATATCAGTAACTTATTTATTTGTATTATCATGAGGAAACCTAGTATTGCATGTAGACGTAAGTGAGGGAATAAGTTAAATAGTGATGTCCGATGTCCTCCTTGGAAAGACATGAATGGGTCATTAACTAAAGACAAAAGGACACCAAGTCATAAAGATAGCCAGAGATAACAGGGGCTATTGACTGGCAAATAATCTGGAGGACTCAGGATGGAGCAGATGTTGTTATCTTTGCGTATCAACAGCAACACCTCAGGGGGGGTTGATTGATGGGTAATAGGAAAAGTTAAAATTAACAGGGAAAGAATTTGACATTCTAAAGTAAATACCTGAAAGATTGTGGAGATTCAATCAAGAATTGAATAGATTTAAATAAGACAATATCATCTAAATTTAGACGCTATAGAAGTTATGAAAACCAGTGATAACAGGAACTTAACATTACAGGACTCAGGACGGAGTCAGGACGGACCCGGGGGGAGGAGTGTAATGCAGAAGAATAAATTTTATGAGACCCGCAGATTACCTGAAGATAGTGAAAACTAAACAGGGGGATGGGTAATCAATGCATGAGTTTAGAAGCAGAATGACAGGGATATTTTAAAGATAACTAACTGGAATCCAAGGGGATGCAGCGTCTGATACTTATATCAGCAGCAAAGAGAAAGTAAAAGCAGGTTACAAGTGAGGGTAAGAGTAAGTGAAAAGAGAGAAAGAAAAAGCAGGTTTAGAAATTTGGAAATGGGTGTTTCCTCCGTTGCGAGAGGAAGACAGAGAGAGAGACAAGGGGAAAAAAGGGTTGATACAAAATGATGTGCCTTATAACCAAGGGGAAGGTTTAGGATCGTTTTGATTTGTTAATACACATATAGACTTGCTAGAACAAACTAATACACAATGTTTGTAAAGCACCACATGAGCAGGTGTGAGAGATTGAGTTTGAATCTCACCTGAAGCACATATAAAAGATTAGCACATATTACATTAGATGTGTGACTTTATGCAGGCCACACAAACAGAGGAGATGTGAAATTATTAATTATGTGAAGAATTCTAAGTTGTGAACTGACCCTTATGGCCAGCTCAACGGGGGAATTATTGAGATAATTATTATTGTTTGATGTATTTGAATCACACACACACACACACACACATACATACACACACACACATACATACGCGCGCACACGTGGAGACCAAACATTTAGAGTTTGAGACATTTAGAGTTTGAGACATTTAGAGTTTGAAACTTTTAGAGTTTGAAACATTTAGAGTTTGAAACATTTGGAGTTTGAAACAAATGGTGGTAAAACAGATTAGGGCAGTGTCGGATAACAGACACATAGACGGATTACAGACACACAGGGGGGGGCCCAGCGCCGTGGAAGGGGGGCTCAGCCAGGGATGTGACCACTGAACTATGAAAGGTCAAGAGGTGACATTGCGGAGTTGGAGTGACAGACGCAATTCCATCTCTTCCTTGATTACATCTTGGATTAGTGAACGTTGTAAACTATCTGGATTATTGAATTTTGTTTAAATGTAGAAGTTTGAGAAATGGGCAAGGCCATTTATCAAAAGGGGGGATGTACGTGTAAACAAATATTCCGAATCAATAATTACTAAAAAAAAAAAAATTGTAAACAAGAAAACTGTTTGAAATAGACTGAATTGTCGAAAAGACTTTGTTTATCACCGCCACAGAGAACGTGTTGGAGATGTGGTGTTTACAGAGACGGAGCCAGGTGGACGAGCAAAGTGGACGGAGCCACACCGTGTCGTCCTCACACCGACCATTGGAGGGACGAGAACATGGGTGCTCTCATGGGAAAGTGAGAGAAATGTCTGGACAACACAGCGGCAGATCCATAACATCGCAGACGCAGGACTTCGTTTGTAAGAGTTTTGTCCAGAGTCTACGGTAGAGTACTATACTCTGCTACGATGAACGAGAGCCAGAGGCTACGGTGCGCAGAGTACCATACTCTGTGGAAAAGGAATCAACAGTTATCATCATCACAAGTGATGACGATAATATGGGTGCTGAACACCTGTATTGTGCGCCGGACAATCGGGACAATCGGGACAATCGGGACAATCGGGACAATCGATCAACATACACAACTGTGTTTACCGGGAAATGAAACATACACAGACCTGGAATAGAGGGAAGAAAATAAGTGATCAACTTGAAAGGTTATGAAATGCATGATGTGAGGCTGACCAATGAGAAATGTGACCCGCCTATTCCAGAATATCTAATAAAACCAACCAGCATGGGAAAAAACGGTGTGAGACGCGGGGGTGAGACGCAGGAGGGTCAGCCAGGCTCCTTACAACGGCTTGGCTGACACAGTCCCCGCGTTTTCTCCCATGCATGCCACACAAATGTCTGATCTTTCTGTGTCGTTTCATATTCTAAGTTGAATTGTGTTCTCAATGTGTTAAGGAATAGCATCGGTGTATGTCTGATTCCATGACATAAGTCCTATAGGAAAACTGTTTGAGTGGGGAACAACAATGTTATTGTTAATAATGTTCAGCTCTGGAGTTGCTAACTTTTATAAAATATCAAAAAACATGTTTAGGGTCAAGTGAGGATTTGAATTGTAATGTTTCAATGTCTTTTGTAGGTAAAACTCTTTTGTCGGATGGGCCTAATCGCTGTGCTGGAAGAGTGGAGGTCTATCACAAAGGCCTGTGGGCGGATGTGTGCACCGAATCCTGGGACCTGAACGCTGCACAGGTGGTCTGTCAGCAGCTGAACTGTGGCCCCCCGCACAAAATTATCACCTCCTCAGGCCGAGCGGCTGCAAGTGTCTGGGTGAATCAAACCGACTGCGGTAGACATGAACTGACCTTATCATCATGCCCACTACAATTTACAAACCAGAGCTGTGCCAGCACCACGGTGGCTGGAGTCATATGTTCAGGTATGAAAACAGCGTCAGTTTAGATGTTTGTGATGCGTGTAATATGAAAACATGTTGGGGGATTTTATCATTAGTTATACACTAGACATTTATTTATTTCCACTCCACAATATTCAGTACCAGACAATTGAACCCCTCCAACATTTGCTCATAACACTCCTGAATTGATCTGTTTTTTTTTGAATGGCACAAACTATAATACCCTACAGTGTTGTTATCAACCAAAACTGGCATTTAAAATAAAAGCAATTTTGCTCCGCACACAAGAGATTTGCTCTGCAATATTGTGCTACAGCACCTCAAGCCTTGAATTGTGTTGATTTGGTCTGAAATGGTTGTATGTAGGCGGAGATGCATTACTGTTGTAAAAATTGCCTAGTAAGGGAAGCAAACAATATGAGCTATATTCTTGTCCCTGTCTGTCTGTGCTGAGGCAATCTCAAAAATAAGATAGAGATCTAGATGAGTGACAGGCATCTCTTACACAGAAAGAAAGTGCAACTAAACTGCACATAGGCTCGGAAAATGAAATAAAAAATACTAAAATACATGTCTGAAAATGGTAACTTAAAGGCTTTTGGTGTATGAATTATGTTGGCCTCTTGTCTTTGTTTAATGATGGCAGTGAAATGTATTGTTTGCTGTGTTGATGATGTCCTGTAGATAGTGGACACATACAAGTCTCACAGGCTGGACTAGCAATGATAATGATCAGCTATGCAGGCGCTGGTCTTTGCTAAGTTTAGCTTAGATTTAGGTTTAGGAACTGGCAACCCAAATGAGAGCCTCATGTGAGGCTCGTTCTGCTTTCTGATTGGAAAATTGTCTTGAGACCAAAACAGAAAGGCCTCAGGGCAGTGGAACAGACAGGTTAAGATGATGAGGAAAGGGAAATTTGTGATTATCTGAGACCAAAACCAAGGAGCAGTAGCAACAATAAGGTTAATACATCGCATGAAATGTTTTAATGATCTTGTAGAGGACAAATGTCCTTACAGGGACAATAAAGTGTACCATAACCTAGTCCTAGCTTCCAGGGATAGTTTGTCCATGCCATTACTGTGCGAACGGGACAAACAGTGACCAAAGATACGTTTTCCAAAGTATCCATGTGATCGTGAGAGGTAGATGGAGCTACAGAGCAATAACCTATGTCTCATTTTTTCAAATGATTTTTTGTAGATGGCTTGGTGGTACGGTTGGGCAATGGTCAAGATCGTTGTTCAGGACGTGTTGAGATCCGACACGGAGACCAGTGGGGGACAGTTTGCTCTTCGGCCTGGAACCAAAATAAGGCTAAACTGGTGTGTGACGTCCTGGAATGTGGACATGTTGTGAACGCTTCGACTGTGGGCCAGTTCCCTCCAGGGACCGGGACTGTGTATGACGCAAGTGATGCCTGTTTCACCAGTTTGAAGTCCATTCACCAGTGCTCACGCAACGGTTTTACAGCATCAACATGTGGACATGGCAAGGACACGGGCATTATCTGCGGAGGTAATTAGGCATTCAAAACTCTGCTGCATATTGATCTTTTTAGATATGTCTATGGTTCTGCTTTGCCTATGGGAGAATCAAGACATTTAGGGAGGATAGGTTTCTGGTTTCTAGAGCAGACTGTATTATAGGTGCAAAATTAACACAGATGTAAATTGTTAAACCAAACTAGCTATAAAACCTATGATTCATCACATTTGCAGAAAACATAGGCCCTACGTGTTTTTTCTTTCTTTCTGAGACCTAAAATGTATAAAAATGCAATCCACATTATTACCCATGTATGCGATATATACTGACTACTGTATCTTTACATACCTAATATTTACATGATATAAAATTCAAAGCCTACAAATGTAAAAAGAAAATATATACAGTACAGGCCTATATGAAATTCTTGAGAGGTCATTAATTGTGCGTATAAGATAGTGAGTTATCTTTGACTGACAGCAATCGAATGTGACAGAAGGTCAGAAACCGCTTTATTTATGAAGTCTAATTTCAGGTGATTCATCTATAAAACTTCTGAATGGCACGGACCGGTGTTCTGGCCGAGTGGAGATCCTTTATAACGCTCAGTGGGGAACAGTGTGCGATGACGAGTGGGACATCAGCGACGCCGAGGTGGTGTGCCGCTCTAAAGACTGTGGATCGCCATTGATGGCTGTATCAGGAGGATTTTTTGGTCAAGGTGCTGGAAAGATTTGGCTGGATAACCTTAACTGTTTGGGGAATGAGTCTTCACTTATACAATGTGAACACCCCACCATGGGTGACACTAACTGTGTACATGGAGAAGACGCTGGGGTTATCTGCTCACGTAAGTCACAATATTAGATCATTTTGGGGCCAGCTGGCAATTAATAAAGCCATTTTCTTTCATACCTTATTCATTCACTTGAAACTGGATCCGAAAATGTAAGGGATCACTAATACGTTTTCATCTTTAGCTCATCTCAGGATCGTCGATGGGCGAGACCAGTGCTCGGGCAGTGTGGAGTTCTACTATGACGGAGAGTGGTTACCTGCAGTGAACGTGAACTGGGGAATGAATGAGGCGGCCGTTGTTTGCAGAGAAATGAACTGTGGCGACGCAAATAGTGTTTCCGGATCATTCTCTCAAACGGAGGTGCAGAGGGGCTTTAGAGTCAGCTGCACTGGGAGGGAGAGCTCTCTCACCCAGTGTTCAGTAAGACCGTACTTGAGGACCAACAATGAGAAACTTAAATATGCCTCTGTCACATGTTCAGGTAAGATCTTAAATCATCCACTAATAATGGATGGAACATTTTATTATAAGGTTATATATATATATATATATATATATATATATATATATATATATATATATATATATATATATATATATATACAATGCAGCACAATGGACATGACCAAATAATTGACAATGCGTTTAAGTAAAAGGAAAAGTAAAAGTCTTTCTTGGTCCAATTTCATTTTTACATTATAGTTCCTACAGTCCAAATCTCACATGTTTCTGGTGAAAAGCAGCAAACCATACTTGGTCGTACGATTCGATTCTCTGAAATACAAAACAGAACCACATAATCACATTTTGAAAAGGCCAATTGTATTGAAAGACATTGTTAATGACCATATCCAATATGTGGTCCACTTGATTCCTCATTCAAATATATTTGAACAGGTATTGTGAAATTGGTTGATGGTCCGAATCGCTGTGCTGGAAGAGTGGAGATGTTTAAAAAGAAGTGGGGTAATGTATGTGGTCAATCTTGGGACATGAGTGATGCCCAAGTGGTCTGCCAGCAACTGAACTGTGGCAAGGCTTTCAAAATCACCACCAACACAAGCCCCTATGGCCTTGGGAGGGGCACGTTTATTGTGGAACACATTGAATGCAATGGAAGAGAGTCTCTCCTGGAGCAGTGCACCGTCACCCACGGAGGCAAAGAGTGCAACTCCTCTTCAGTAGCTACGGTCATCTGTTCAGGTATGAGCACTTGGTACATGATAATACACTGTTTAACCAATACATCCAGATTAAATAAATAAATAGTGGATCCATACCAGATCAAGAGCTTCATTGTGAGCAGTTAAGTCGCCAGCACCAGGGCCGCTGCAAGCCATTTGGGTGCCCTAAGCAAAAATGCTCTGTGGGCTATTTCATTTTATATATTGCTTGAATCAAAATCCAAAGGGGGTCTGGGATCATATAATTTCCTCTATTCTGGCGCATTTTTGATGTAATAAAATTAAACGTCATCCCCCACATTCCCTAAATGTACCTGCTCCGCCCCTGCTCCGCCCCTGCTCCGCCCCTGCTCCGCCCCTGAAGCCCTTCTCCTGGTCTTCTGCAAAACAGATCGAGGCTCTATAAACACTACAGTCTGCAAAATATTGATGCTGTTGCATTTATGAAAAAAATATTTTGACATTTGTAAGAAGCTGAACCATTTTGGCTTTGGGCAGAGCCACTCCAGCTTGAAGCATCACTTGTCTTGTTTCATTCATTCTTTTTCACAGTTTCTAATTGAAAATTAGGACGATTTTGCTCTTTGTGGTTCAAAGAATATGTATGTGGAGTTTGAACTGCTCCCAGCTGTCCCCCTGATCTGTCTGAGTACAGTGGAGGGGCTTGTACAGTGGAGCTGCACGTGCGCATCTCAAACTCACTTCGAGTGGCGACATTACTCGAGTACTAGAGTTAGTTTAAATGATAAACAACTAAAGACAAAGTAGGCCTACTATATATGTTCTGCGTTGAATTGTATAAGGAACAGTGCAGCTGCTGCTATTAGTCTTCTTCAGTCCATTCAGTCCAAACTGCCTGGACAGGCTGGTGCCCCTCGGAGCCCCCGGTGCCCTATGAACTGCGCCTTTTATGCGTAATGGGAGTGGCCGCACTGGATTGACAGGTGGCAGTTATGTCCTCCCTCAGACATTAGATTCATGAGCTTTCATAAAAGGGCCAAAAGGACAATCTCCCTGATACAAGCAGCAAAATGTATTTCCCCTGCCAGGTCTAATTGAAGTGGTTCTTTAATAAAAGTGTTTTTTCTGTCTATGAATAGACAGCATGAATATTCGGCTGGTGGACGGTTCTGACCAATGCAGTGGCAGGGTGGAGGTTCGTATGGGTAGTGGCTGGGGCACGATGTGTGGTGCAGACTGGAGCACTGAGAAGGCAGAGACTTTGTGTGAGCTGCTGGACTGTGGACAGGCGATCAACAGCAGCACAGTGTCTCGCAAAGCAACAGTCCCGGTGTCCGATCCTGCTCAAACATGTTTCAGCAACGTCCAGAGTCTAAAGCAGTGTCTCAACAACGGACTGCCCCGAGCTACATGTGCACAGGATGACGCCAGTGTGACATGTGCAGGTAAAACACACGTTACTCGTGCTTTTCTACACCTTAGTATTGGTTGTTGTTGTTTTTTTCACTTTAATGTGGGGGTAATGTTTTAAGTACATTCTGCTGAAGCATAGGAAAATAGGCTATTTCAATCTGACTAATGTGAAAGCCATTTATCAGAATCCAAACCAGCTAACAAAAATGTCTGATTAAACAAATGCTGCTTAAAGGTTCTTTTCTACATTCATTGATTCCGTCTGCTTTGCTCTGCAGCTCATATTCGCCTGATGGGAGGCCCAAATGCCTGCTCAGGTCGTGTGGAAGTTTTTCATAAAGGAGAGTGGGGAACTGTCTGCGATGATGATTGGGGGATGGAGGAAGCTCACGTGGTGTGCAAACAGATGGGCTGCGGCATCCCTGTTTCAGTCTCTACTGGCTCTTCCTTCGGCAGAGGCAAGGGGCAGATATGGCTCGACAACATGGAGTGTATCGGCGCAGAAACTGCACTCACCCAGTGCCCACACAGCGGCTTGGGGAATCACAACTGTGGCCATGAGGAAGACGCAGGGGTTACTTGTTTGGGTACTGTATCAGTGTCCTTTTTGTACTCTTCTCAAAAGCTAAATGTATGTGTTTTAATTGGCTGTCAAACTCCCTTTACTGTGTTTGCATTCTTCAGATACACTTCAAAAACCGAAACTTTTCATACGCCCTGGGGTGAGCTGGGGAGACACAGTGGACGTCACCTGTATAGCATCTGGCCAACAGACGGGTGGGACTTTCACATTGAGGAAAAACAATGACACTTTTAAGATGGAAAAAGTTACTACAAATGAAGCAGCTGTATTTACTTTGCTCAAAGTTAACCTCAGCCACAGCGGCTTCTACTACTGTGAATACAGAAAGAACATGACAACGAAAGCGATCTATTTTCCTAAAGGAGATGCTGTTGAACTCACAGTTACAGGTAATCTTTTGTTCATTTATTTACGTATTTATATATATTTAATTTATTTCTTTATTTATTTAGTTAGTTAGTTACAATAGTTACAATATTATATTTGACAAAACAGTGTGGGGTGCACTTGCTAGTTTTACTGCTGTATATTTTGTCATTTCTGATCATTATAATGTTATACCTGGAGCTGCATTTAGTAGCTTCATTCACGATACTTTGATAAGTCCTCTTTCCCCGAGCGTTAAAAAGACATCAAGCTCTGAGCTCTTCATCTGTAAAACATTTGTTCTGAACATCTACTGCAGCCAGTAGATGGAGCGCAAATCAATTCCCGGAAATCTTTACCTGAAGTCATTTTGCTTTTTATTCACAATTATGTTTCAGTTCTAAAACGGAGGATACCAAAGGAAAGATAGTCAAGAGCAAGTTTAAGTTTAAGGCCAATAACAATTCAAACAATGCATAATATTTGTCCTTTACGACATCGATATTATTGCTACAAGAATTGTGAGGTTCCAGGTGGTTCCCAGCCCTTTTTGAAATGTCGTTTGTGTCACAGTGAGACTGGAAAAGCCCAAAATCTCAGTGACATCGTTGAACCCAGTGATGATCCATGGTCAAAACAACATATCCATCAGCCGAGGTTACAGCTTCAACCTGACGTGTTCGATACATTCGTTGTTTCCCGGAGGTTTCTTTAATCTAACCAAGTCAAAGATGGAACAAAACAGAAAAACAAAACCTGCAGTATACCAGTCTGGCCAAGCCGTGGCGGTCTTCGAGATCCCCTCCGTGCAGTACTTGGACAAAGGGGAATACAGCTGCACTTTTGTTGTCAACATGTCCTCACGAATGTTTGAATCCTTTCCATCTGAAAGCATTCATGTCACTGTGGTCGGTGAGTTCTTTACGAAAGTTGTACTATTCAACGTTAAGTCCAAGTGTTTGATCATATTTGGTCATCTGATTTTGCCAGCAGCCAGTGCTTCTGCGTCTGTTGCTGTGGGCGTGGTGATTGCCCTGTTGCTGCTGGTGGGACTACTTCTTGTGGGGTATTTTGTATGGAGGAAGAAAAGATGGAGCACTGGTAAGTGACAGATGCAGAGTAAGATGAAAAATGTCATTGTTGTTGTTGTTGAATACTTTTGTAATGGTTTGTTTCAGACATTTCAGACAACATGGTTAGGTTTGTTAACAGACTTGGAGGAGCATTACAAAACATCGGAAGCAACGGCAGGTACGAGTTGTCGAATATATGTGGAGTTTTGTACTTTTTTCTGTGTGACATTTACCTAGAAAAGTCACATGGACGAAATAATAGTTTTGTTTTAGAGACAGATCAGTATGAAGCACCTCAGACGACTCAAGGGAAATAAGGCCACAATAATTCCTCAAAAATGCAATAATGATAACGTGCACATGATATTCTGAGCTTATCTCTCGATTGCTGGCCAGTTTCAAAATGTAACGTGGTTCTGGAGTGCACTGTCAGCAACATTTGAGCCCAGTGGGACCTCAGAGAATGTGCAGCTTTGAAGCATTTGAATGATATGCCAAAAGTAGTAAATAGCTTCCATATACCATACTGTATATCCTTACCTTGTTTTATCTCTTTCTCTCTGTCAGTGCCGGAGCCGCAGTGCCGCGCAGTTTCACAAATGTTAACGTGGACATGGATGGTATCGAAGACCCTCCAGGAATAGTCTTCCATGATCATGAGCCACTCGTGTATTCTAAATAATTCTTATATAATGTATTTACATCTATCGTCCCTCGTACTCACAAACCCTTTGGCACATATTTGTATGCTTGAATTCTCAGGGACGCGTGCACTTCCTTGGAACTGCGAAACGGGACATAAGTAGCGCTGCTTAATTACTTCTGGGTAAGATAAAGTACTTATGATTAGACGCAAACAGCGCACTTGGCCCTTGTGTGTTTGGGTCCTCATACCAGACATGGAATTGTACACTTTCTGTATTTTATCGACAGGATAAGTGCAGCAGTAAGAGCGCTTTTCCTGGCGTGCATGCAGACATAGTGACTATCTTTTTGCTAAAATGTCCAACATTATTTTATTTTCCTCTAGCCATTTACCACTGCATTTGCTTTGAGAAATATACAAGATAAAGTATGAGTATTTACTGGTCATATCCATGGTGTTGGTGGGGGGTTAATGCTCTAACCACTGAGCCACTTGACCCATAAACATGGCACCGTCCTCGCTGACATCACTGTGGGAAGTGGGGCACCCGAAATGTTTAAATCACCTTAAATTGGTGCGATTTGTTTGCACATTTTAGAATTTCAAATCTGACCTAGTTCAGCCGCACTTGATGACACGCTCAGCTCGCCGGTGCCTGTTTGGTGTCGGTTTATATCCTGTTCAAACTCTGTTCACTGCGGCTCACAATTCCTGCCTCGATGACGTCATGAGCTACACATCTGTGGAGAGGTTTGGCTATTAAGTGAATGTCCCCCATGTTTGGAGAGATTTCCATTTGTTCCTGTGACCCTGAAAACGCTGAGCTGTGGGATGGAATATGTGGCATGCACCTTTATTGGATAGTGTAAAGTGTCAGGAGCTGCTTTAGACAGATCTCAGCTTTTTCTGCTGCTCTTCACCTTTGGGGTTTTGGCTGAAATGTTGTTTTCAATCTCCATGTTTTTCTTTGCCGTAGTTGTTAGCTCTTTCACCTCTCAGTAAGAAGATTACTGAATACTTCAACTAAATAAAAACTACATTCTTGCGGCATCAAATCTTAAAGCTCTATGTTCTACGTAATTTTCTTCTATGGGCAGGGTAAACCAATCACATGGCAAGAGGATATTTAGTTGTTAATGTCCCGACTACCCACATCTTTGTATCCTTTATTTAACCAGGAAGTCCCATTGTGATACAGTATCTCTAGGGGAGTCCAGGGAGTTCAAGTAGGATAAATGTCATACATGTCATACATACATGGGTGACGTGTCAAGCCTATGTGCACAATGACAGTTTGCTCTTGCAGGTACACGTCAACCTGGCGCCCCAGCAACAGAAACAGTCCTCACTCCACAGCAAGTGTTTTATTTTGGAGGGATTTTCCTTGTGGGTCTACATGTGTGTCTATAGTAACAAGAATAGACGAGTGAAATATGAAATCAAATTTATTTATGAAGCACAATTCATACAAACTGCAATTCAAAGTGCTTTACAGTGTTTGAAACACAATTAAACAAATAAAATAAAAACAATGCAATTAATAAAAATGTAAAACAATGTACATCAGAGTAAAATAAAGAATAGAAATAATGTAGTATTTTAAAATATTAAAAAACAGGTAAAATTACGGCGCGGCTGAACAAAACAGTCTTTAGCTTGGATTTAAACACAGTGGGGTGGGGGCCTGTCTCACTTTGGGGAGACAGGCCCCCTGTCACTTTGGGGAGAGGCTATTCAAGACCTTTGCCCCATGGAACGTAGATTCTCCGTGTCTGGTCTTGACTCTGGGCACCAGCAGGAGGCCGGTCCCTGAGGTCCTTAGGGTCCGAGATGGTTCATATGGCACACTGAGATGTCTGAGATGTACTTTGGTGTTAGGCTTATATATATCAAATATCAAACATAACATTACAACATGACAGTGCTGCCCTGTGGTGGAGTGGTTAAGGCGGCAGCACACATGTCAGGCTCCATGTGCAGTCGACCGCACTGTTGTGAGTTTAAATCCTGACTCTGACAATTTATTGCATGTCCTCCCTTCTCTCTCATCCCCATCTCACGCTCAGCTGTCCCGTCTAGTAAAGGCTACGGGCCATTTTTTTTTTTTTCAAACATGAATTCACCAAAAGATGGATACAACTCATAAATCTCCTTCCCTGATAAGTATTCTGCTCTGGTCGTCATGTTTTCAGGAGGTGTCAAAGCCGCTGTCCGCTCATGGGGTTTGTGTGGTTGGAGATTGTGGGCAGACGGTGAGTTACCGCTGAGCCGAGTGTGCACGTGGACTGTTGTAGTGAAAGAGGCATTAGTCATTGTCTAACCACTGCTGTCTCGGCACCCACTCCAGATATCTGCGCTTTAAGAAGAACGAGCAAGAAAGGGAGCGAGTGTGGAGTTTGGTCATTTACTTTAAGAATAACTTGACTGACTCATCCCAGTAAAAGGTGCATCATGTATGAAGAGGCCATTGCTTTGCCTGGAATGTACCACAGTATGGCATTAAATGTATATAATCATGTAGTGATGCCACCAGGTCAAGTTAGAAGTCAATGGAGAGACGACCCGCTCATAATAAGAATTGATATAAGAATTTATTTTTAAGCTAGAAAAAAACCTATGATTGAATAAATGCCAATATTTTTTAGTCTTATTGTGGAACATTCCAGGCTAAACAAGTGAGCGATGGGCCCTCCACCAGAGAAGTTACAAAGTGCACTGTTATGACCCAGCTCAGCTAGGGTTTGGGGAGCTCATAAACCCAAGATCTTAAAATGGTCAAATAAAAGTGTGATTTTATTCAAAGGAATGTCGTCGGGTAAAGGTAATTTAACAAAGGCGAATTAACAAGTGGGTGTAATCCCTCATTTGTCCAGGAGGGTTCCATTGTACAAAAATATTCAGTTGTAGACATTTGGACACTGTTTTTAATGTTTCGACTTTCATTCAAAAGTCATTCTCAATCTGTGGCTCTCTGAGCTGTGTAAGCCCTGCCCAACAGTGCAAACGATTCATTTGCACTGTTTTAAGTCTCACCTGAATCTCAAGAAATCTTCTTTGTTACCACAATTGCCCTGCAACGGGCCATGGAACACCTATAGTTAACTGACTGCAACTCCCTCATACCTGATTAGTCTCTGACTGGCCTGAGCTGGTCTGGCCCCATGGCTTCAAAATACTGCTATATATTAAACTTTAAACTTCCTTTTCTGTTTAAAGAGGGATTCTCTTTTTATAACAAAACTGACCTCCTGAAGTCTTTCAAACCATCTCTTCTCCTGCTTAGAATCCTCACCTCACTGTTTTTGATAGAGTGGTTTGTGGCTTTAAGATGATGATGCACGGCGCTCTGTGGTCCTGAACTCGAGTGTCTTCGGTGCTCATAAAGCCTCTTGTGGCTGTCTATATACCACTCTTTACAATTTTCTTATAAATAATACTACATTGCTCTGTTTTTGTGTCAGCATCTTGTCCTTAGGGTGAACCAGTTTTTGTCTTGTGTTGCCTGGTTTAAAATAAACAGGGATTGTGTGCTGTCTAAACGTCCTTTGTAGTCCAGACACATAAAGGATAGAGACTCCATTGCTTGTTGGTTCTATTTTCCTTTTGTCCTGTTTTTTGGCTCTTTTAACTTCAAGAGCCCACCAGCTGAGAGCGCATTCTAGACATGTTTTTCCTCTTTCCTCTTGTCCTCTGAGCTGGTGGGTACTTCTTAAACTCTGTGCTGTAAAGTTCTGATCACTCCCATCTTGTGCTGTGGTGAGTGATTAGAGCCAAAGAGCAGATACTGATCCGTGTGTGTAGATTTCCTGTATATTTCTATTTGGAGCTCTCCGTCCTCTCCTCTGATTGTGGAACAATCAAGAAAGGCCAAGCGGTTCTCCTTAGAGTCTTCTCTTGTAAACCTGATTTGTGGGTCCACAGCATCGATGTGATCAGAGAAGGCTCCAGCTCTTGTTTCTTGATTGTTACAGATGTGTTATCCACATGTGTTATCTGGGATGTTATGTGTTATCCACATGTGCTATCTGAGATGTTATGTGTTATCTGAGATGTTATGTGTTATCCACATGTGTTATCTGGGATGTTATGTGTTATCTGGGATGTTATGTGTTATCCACATGTGTTATCTGGGATGTTATGTGTTATCCACATGTGTTATCTGAGATGTTATGTGTTATCTGAGATGTTATGTGTTATCCACATGTGTTATCTGGGATGTTATGTGTTATCTGGGATGTTATGTGTTATCCACATGTGTTATCTGAGATGTTATGTGTTATCCACATGTGTTATCTGGGATGTTATGTGTTATCTGGGATGTTATGTGTTATCCACATGTGTTATCTGAGATGTTATGTGTTATTGTTACGGCAGTTTCCTGTAAACAATGATCAAGTAAAGAGTAACCAGGCAATAACTTGAAGCAGAAACAGAGTCTCTCGGTCTCTCTCAAAAGGTGGAAGTTTATTCACGTGCACAGTGGATAAACACCCTCACTCTACCTAAAACAAGTTCGTTCTGTCCCTACCTAACTTTACAATTTACAAAGTACACCTTTTATAGGTGGTAACAAACATAACATAATCACAACCCAAATCAGCTCAAAAAGAGATAGACCAGACTATCACGTCTGTGACGGTTCCAGCCATCTCTTCAGAGGTTTAATCAAAGACCATTTCCACACCGAATCCGGTCCTGACGCATTAATTGATGATTAAGAGGCGCCGGACAGTAGATATTCAGTATAATCAGGACCTCATATTCTTATCTCATCTGCACACAGGAGAACAACAAAGATATTAATTCCGTGACATGTCATGGCCTAAAACAACATTAGAATGACATGACATGACCCATTTTCTGCCATTACAATACCACTCTTTTGATTATCTTAAACCCCTGTTTAATATCATATCATCAATCAATTACCAATCAGAGAAAATATTAATCAATAATTAATAACACAACAAAAATGAATAATAACAATAATTAGATAAATTATCCCAAAAAAAAAATATATTAATACAAATGACCAATTTAATGATTAAAAACACTAATTAATAAAATTGAACCCTTGAAATTAGAAATAAAATAATAATCAAAATAATAATCAAATTATTAATAAAAAATATTAATAAAGTTAACCCCAGCTCCCCCGTCCCGAGACCCCCTCCACCGGCCAGGAAAAAACTACCAAACCTCTTTGGGATAAAAGTAGAAAACCTGAGTAGGAGAAAACTACAAAACCACTTTGGGATAAAAGTAGAAACCTGGAGGAATTCCCCTGTGAATGGGGCTCAGGACGGACAGGCTGATGCCGACTTCTGGAAGGAAAAAAAAAATGCTCGATTAATTTCATCAAAATAAAGATTTCAGTCTATCTCTTGTCTTAATTTAAGTCATTACAATTTCCCTTTGAATCAGTGATTTTAAAAACAGTTTAAAAGAAATTAATAAAACTTAAAGTCTTTTTTATACCGTTACTGGCTTAAGGTCTCATTCCCTTGATGATTGAATCATCATCTAAATCACTAATGTAGCCTGTGTCTTGCTTAGACGCGTCTCTATCTGGCCCTGGAACCTGAACAGACACATATTGAGCAGAAACCATTTTACCAATCGCTTTGAACAAACATGGGAGAACACAAGAAAACAGAATCAAGATTACCCCTACAATAATGCCAAAATTTATGAGCACGTCACGCCAGGAAGTAAGAGCCCATCCTAACACAGAAAAAGGGTGAGTGGCAGTGACAGTTTCAGATTCCATGAGATAACGGCGTTTGGTCAAATTTGCGAGTCCCTGTTGGATCGCACCCCCATCCTCATCATTAGCAGATATGTAGGTACAGCAGCTCCCTTTTAGTAAAGTGCACCCGCGTCTAGTTTTACATTTTTAGGAGGTCTGATGTGAATCTGAGGTCGGAACTTAATCTTGCGTGGGAGAAGAGGAATCACCGCTCTCCACGCAGACCAAACTATCCTACTCAGAAGTTTAACATTATCTCTAGAAATTAGAGTGCCAGGTAACATGTTGGATAAATTAGGCACAGGGAGAGGGAGCACGTGTGGAGAGTTGGTTGCCATGGGCATGTGTGTACATACATAACAATCTCTCCGCTTGTGACTCGGCTACATATTTAGCATATCGATACCATTAGTGTATAGACGGTGGAATGGTTATAAGTGTCTGTGAGAGACTCGATCTTGGATGTGTCGTCATAGTGCAGTGTACGAGTGTTACGGTCTACTCTGTGTTCTCTGTGGGGCCACATCCAGCTAGGCAGAGTGATAAACCATATTATTCCCAACGCCAGAACTATTGACAGACCCAGTGCATAAATCATTATTCTATAGTTCAGCAACCTGATGTTGAGCTCGACCTTTCTGTCGGTCAGATACCATTTAGAGCTCTGACGCTCCGGGGGACTCCCCCCCCCCAGGAGGAGCCGGGTGAGCCTCAGGAATCATGAAGACGATGAGGACAGTATTTGTGTAGATATTACCAGACGATGCAGAAGAACGTGGAGCTTTAAACCGCGCCGGGTTTTGGCAACGTGCCCCGTGCTCGGAGCACTCGATCAGTGGGCTCTGGTGCCTTTCGAGGTTTACGACCTGCTCGGACCCCGACTTTCTCGAACTTGAGATCGTTGCAAAAAGGTCCCACGACGTCCTCAGTGGTTGCCCCTTGTGTCCGACCCACGAGTGGACCGACACCCGCGTTGTCGTTGATCTCCGCAGGTGTGCTGAAGATGGCTCGGCAGTGAGATGCGTGAACCCAGGTGCCCCGTTCTGCGACTTTCACTGCGGTGTGAGTGATGAGGAGGACCTGGACCGGGCCAATCCACCTTTTGGAACACCACCTTTTCCTCCTCGGCTCTCGGATCAAGATCCAGTCACCTGGTTTGAAGTTGTGGAGGACAGCTTCTGCTGCCTTTGGGAGAGCGGCTTTCACCTGTGCAGAAATTGAGGACAACAGGTCATCCAATTCTTTACAGTAAGCTAGCATTGAGTCGTCGCACAGGGAGGAATCGGGCAGATCTCGTGGCGGAGGTGGGTCGAGGCCTATGTTAGGTGGACGAGCAAACAGGATTTCAAATGGACTCATTTTACATCTTGCCTGTACCCGCATTCTCATGTACATCAACGCCAGTGGCAGTGCCTTAACCCAGGAGAGTCCAGTTTGCTCACATATTTTGGTCAGTTTTGTTTTGAGTGTCCCGTTACATCTCTACGCGAGACCACAAGATTCTGGGTGATAAGAAGTATGTTTTCGGAGATCGATGCCCAGAAATTGACCCACCTCCTCTATCACTTTTGCAACAAAGTGGCTGCCATTGTCACTTGAAATTTTTTCAGGAACGCCCCAGCGTGGCACAATCTCTGTAATCAGAGCTTTAACCACTGCGTTGCTGGAGGCATGTTTACAAGGAAACGCCTCGACATAACGTGACCAGATGTCAACAAACACTAAACAGAATTTCTTGCCTTCTGATGGATTAAGCTCAATGAAATCCATTTGCATATGCCCAAAAGGTCTTTCTAGCGGTGGGTGTGCCGCCTGTGGAATTTGTCTTGCTCTACCTGGATTATTGTTTAAACAGATAGCACAAGATTGACAAATTTTTTGGGCATAAAAGGTAAAACCTTTCGTGAACCAATTCTGTCCCACAGCCGTCACCATCCCCCCTTTTGATGCATGGTCCCGTCCATGTGAGATCAGCGCCATCTGCCTGAAAAAATGTTTAGGTAAACAGGTTTTTTTGTTAGGCCCAACCCAAATGCCATCACACTTCTCAGCCCCCGCCTTCTTCCACACAGAGATTTCCTCTGACGTGGAGAATTCCTGCATGGCTGATAAGGACTCTGGAAGAGAAGTGTTATTAGACACAAAACATTCATTTTGCTCTTGTCTGCAGAGATAAGATGCGGCCTTGGCTGCCTTGTCCGCTCTGCTGTTTCCCTGTGAAATTGGGTCAGTTCTGTTAGTATGAGCTTGACATTTGCATATGGCAATATCAGATGGGAGCAAGATCGCCGTCAGGAGTTCCCCAACTTGCGTGCAGTTCAGAATAGGCTTACCATCCGATTTCAAAAAGTTCCTGTGTCGCCACAACCCCGCCCAGTCGTGGCATACACCAAACGCATAGCGAGAGTCTGTGAAAATTGTGACGGACTGACCCTTCGCCAATGTGCATGCGACTGTCAGAGCCACCAATTCTGCAGTCTGTGCAGAGAAATGAGAGGGCAGTGGGCCTGAGGCCGCCACATCCCACTCAGAGCATACTGCAAAGCCAACACGGTTCTGTCCCGTGTTGGTGTCTCGAGATGCTGATCCATCTACATAAAAAACCAAGTCAGAGTTAACAAGTGGTTCCTCTTTCAGATCCGGTCTCGGGGTGCACACCTGTTCGATTGTAGAAATGCAACAGTGAGCTTCGCCCTCTTCAGGGGTGGGCAAGAGGGTGGCAGGGTTAAGCTGTGTGCATCGTTTTACTGTGACGTTTGGTAATTCAAGCAAAACTGTGTTGTACCTGAGCCATCGGGAAGCAGAAAGATGCAAAGTTTTCTGTTCCAGCAGGATCAGAGAGACAGCATGTGGCACAAGCAGTGTTAGCTCAGCATAGCCCACCAGATCACGCGAGGCCAAGACTGCTTTTTCAGCAGCCGCCACCGCGCGTAGACATCGTGGCATGCCGGCTGCAACGGGGTCCAGCTTAGCAGAGAAAAAAGCCACAGGTCGCAGGGAGCCCCCGTGCGCCTGTAAGAGGACAGAAGTCATGCAGCCGTTGCGTTCGTCAACAGTCTGTGTGAAAGGTCTTGTTGGGTCAGGTAACCCCAGAGTTGGAGGCTTCTGTAAAGCCATTTTCAACTCACAGAAAGCTTTGTCTGCTTCCTCTGTCCATGTCAGTTTGTCATTAGTCCTAAGGCCTTTTCCATGGATTAGTGCACCTAAAGGAGACTCGATTACAGAATAATTTGGAATGAACTGTCGACAATATGAACACATTCCTAGAAATGACATCAATTGTTTCTTAGTTATTGGTTTCGGAATATTCTGAATGGCTGAAACGCGCTTCGTCGTAATGCTTTTGCCATTTTTAGATATCACATGACCCAGAAATATTACTTCCTCTTTAACATATTGCAATTTTGAGAGACTGGCCTTGTGGCTTTCTGCATGCAAATGTTTGAGTAAGGTCACCGTATCTTGTTTACATTGGTCCTCGGTTTGCGAGCACAACAATATGTCATCCACATATTGTAGCAGGCAGCTACCTGGTGCCAGTCGCAAGGGAGCCAATGAATCTCGCAGCGCTGCATTGTACCATGTTGGAGAATGCACGAACCCCTGACACAGCCTTGTCAGAGTCCAGAGTCGATTCTGACTCGAAAGCAAACCAAAACTGCGAATCCTGGTGAACGGGGACAGAGAAAAAAGCATTAGCTAGATCCACAACTGCGAAATATTTTGCCTCTGGAGGAATCTGAGATAAGATAGTGTATGGGTTTGGCACCACAGCAACGACAGGTTGAACAGCTTCGTTCACTGCTTTCAAATCGTTTGTAAACCTCCATTTCTCTGGTACCCCAGGTTCGCTTTGTTTTTTAACCGGAAATATGGGGCTCCGTACCCCCCCCCGATTTACAAGGAACTATTACTCCCGCCTCCCTCAGGGCTTCAAACACCAGAGTAATACCTTCAACCGCCTCTGGGCGCAGAGGATATTGTGGTCTACAGGGGCGAGCGTCAGATTTCGGGGTGATCACCACGGGCTGACAACCTCGAATCAGGCCGACATCGGTTGGACTCTTAGCCCACAGGTCAACCCCCACCTTTCTTAGTTCCGGTATCGCCTCTGCCCCAGCCTGAGATAAAAAACAATCCGCTCCCGGAGCAGCGTATCTCTTATCAGTGGAAACACAGCGAAAGGAATGCAGAGGCGACTGTAAACACACCCGCCATGCGCCCGAAGACCGTGAAAATGTCACGTTAGAGTTTGGAACACTATCCCAGTCCTCCGCTATAAAACATTGATGGACAAAATCCTGTACCTCCCCCCAATTAACATTCTTTGGTTTTGATAATGCTACGTACAGATTTGAGTTTGACAGGCTAAAGTTTTTAAGTGAATCGGGGAGTGACACAGAGACAACAGAAAAGTCTCTACCCCAGAATAAATGTTCAGTCTTTAAAAAGTCCTCACAGCATTCATTCCAACAAGCATCAAAATCACATTCTATTTCTGTTGCATCTGTGGGCAAACAAAACGAGCACTGCAATTCTCTCACATCCTTGAAGTCAACATTCTCATTGTGTGTCACTTTCTCATAGGCTAATGAAATTAACTTAATTGAGGAATTTGGGGACAATTTCCAAAAATAGTCATATTCAGGAGCCTCTGTACGCTCTGCCAGAAAATTTAAACCATGTACCAATTCTCTGTTATTTGTGACCTGCAGGCCGTCTGATGTGGAGATAAGGCAAATTCCTAATCGACACATCAGATCCCGTCCTATCAAGTTCACTGGACACAAAGGGGAATAGAGAAATGAATGTTTGAACGAGTGACCACCGACATCAAAACATGTTAAAGGAGATGTGAAATGCTCCTTCGTTGTCTCCCCAGAAGCTGATAATGAAAATGTGTAACGACCCCCCAGCCGAGGTTTTTTCGTTAGTGCAGAACATTTAATCACTGAATTTGTAGCCCCTGAATCCACCAAAAAATCAATTTTTCCCCGTTAACGTTCAATTGGTACTCTGGAAATTTAGCTTTAGCTTGACTAATTTTAGAATAGGTACCCTCCGGTACCACTGCACATGCCTCAAGATAGGTGATTGCGTGTGTGAGTTGTGCCAGGTGCATGTTACCCTCTTGCAGGTGTTGTTGTGGGTGTTGTTCCGGTGCGTGTGTCGTTGAGCCAGTCGTCTCTGCTGCGTGCTCAGACCTGCCCCCTTCCGCCCCCGCCAGTCAATCCGACCCCCCATAATGTCCAGGAGCTGGAAGAGCTAAACATGGTTGAGTGGGCAGAGCTTGTTGTGATCTGAGTCCATGATTGGCCATGGGCAGTTGTTATGTGTTATCTGGGATGTTATGTGTTATCCACATGTGTTATCTGAGATGTTATGTGTTATCCACATGTGTTATCTGAGATGTTATGTGTTATCCACATGTGTTATCTGAGATGTTATGTGTTATCTGGGATGTTATGTGTTATCTGGGATGTTATGTGTTATCTGAGATGTTATGTGTTATCTGGGATGTTATGTGTTATCTGGGATGTTATGTGTTATCTGGGATGTTATGTGTTATCCACATGTGTTATCTGGGATGTTACGTGTTATCTGAGATGTTATGTGTTATCTGGGATGTTATGTGTTATCTGGGATGTTATGTGTTATCCACATGTGTTATCTGGGATGTTATGTGTTATCTGAGATGTTATGTGTTATCCACATGTGTTATCTGGGATGTTATGTGTTATCTGGGATGTTATGTGTTATCCACATGTGTTATCTGGGATGTTATGTGTTATCTGGGATGTTATGTGTTATCCACATGTGTTATCTGGGATGTTATGTGTTATCTGAGATGTTATGTGTTATCCCCACATGTGTTATCTGGGATGTTATGTGTTATCTGAGATGTTATGTGTTATCCACATGTGTTATCTGGGATGTTATGTGTTATCTGGGATGTTATGTGTTATCCACATGTGTTATCTGGGATGTTATGTGTTATCTGGGATGTTATGTGTTATCCACATGTGTTATCTGGGATGTTATGTGTTATCTGGGATGTTATGTGTTATCCACATGTGTTATCTGGGATGTTATGTGTTATCCACATGTGTTATCTGGGATGTTATGTGTTATCCACATGTGTTATCTGAGATGTTATGTGTTATCCACATGTGTTATCTGAGATGTTATGTGTTATCTGGGATGTTATGTGTTATCCACATGTGTTATCTGGGATGTTATGTGTTATCTGGGATGTTATGTGTTATCCACATGTGTTATCTGAGATGTTATGTGTTATCCACATGTGTTATCTGGGATGTTATGTGTTATCTGGGATGTTATGTGTTATCCACATGTGTTATCTGAGATGTTATGTGTTATCTGAGATGTTATGTGTTATCCACATGTGTTATCTGGGATGTTATGTGTTATCTGGGATGTTATGTGTTATCCACATGTGTTATCTGGGATGTTATGTGTTATCTGGGATGTTATGTGTTATCCACATGTGTTATCTGAGATGTTATGTGTTATCTGGGATGTTATGTGTTATCCACATGTGTTATCTGAGATGTTATGTGTTATCTGGGATGTTATGTGTTATCCACATGTGTTATCTGGGATGTTATGTGTTATCCACATGTGTTATCTGAGATGTTATGTGTTATCCACATGTGTTATCCACATGGCTGGACCAAAGCTTTGGGGCAATGCCTGAAGAGGAGACCAGCGCCTTCTTCTCAAACTGCTCCAGGTACAAGTTGGTCACTTTGGGAGAGACGGGAGAGAACATGTCACAAACATCCCAGTTCTCAGACTAGATCCACAGATTGAAAATTATTTTTGAATGACATTTTTCAAAAACAGTGTCCAAATGACTGTAACTGAATATGTTTCTAAAAAGGTGAGTTAAATGTGTACACACAAAGGTAAATGACTCATGTTTAAACAAAAGTTATAAGAATATAAACTGAGCTAAAACTTCTCCTCCTGACCAGTTATTGTGGCACTAAAATATTTCTAATGCAATTTGAAGCTCCACGAAAACCAAACGAGTGAAGCATAACGTCAACAGAATTAACATAAAACACTTAGAGACGATGATGCAGCATGGCCCATCATTATTATTTTCTCAATATAATCATTTTAATATTATTCATTCATTTTCATTCATTCACAGACTATTTCAAAGTAGAATGTATATTTGTACTCGAGTAAAAGTCCAGTACTCCAGTTACAACAAATACTGTTGTCAAATCTGTACTTAAGTAACATGGTTTAACATGGTTTCAGCATCATTTTAGATCAGTCTCTTATACAAAACTTGATTAAATAAACAATTTAAATCAGATGTGTTTTTAAAAAGGGTCACTGAGATTTTAGTTGCAGTACAGTGTATTTACCTTATTTCATATATTTAGATCTAAAGGCTATGTTGGAGGCGTGTGGGAAAGGAAAATATTTCACCTATAATCTTAAACATGTGCAGTTAAGCCTCTCACTATTTATTACAACCAGGCCTGAAAACCACTAAATTAAAGGCAATTTCACATGTTTTCTTCAAACATTCTGCACATATTCTGTGTAACGTTGGGGCCCAGCTCCAAATTGTGCCCAGGGGCCCATACTCGGCCCATAATCGGGGCGTGCATATAGAATGTGACTCTGGTATAATCCTCATTTCCCTACAGCCTCTTGGGCCCAAGAAACAAAGATGGAGGAACATTGATTAGAAATAATGTGTGTCCAGAGTGTCATTTTTGCCTGCATGGACATAAACAACGGAGCCAGCGGAGCACATAGAGCTCATTGAAATTCAGAGTCAGTCATTTGTGGTCCGGGCCGCTCTCTGTGTGTCTGATGATCGAAATGAGAGCGGTGCAGTGCAACAACTCAAGTCGCAACGCGCTCGAAGCTCATAGTCAACTTGCCTGCAGTTTCAATTTCAAAGGCAGGATACAAATATTACACAAATAATAGTGATTTTACAGGTATCAATTATAATTTGGACTTATTCTCAATTACAAAAGCAATGTACATAGGTTACATCGTTTGTTTGTGGCAACCCAGTTTCAGGTGTGTTTGCTGTATCTTTATCAAACCAGGCGACAAACCGTACTTTTAAATGAAGATCTGTTTGAAAAATGACTGTTGTTACCATGCCGATTTGGTGTGGTTCAAAGAAGCGACATGTGGCTGGTCTCAGGTTCGATAAGAGGACCATGTGAGGCCTGTCAGAATGGAGTCTGCATGTTGTCCCGTGTCTGGGAACGGTCCATGGCAGAGGATTCATTTTAAAAGTATATGTTTAATGTCATCACTATTTTAGTTTTTGCCATTATTTTTTTATGAAATTGCCACATAAACAAAAGCCACTCTGGTTCCTGCAACATTGTCACATTCTGTAATTTGAAAACAACCATCATAAAAGGGAACTGAACCTCCCACACAGGAAAACATGCTACATCAGCCTTTTTCACGCGTGGTTTTCTCTCCGCGACAGTCGTTGGGGGAGGTTATTGTTTTAATACGCTGGTAGCCCGGCGTCGAACTCTCAAGCAGCGTTTAGAGCCATCGTTCACCTCACACGTCTTTAATGTGAGGAGCAGGAAATAAGGAGGGCGTGCTGACTCGAGCGGCCTGGAAATGAACCCGGCCCGTAACTGTAATCCTTTAAATACGCTGTACCTGATTTTGAAGACATGAAAAAAAGAACCAGTTCATTTTAAACTGTTTGTAGCAGTCCACGTGTATCGCTCTCTCTTACGTATTGCATCGCCAGCATCCGAAATGCATGCATTATGATGAGTTAGAAGCACTTTCCACGACTCTCTGAGCCCAGGGTGAGTTCTGCCGTCATGGTAATGCCAATGACAGAAGGCGCACAGGTTAACTCATCAATAAGGAAGAGGCACAAGGTTCCATTTTTACATTTTTTATCTTGAATGCTGCTCTTTGCTCAAACAAATACGAGTTTTGGTCAGAGTGAGTGACAGGTGGATTCTAATTTAAACGTAAACTTTCAGAAGAGGCTGGACAGAGTCATCAAGAAGTCCAGCTCCGTCCTGGGCTGTGCTCTGGACTCGGTGCAGGAGGTGGGGGACAGAAGGGTCCTGGCTAGATTCACATCTATGCTGGACCATGAGTGTCACCCCCTGCAGGACACTCTGTCCCCTGCAGGACACTCTGTCCGCTCTGGAGAGCAGCTTCAGTGAGAGACTGATCCACCCTCGATGTGTGAAGGAAAGGTTCCGTAGGTCTTTCCTTCCTGCTGCTGTCAGACTTTATAACAAAAACTGTTAGTACTGAACACTCGTAATACTGACCTAACCTAATACTGATGTGCAATTCTGTCATATGTGCAATTGCTGTTGGAATTCATGTGCAATTCATGTGCAATTACTGTGAAATTCATGTGCAATCTATGTGCTGTCGTGACACATATTCATGTGCAATTGCTGTCGTGATCACATGCAATGATATTTATGTATTTATGTATTTATTTGTCTATGGGAGTTTTTATTTATTTATAGGAGATCTTCTACTGAAAGTGTTTTTCAGACTTCCTATAAGTGATCTGTTCTTCTGTATCTACCTCTGTATCTACCTGCGTTGCACCAATGAAATTTCCCCATGTGGGACAATAAAGGAATATCTTATCTTATCTTATTACTTTATTACACATTATTATACACTTCAAAAAGCTCTATAAAGATATTAAGTTTACAGAAAACCTGATCAAATCACAGAAAATCATGATAGAAATGTAGTATAAATAGTATAAAGTAGTCTGACACACACCTTATCTTAACAATATTAATGAGTATTGGAATATATTAAGATGTAGTACTTGATTTAAAGAAGAAATAGTTTGTCTAACTAATCAACTTGATGAGCACGCAAATAATATGAACATTAAAATTATTATAATTGTTTCCCTCTTCACAGAGATGTCATATTTTTTGTCCTGCATTTGAGTTCTTGGCTTTTAGTTTGTCTGCACTTATCACATTGGGCTGAAAACTGTCACAATGCCATTTTTCCACAATAAAATATAACTATATCTCTGCTGCTCTCTTCGGTGAAATGCCTTGGCACAAATGGTCTTCTTTTGTCCATATTAGATCAGTCGAGACAAACTACGGCCCCTTCACCGCGGACTAGCTGTGTTTTGAAAGGCTACGATGAAATTACAAGGAAAACTACCTCATCGATGTGTTTATTTGTGCTACGTTTGAAAGTGCAAATGCTCCATGTAAAAGACATCGCTTATCTATGTTTGCAATGTTTTGGTGCTAATGCTAATTACTTGTCGACTCTAAACGTCCCTCAGCCCCTCTCGCACCTTTTCCGGCTTTTTTAGCTTCATGTAAACTGGGAAAAGACCGGTCTGACAGGTTTTGGGCTTAAGACAAATTGAGTTCAGTTGTTTGGTGCAGCCCGACGTCCTGTGCATGTAAATTAGGACTGTGTCGAGGCAGAACTGGTGACAAGAGTGTACAACGAGTAAAGTGTTAAATAATCATACAGGCGTGATCTGCCTCGAGGCCGGCTGAGGGCCCCTGTCAGGTCAGGTGTAAATGCACACGGCTCTGTTCCTGGAGGTGTGGACGGGCACACAGGGGATCACGGGTCAGGGGCGGGTGCCACTCCACCACCGCTGCGCCCTCCTGCTCTCACTTCGGCCCCATCTCCCGCTCCAGTGGCTCCGACACATCTGGACATGTGCAGTAAAGTGTTGACAGGGCGGGAACGGTAGAAGTGAGCAGTAACTGTCTAAAGGAGTCCATCTCGACATAACGGGCGTGTCGGATCCTGCTCTCGTCGTAAAATGTTGTTGGGAGAAGGTCGAGCGGTCAGATCCACAGGTGGATGCTTCCGCTTTGTCCTTTGTCCAGTGTCTGTGTGCTCAGGTGTGTGGCTCCTTATTGTGAAGTGCTTTGACTGTCTTAAAGGTAGAAAAGCACTTTACAAATATGACTATTTACCATTTTATAACCCGTTCATCTTTATTGTTTTCAGGTTCAAGCTTAGTTCAAGTTTAAGATTAGTTTATTTGCCGTTTGGTGTGAAAAATCACATTGGAAAACCCAAAGTGCACAACGAGACATAAACAACAACCACACAAACAAACAACAAACAATGGTCGAAATAAGTTACAAAAAACTAAAAGTACCATGAAAAATGCAAGCTAAAACACTCAAGTTAATGTGATTTTAGGAGAAAAATAATAATAAAATCAAATAAAGTGCTAGATCCTCTTTTTTCATAGTTTTGGCCGGGGTGCGACTTATACTCCAGAGCGACTTATGTGATATTATTCGTTATTTTCACGCTGACAACCACTAGAGGGTGCTCTAGGCTCTAAGTGACGCAGAAGAATAATCTGCACTTCCTCTTCTTCCGGAGTTTGTGGAGTTGTTTAGATTTAGTGATTTGGGGTAAAACTGATGCTTTGGTAAACTTGTTATCATGTTCTTTATGCTATAGTTATCTGAATAACTGTTAATATGTTACATTAACATACCAGACACTTACCACAGTTCTGTCTGTGCCTCATGTAGCTGAAGGTGCTACGTTAGCATACGTACACCTATTCACCATGTTCTCTAATCTGTTACTATTTTAAATTGCATTTCAAGATGAAATGTCTGTTCTTGGTCTTGGATTTTATCAATTAAATTTCACCCGAAAATACTTATACTCCAGTGTGACTTATATATGTATTTTTTCTTGTCTATTATGCATTTTTTTGGCTGGTGCGACTTATACTCCGGTAATACGGTTGTTAAAGTGCATTGCTCAAGCTCGTGACGGCTTGTGGGAAGAAGCTTTTAGCACGACGGGGGGGGCTTGTATTTCACAGTGGCAACATTTTCTAACATCGCTCCCATTTCGCAGTCAGCCATCACCAAACCGCATGTCGTTTTATGTTCAACCTTAACCTTAATCTACACGTACGGCGCGACACATACGGCTCGATAGCTTGTGACAGACACGCAGCATCCTCTGTGGTCTCCTACATCTGGACAAAAGGACAACCAAGAGAGGCATTACATCTTTGATCCCACGTTGTATTCAGCCGCTCAATAAACTATAACCGTAGTACTCTGCTCCAACACACGGCACATAATACGATCTAACTTTGGTGAGATACAGTCGGTGAACACATTTTACTCACCGCGATGTTGTCCAAATGATAGAGTTTAGCATTTAGCATAGCATTATCATACCGCTGGGATTTAAGTACGGCGCAGAGAACCCAGACACCCAGAGACAAATCAATGATAGTCCGAGGTAGTGGACATGTATTGTCACTGCCTATATGTTCCAATTCCTGCAGAAAAAGTCTCGCTTTGTCATTTTATACAGTCCGAGCAGCCACGGCGACGCACAGCAAAGGGCAGCGTTTCCTTTCTGCCTCTTTTACTAAGTGGGGGCTCCATGTCTTTATTGGTACATCGTCCACTTGCCTCATCCACCGTCCACGGCTGCTTCATGAGCCACAGCAGGAGGAGAGAGGGAACAGGAGAAAAGAGGAGGCAGATGACACAGATGCACAAAAGAATATGGAAACGTTAGGCTATGGGTTTGTAAAGACATGACCGCACTAAAATAAATACACTTTCTGATCTCGATGACTTTCTAAATGAGCAAGTTAGTTAAAAGTGTGGAAGAGGAGGAGGAGGAAAAGCAGGAAACCACATTAATTACAGTGAGTGTGTTTCAGAAGTGTGTCAGGGGAAAGTCACCGAGGACACGAGGAGAGCAGACTCCAGACTCAACTACGGACACACTACATCACATGGTTAATGATGCTAAATGGCACTTTCGCGGCGCAGAGACAAATCACCCGGTGTAATAAAAGCTTTACAGTTGTGGGCCGTGCCGGGCTCTGCTGAAGCGGGTCGTGCTCAGCTGCATTTGCTTGAGTAACTACAGTATAGTTGTATTTAACTGAGTAGTCTTCATTTATAAAGACAAATGAAGCCTGCGTAAATTCAGCCTGGAAGATCTAACTCCACCCATCTACATCAAGGCCACCATGGAAGGACCCCTCTCCCCAGCGCCATCATCGCACTCAAGCGGGCGCCCGCCTGTCCGTCTGTGAGAGTCAGATCCCTCACTTCACCATGGACTCTCCCAGGTTTCTGCGCTTATCCCAAAGAGGTTATGCAGTTTTTCCTGGCCAAGAAGTAGGGTGAAAGGTCAGGGGGAGTCTGTACCATGGCCCTCGCACCTGCTCCTCATCCACAATCAACGCTCTCAAGTTACTCCTCCCGGCTCCCAATCAGCGCCCAGGCGGTCACATTTAAGCCCTCAGGCAGATGGCTCGGCCGCTTTAAACCGTACTGCGACCCACCACCTCCCCAGCTCCTCCTCTGCATTCCCCTCATCCTCTACCTTCTCTTCACATCTACCACCACCAGTCTCCAGGCTCCGGGGGGAGACATCTAATACAAATAGATCATGGAGTACCCATGATCGCAACGTCTTCCGCCGGGGTCTGAGCGCCAAATAACTCAAGAATAAAGCTTGCTAAACAGTCCATTCTCGTGGTCTCTTTGTCTCTCCAGGGTGAAATAAGGTTGTTTTGTTATTTGATATGTTTCAGTGAGCATCTGTCACCCTCCTCTGAAGACAATATGAATTGATCTGATGTAGAACAATGGTGCGTTTCATTTCATTTCATTTAATGTGATGTTTTGTTCTTCTTTTGACATTAACTTTTAATAAAAATCAAGTTTGGGAGTAGAATTACATACGTTTTAACTTCATGTAATTTTTTTTAAATTCTGTATTTTATTTTAATGTTTCATTTGTCGTTATTTTTATGTGTTTGGTAATTAAATAATATAAAAAACTGATTTTGTGCATTTAATTTAATGTAATGTTTTGTTCTTCTTTTGACATTAACTTCTGTTTAAAAATCACGTGTTTGGGAGTAGAATTCAATATATTTTAACTTCATGTCAACATTTGTCTTACATTTTTTTATTCTGTATTTTATTTGAATGTTGAAATGATATTTTAGTACAATTATGTGTTCAAAATAAAATCAACCAAATAAAATCAGACAGTTTTCACACAATTACTCTTACTGGAGTCGTTGTTTCCCGAAATACTTTTTATTTCTACTCAATAATACTATGATGAAGGAAGGGTACTAACTCTTATTTTACCCACGTCTATGACACCAAAATAATAAATAATAAATAAAACAATAATAAACACATAATGAATAAACACATAATGAATAAATAATAAATGAATAAATAAATTAATACATGAATAAATAAATCATAAATAAATAATACATAAATACATAATAATAAAATACATACATAAATTATATGAATTATATAAATAATATAAAATAATAAAAAATAATATAAACAAAATAAAATTCATAACACTTATTTTATTACAGAGTGACTTGTTTCTCAGAGTGACTTATTTTCCACATAGTTTGTTCTTTTGTAATGACACGTGCCTTGCATAAGTGTATTCATCGATCGGCAGCTCAGATTGGCCTTTAGGGGCCTCACGCGGCGCTGGGTAAAGGTCAGACTTTGCACTGCCATAAATGATGTTATGAAATACATACATGAATTGTTGATGATATCTTGACCGTGTCCTCTTTAGTCTATAAGAAAGAACACTGCAGAAAACACCGGTTCTTGAAGGAAAGTAATGTATTAACAGATCAAATAAATGATGGTTGAAATGTGACAGCACAAGACAAAACAAGGTACCACAACTAACCAGACTAAATCAGACTAAATCCAAACTTTACCAGGGCTGAACCAGGCTGCTGTGAAGACTTTCCAAAGTACTTCTGCAGTCTGTATTGTCTTACTATTACAATACATGTGTCAGGGACGTCTCTTCTAGAAGCGTGATGAACATAGAAAGCTGGAAATAGTTTGAATTAATGTATATTATGTCACTTTAGTTGTGCCAATTAACATTTGGAAGAACAAAAATTGACAGAATATGATCAATTAAAGCGTTAAAATGCCATGTCAATGTAATACATATCCAAAACTGTGTGATTTCAGTTTAGTTTGTGATCGTTTCTCTCCCTTAATTAGAATCGTCTCATTAATGTGAGGCTTGACTACAGTTCGTTTCCTTTGTCAGTCTGGGAAAAGTCTTTTCTTCTGCTCGTGATCATTTGTAAATCCCAGAAATCATCTCTTAAACTCCCATAAAGTTTGCTGATTCTCACTGTGCGCTTAATGCACAACCTGAAACAAAACCACATAAAAGCCTCTGAAAATTGCACGTGTCGTTCCAGTTTTATAACTCGCTCCGTGTGAACTGCAATTCTGCGTCCTCTCTTTCCTCTGCTACTTTGTGATTACTGTTGGATGAGCCCGTTCTCACACACATTACCCCAATCACAGATCATTTGGCAGCAATTTACGGAAAAGCGGCTGCAAACGGCACTCGAAAACACGGTGTGAGATGTTGTGACGCAGCCTCAGGCCCTGTGAGGTTAACGCTCGTGTTTATGGAGTAAATGCAGGACAAATGGAAGCCAGAGAAAGTAACATTTGATTGTCATAATTCCAGGGCCTACAATTTACTGTGAAGCGCTTCCTTTATGATCCACAAATGTTGAAATGGAAATAATACAACAAAAAGGCAATATTATTCATAAATTAAAAAATAATAATAGGGTTAAAGTTCTTGATAACTGGTGATTATAATACACCTGTGATTCATGTGTTGCGTATAAATATTATGTCAATATCTTGCCAGTACATCCTTGTGTATTTGACCATCTACCGACATCTATCTACATGTTTGAACTAAATGATGAAATTCAAATTAAATTAAATAATCTGCTGCAGTGCGAGTGCTTTCCACACCTGCTTCACCATCTGATAAAGTCGTTCTAAAGTTGTGCACATTAAAAACTCCCCTGCTGTTAAACGTTGAAAAGAAAGAAAGACAGAGTTCCTTCTTTCACTGTTTGAGAGTCATTCATCCCACAAACTTTAAAGCAAATTCATTTACACTTCCTCCCTCCGTACATCATTACCCGTTGAATTGCCACACGCCGAGCGCTCTAACCTTCGACTCTCCCCAATCAGCGACGCGCTCCGGGCCGAGCCTCCCGCGTGAGTGTGAGTGGCGCTGTCACAGGAATCAGCCACCCGCGTCTGACGAGTTTAGCAGGAGGGTGAAGGG